>NC_058406.1:174204577-174378044 GCF_002201575.2 Neomonachus schauinslandi | reverse complement strand
ATCTATCTATCTATCTATCTATCTATCTATCTATCTATCTATCTATCTATCCTTCCATCCATCCATCCATCCATCCATCTTCCCAGTCATCCCAAAGTTTGGGCAGTGCCATTAAGAGACAAGAACACCACCACTGGAGTTTGGAGACATGTGTTGGAATTTGGGGATCCACCACTGATTAGTAACTGGGATAGTAGCTTATTTTCTTTAAGTCTTGGGGAGCTCATCTGTAAAATGACAACAATAATCTACCTCTCAGGGCTCTCTGGAGATATAATTGAATAACACCTGTAAACAGAAAAAATCCATAGTAGGTTCTCAGTTAATGATAGTTGAATTTGAGCATACATGAGAGAAGAAAGATCGGGGAGACCAAGGTTTCTGGGACAGCTTATAACCAAGCAGGAAAACTAAAGCATTTGGATGTAGGTAGAATGTGATGATTCATCTGCTGTGTTTTAAATTGCTCGGGCTGTGGCAACATAGAAAGAGGCCCTTGCTGGAGAATCCATCTCCCAGGGAGCATGAGGAAATCATTCTTGGGCAGTTGTCAGTCCAACCCAGAAAGTAATAGGATTAACCCCCCAAAAAGTCAAGAGCTGAGAAATTCATACTGTGATCGGTGTGAGAAACTCTCTTTGCTTGGGGAATGGGAGAGTGACCACTCCTGTAGGTGCTACCAAGGGGCAGGTCCAGGATGTGGGGCTGGGGAGAAGGATGGATGGCAGAGAAACAATTAGTCAGACATCAGGGTCCAGAGAACAGATCTCCATGTCTGTGTCCTCACATGGAGCTGCCAAAGCCAGCTGCAATCATGTGCTTTTCAAGGAACAAATATTCTGCAAGCTTATGGCAAAATTCACGTGACTCTATGAGCCAAAAATGTGTGCTTATAATGTACAAATATGGAGGGAATGTGGAGCTTATTAATGTGGGCTGGATGTTACTCTTTTTCTTCCTTTTGCCCCCTATGGAGACTTTGGGTATGGCTCTTACCTCATTGGATAGAAATCATTTGAGTTTGTCTTATCTGCTAACCATTTTTTTTTTTTTTTTTTTGGTTTCTCCTGCACTTAGCACAGTGCTTAGAACATAACAGACACTGAAGATATTCAAAATGCCCTTTGAGGAAATTGAACTATGGGCCAGGCACTTTTAAACTGGCTTATACAATGAATCGTGGTTCACTACCTCAAAAACTAATGATGTATTATATGGCGACCAACATAACATAATAAAATAAATAAATAAATAAATAAATAAATAAATAAATAAAATTAAAAAAAATTGGCTTTTACATCCAGTGGTATAGTTTATGTGCTATGAGTTATTTTATGCTCCAGAGTCAACATGAACATCATCCTGAAGTCCTAACTCTTCCTAAAACATTGGTGAAAGGAAGGCAAGGAACTTATCTATTGGATTTATAACAAAATACATAGTAACCTTAAAATGAACCTTGATATGTTATAAAGTAGGACATTAAATCTGTGTGGATTTTGAGATTAAAACAAACATTGAGTCAAATTCTTCCTCTTTCTCTTGTGACTGCCCAGATATACAGGGTTTCTTGGATTATGCTGACAATCATTTGTGGCCAGGTATGTGAAGGCAAGGACTGTGTTTTTGCTCCCTAATGAATCCCTAGCATCAAGCACAATGCCTGGCTCGCAGGAAGCACTCAAGAAAAATTTCCTGAATAAGTGAAAGAGTGTTTTCCGAATTATTCTTTGCATGCTTCTCTTCTCTCTTCAAATAGAGTGTAAACTCCTGGAAGGTGTGTCCTAGTTATGTTTGGGTCTCTAAGGCCTGACATGCAGTAAGTTCTTGCTAGATGTCCATCTCGTGATTCATTGTATATCCACTGAGGCTAGCACAGTGCTTTGCAAATACCAGGCATTGTGCATCTTCAGAAGTGATGCTGGCTTTGGGGTCTATTTGAGCTACGATCAAATTGCTAATTTCCACGTTGAACACCTTCTTACTTAACCTTTCTTAGCCTTAGTTTCCCTGTCTGTAGAATGAGAATAACATTTCATATTCCCCAGGATGGATGCCAAGTATCAGTGGTATTTTTTGCATGAGATACTTGTCACATAGCGAGTCTTTAGCAAAGGCTCATCCTCTCTTCCCTGTTGCTTCTGTCTTGTTTCTAGACACTTGTTTCTGTGCCTTGAATGAGATTCAACAGACTAAGTTTTGGTTCTGGTTCTAAGCTTTAGCTCTGGTTCTGCAGAATGAGATTTTTACTTGGCCTAATTCTAAGACAATCCCTTACAGCATTTGAGGCTTAGTTTTTCTATCAGCAAAATGGGTATGATACTTGCAACCATTTTCTGCCGGTGTTCCGGGAAGAAGAATGAGATAATGTCTGGAAGGAGACTTGAGCTTTAGAGATGAAAAGTGCTGTATAAATTCAAAGCCCAGATGCTTTATGATATTACTCTCCAATGACTTCTTGGATTTTTTTTAGAAAGCAGGAGGCTGCCTGACCTGCAGACACTCTGTCCCTTCCTAACAGCCCTTTGAAATAATTTGAAAGCATCCTTGAGTGTTGTTGCTTGGCATTGCCTCTCCTCCTGCCCCTCCCCTGCTTCACTGCTTTCTGAGGTTGGAGGTAATTGTTTTTGGGGTGGGAGGAAAAGTGAAGAAATCCCAGAGATAATTGCCTCATGGTCAGGACATCAGGGTTCAAGTCCTGACTCTGACTCTCACTAGCATTGGGTAAATAAATGAATATCTCTGGGTCTGATCTGAAAACAATGAGGCTGGACTGGATAATCTTCCAATTCCTAACCAGCCTTAAGTATGTGGAGTAGATGCCTAAAGGAAAAGCACAGCAGGTAGGTGTGGAAGTAGAACTAAAAATGGTGGCAGAACACAGGCAGGAGAGATTGCTCACTGGGAAGGAGGTTGTCTCAAGCATGGGAGGAATGGAGGGTGGGAGGGGCCATGAGCAATCCGATTGGGCAGGGCCTTGAAATCCAGGCAGAGAAGTTGAGAACTTGTACCACATAGGCTTTCCTTCTTCTGGGCAGCAGCAGTATGATGACCCAGCAAGAGCAACAACATGGCTCTGCAACCAGGCTGACCCCATGGCCTTACCACTAATTAGTTATGTCTTTGGGCAGCTTATTACACTTTCAAAATCTCAATTTTTATTTTCTATAAAATGGCAATAAAATACTCACCTTATGGGGTTGTTATAAGAACTAGGTGATGTAGCACATGGGAGTATAGTGGATCTTCATTATTCATGGATTCTGTTTTTGTGAACTTGCCTACTTGCTAAGATTGACTTGTGACCCCCAAACTGAGACTGGCTGTGCTCTCGTAGTCATTGGTGAACATATACAGGGTAGCAAAACTTTGAGTCACTCAACACATATGTTCTCAGCTGAGGTCGAACAAAGAGACCGTCTGCCTTCTTGTTTTAGCTCTCACATCGTAAACAAGTGTACTTTCTGCAGTCTATTTAGTGCCAAGTTTTTCACATTTTTATGCTCGTTGTTGGTGACTTTACAGTTTAAAATGGCCCCCAAACGTAGTGCTGAAGAGCTATCTAGCGTTCCTGAGCGTAAGAGAGCTGTGATGTGCCTTCTGGAGAAAATACATGTTTAGATAACCTTCATTTAGTCATAAGTTATCCTGCTCTTGGCTGTGAATGCAATATTAATGAATCAACAATATATATATTAAATAAGTTGTTAATAAGGAGATGATGAGCAGTTGTCTACAGACAGAATATTTGTACTGATTCCTCAAAGGGAGATTTTATACAATGAGCTAATGGCTAAAATTATTAGGTAAAGTTTATGTGTAGTCACATGTGTGTTTTCTTGAGTGTGTGTTTGGGGAGTTTATCAACAACATTAGAGGAAAGCATTTTATCAGGCAAATAAACTTTAAATAAACTATTAAAAGGGCCATTCAAGACTTTTGTTCCAATACCCTTGTGTTACAGTTGAGGATATGAAGACCTAAGAGGGTGAAGTGAGTTTACAAAATACACATTCATTTGGCTTTCCTTTTGGTGCCAGGGCCAGGACAAGAAACTGGATCTCAGTTGAGAAGCAAGCCTTTACTGATCTTCCAGTATATTCAAAGCATTGTAGTTTCTTCTGGGATGATTGAGAGACGCAGGCTGTCTAGATCCTTCGACTGAAAGGTTGGTGTTGTTATCCCCCATTGCAGTAGACGAGGAGATGGTTTGGAAGATGAGGTTAGAGAGGAGTAGAAATGAATCCTGACAGGACAAAAAGAGAACTGGCTTTGAGTTCAGACAGATTCTACTGTGACATCGCTGTGGGATCTTAGGCAAATCATATATCCTCCTCGAACCCCAGCTTCCTCACCTATCAAATAGTGCTTATCTACTTAATAGGATTGCCATGCAGATTAGAGATAATGTAAGGAAAATATCAGGCACATGGGAGACATAAGACAAATGCTTACCATTGCTTTGAGTAGGAGCTTGATTTTACACCTTACTTCCTGGGCAATCATATTGTTGCTGTGACTAACTGCAGATCCACAGCCTCTGTGATTTTCCTAGTTCTGCATGGACAGTGAGTAGAATGCTACTCCCACTCTCTCCTGGCAAAAGTTGAACTGGTGAGCAGAGGAGGTTGATGTGTTTGCCCTTCCCCAGCGTAGCAAAGCCAAGATGAAAGTGGTGCATCTTCCATGGGTTGGCTCTCCTCCTTCCCTGTGGTAGGGCAGATCTGCAGCAAGCTGGATGTTATAACCCACTTGCACTAACCTTCAAGGAAGCTCAAAGGCAGTCTGGCTTTAAAATCTTTATGGAAGTTTTTTCCCCCCACTCACTCTCTCATTCTCTTTCCCTCCCTTCCTTTTAATTTGATATGAAAGGTTGCATAGATGGCTTATGATTCCTTTGTGTGTGTGTGTGCTTGCAAAATAGAGACATAAGCACGCAGGTTGTATTTACAGCCAGGAAAAGTTCCTGGTGAATGGAGACATCAGCTACTTTATAGGCCTGAGAACAAGGTTTCTTCTTTTGCTGTTGATGAAGTTATTAAATTTCTGTGGTATTTCCCCCCCATACAATGCACAATAAGGTGTTTTACTATGTTAGCAGCCACGGTGCTCTTTGCCTCAAAATAAAATGGTTGGTGTGAGCCAGGAGAGGTCTAAGTGAATATAAATACATCCCTTTCATATCACAAATTGGCCATGAACATATTTCTGCTCATTATTATCAGATGGTGCAAACATACAACAGAACCATTTTAGTGGGCTTGGGTGCGAGGAGAACTTATTAAAGTATATTAGTTAGTTCTTTGGATCTCTGAGAGTCTAGAGTCAAACTTGGCAGCTCTATGGACAAGGACCACATCCAAACTGTATCACAAGAATGCACCAGCAGTGTATTCATCACTGCCATTGAGCACAGAGACCACAGCTCATATCCTCAACCCAGGATGCCAGATATCTCACCTCCGCTATTCCTCAAAGCCACCCATGACTGCCTTCTCTAGCCAAAAAATGGTTTCCATCCAGCATATCCTTTTTCATCTTGATCACTTCTCAATGAAATTCTCATAGGGGCACGCGATTGGTGGGGCTGAGTCTGAGCATTGCAAGGGACAGTGGGAAGGATGTGGAAAACTTCTCATATATGGGAAACTCCAAATGTCGACCATAGTTTTCAATGCTGGATAACATTAAGGAAAATCTGGGAAAGGTGTAACTGCTGCTTGGGTCTGCTATTAGACCTAGAATATAGACCAGGGCTTCTCAGCTTCAGTACTCTTGAAATTTGGGACCAGACGATTCTTCATTTTGAGGAGCTGTCCTGTCCTTTGCAGAATGTTTAGCAGTATTCCTGGCTTCCACCCACTAGATGCCAGTAGCACTGACCCCTGTTGTGACACCAAAAATGTCTCTGGACATTATCAAGTGTCCTCCGGGCAGCAAAATCTCCCCTGGTTGAGAACCACTGCTGTAGGTCGTGATAGGTTTGGTGCACCGTGTGTGTATGAGTATGTATGTACGTGCTACCTTATGCCAAAAGTATTTTGGGGAAAGTTGAGTAAACTAGATATGAGAGGCTATAGGGAACGGAACTGAGGGAGGGGGAGTTCTCAGAAGCCCATCACTTGAATATAAACATCACAAGTGTAAGGTTTTTTCTGTTTGGTTCACAGCTCAGTTCCCAGTGCCTAGTGCATAGTAGTACTCAATACATATTTGTTGAATGAATGAAAAAATTAAAAGCCAAGGTTTTTTTTTTTTTTTTAACAGAACGGCTCAATTTAGACATTCTGTCCTTTCATTAGACTAGAGTTTGGTTCTGAAAGTATAGCCACTCTACCCCTAAGGTGTGTACTGACCCAAAGGTAGCAATAGCCAGATGTAGGAAGCCCAGATGTCAAAACATCCTGGATATTACACACTTGGTACTCACAAGTGGTTTAACAATGGGCATACCCTCACTCTTCCTGTTTCCCTGCACAATATGCATCATATGCATCCTGATGTATCCTTTAGCTGAATTTGGGCAACCTCGGTAAAGGAGGATGCTTGGCAACCTTAGTACAATCAAGAGCCCCTGGTTGCCTTTCAATGTTTATGTTCAAGCTGAACTGAAATGTCCTGAGGACCTCTGGATCTCTTTATTTGTTGATTACATATTTATTGAATTAAATGCTGAGGATTCAGCCATGAGCAAGACAGACCAAGTCCCTATCCTCGTGGAACCTGCATTCAGGTGGTATATAGAGATAATTCATAAGTAAATGCATAAATAGAAGAAATCCAGAAAACTCTGAAAACCAGCACTAGAATAAATCTACAGGGGTAGAGTGATGATGAGTGGGTATTGAGGAAGAAAGGCTGGTTGGAGAAAGCCTCTCTGAGGAGGTACCCTGAGAGCAGTGACCTCCAGATGTAGTCTTCAGCTTTTGCCCCTTTCTTCTTCCCTGAATCCTTGAGAGTAGGAACAGGATGTGTTTGTGGAGGGTGACGAGGACAGAGCAGAACCAGATAAAGTGTTCCTGTGGTGCTCCAGGAACCCATGGGGTGCACATGCCTTTCTATTGAGAGTCTTCAGGAACTTGCCACAGTTGGTATTGTTTTGAGCTCTCCTTCTTAACATTTTTGAGTACTAGATCCTTTAGAGAATCTGAAATAAGTTAGGGAAACTCTCCAAAAAATACATCTTAAATACAAAATTGGCATGCAAGTTTGGATGTCCATGAACTTGTTGAAGCCCATCTGTAGGGAGCTTCCTTTGTTCCAACATTAAAAAATTCTGGGGTAATAATAATACTAATTTAGCCATTTATTGTAGCACAAGTGAGGTGAGGTGCTGACTACTTCACATGTATTATCCCTGTCAAACCCCATAATGACCCTGTGAGGTTGGTAGGATCACCAGCCCATTGAGCAAATGAAGAAAAGGAGGCACAGAGTTAAGTGAAAATTTCCCCAGAGTCACACAGGGACATTAGGTGTCTGTTTTATTCTCTTTAGTGGCCTTTATACTCTACCAGGAAATATTGTTGAGGATCTGGGCCATCTAAAGACTTGGATAACTCCTGATGCACCACTCCAGGAAACTGTGGCAGCAAATCTCCAGGATGAAGATGGTGTTTCCTGCCCCTGTATTCACTTCAGCACCTGTCCCAGTTTTTGGTGCCGCGTGAGCACCCAGGGCATTCATGGCCCTGCCTGGGGGACCGTACCCGTGCACATCATCACACGCATTACCCTAAATGTGTTACTTAGAACCAGGCACAATGGTGAAGTGTTTGATGACAGTGCTGTCCTGATAGTAAATGATCTTATTGCTGTGGGTTACAGACTGTGTTTGCAACTACGTATGATGACTTCAGTGTTAGAGAGGGACTATTATTTCACAATGGCTAAGACATTCTAGTGCAGGGAACCAAAACTCTTTCTATCAAGGGCCAACTAGTACATATTTTAGGTTTTGAGGGCCAAGAGGCAATGCAGAGAGCTGTATGTAAAGATTTATATCACTATTTAACATACAGTCATTTAAAAACGTTAAAAAAATATTTTTAACGTGCAAGCCATGCAAAATCTGGAAGGTTTGATTTTGCTCACAGACGGATTTGTAGTTGGCCGACTCTGCTCTACAGCTAGGTTATCTAAGCTCAGAGCTACCCTGACAGTGGATGAATGGATAACCTTTATTGGGTTATTTAGCCTCTCTGTGCCTCAGTTTTCTCCTATGCAAAAAGGGGATGGTCATGGCACCTACTTTATAGAATAACTGGGAGGATTAAAAGAGTCACGATATGTAAAAGCATGTAAGAGTTCTTGGTCCCTCATCAAGATCACATCAGTCTGCGTATTATTATTCCTTGATTGTTTGATAAAAGGTGTATCCCCAGACATACCAGTACTTTGGAATTCTTGCTGGGACATGGAATTCTTGCTGTGAGAAACAGCATAATATGACACTGGGTAGCTTATTTTTAAAAATCTCTGAATTCAGAAAATGATAAATATATTAATAGAGTTCAGTTGCAGGAGTCTTCCTTTTTCTTTTAGCTCTCTAGGCACAGAAAGAAAAATAAATCCAGGGCTAAGTAGGGAACTTGGTGGGTAAGTTCCTCCGTGAGAAAATGATTGTTCCAGTCACTTTCGCTCCCCAGCATCCGCCCACTACCTGTGCTTTGGGAGCACTGGACTAGGGAGAGGAGAGATGTGGGGGGCAGACACTATCCGTAGGGATGGCAGGGGGATAACTTCATCTAGCACCTCTTATTTCTCAGAGTTCTGCTGGGTGTTTTAAGAAATAATCTCATTTCTCTATTACTGTGCATAACAGCTGGGTAGGATGGGCTTAATTAACCTTAGATTATTGATAGAGAAGTAGAGAAACAAAAAGGAGATTAAGCTTACACACCCAATAAGTGACAAAACTGAGATTTGAATTCAGGTTTGCTTCATTCCCAAGCACCCGAGTCTGTGCTGTTCTCAGGGTGCTATGCTGCCTCCCTGGGCAGGGGCCACAGGAACATGCCCTCAGTAGGAAGTTGTCTCTGGGCGTCTGGGCTCCCAGCTCCAACCATGGTCCTTTAATCAAATGAGAGCAGAGTCAAATTCTTCTGTGCCTTGTACTAGATGGAAGCTCCAGGGACTGGGGATAGAAAGGAGAAAGAGGGGAGAAGACAAAATTCATCTTAGAACAGGTCAGTGTGTAACAATGAGCCTCAGTTTATATGCTCTACTTTGAATGAATCCCATTCACCAAAGTATCAGGATCACTTTCCTTAAATCTTTGAGAATATCATTTTTATTAGATTCATAGTATTCTATCGTATAAGTTTACCATAATGTGCTTAAACAAACCTGTTTTGGGGGGCCATTTTGATCAGATCCAATTTTATGTTAACATGGATACTACATGATAAATATTTTTGACTGTATTATTTGTATTTTGTTATAGGCATGAATCTTAAGAATGGCAGAAGGAAGACTTTGCTTTGTCGACCCATGTTGATGTTCTCTGTGGTTTACTAGAGTTGTTGCAGATATTTTGCTGTTTAACTGGTGTTTGTCTTCATTTATAATTTGCATTCAAGAATGAACACAAATCCCTCAAGTTTCCCTTTACCCCTTGGAGGCGCCCTTAAAAAAGGGATAATCTTTTTTCTATATTTTCAGTGGGAATACGGAGATATAGTTCACTCCATTGCTTCAAGCTACAGACTAAATAATAGTAGGAAGGAAGAAAACAGAGCTTTGCAAAAGGTGTGTAACAAGTTTTTACAACTTGGCAATACACTCTGAGCCTAGAACTTTCTCCCTAACTTGTAAAACCACATGAATTCCAGCAGAGACTAATCTGTTTTTGAGTCACTAGCACTTAACAAATATAAATGTGTTGTTGTAAGAGTTCAATAAACTTTACAATCTTTTAAATACTCTTCACTTAAAATGGGAGATGTGTTGAAACTGGTTGGTGGGTTGTGAAGGAGGAAAAGAGAGAGGGGAAACCAGAAGGAAGAGGATGTGGGTTTTTGCCACCCTGAAATTCAGCTAAAATCTGCAAGAAGCTCAAGTAGGGAAATTAAAGTTAAGGGGTGATCTGTGAAGGAAACAAACAACCTTGGGAGCCTTCAAAATGTAAATGTCTCAAGCAAGCAGATGGGATGAATCATGAGAACAGGTGCTGGCCCATTGGCCCAGAGCTTTAATAAATCATATTTTAGAGCTTTTTTGTTCTTTATTCATCATTCATTCATTCATTTATTGAAAGGGTACCATGTGCCAGGCTCTGTTCTAGGAGCGGGGAATCAGCTATGGACATATCGGAGAAGGTAGTTCCCTCTTCTCATGGGGTTCTCCTTATGATGGGGAGAGAGACACACAGTAAATAAATGAGGTGGCAAGGTTGGGAATTGACAGAGTTAGGACTTGAGTCCAAGTTTGACCCCAGAGCAGCCCTGGAGCTGTGTGTGCTGGGTCACCCGACGTGGTGCCTGGAATGTAAGCCTCAATTCCTTTATTCATAAAGAGGGGATTGGAGCATCTGGGTAACTCAGTCAGTTAAGCGGCTAACTCTTGGTTTTGGCTCAGGTTATGATCTCAGGGTCATGGGATCGGTCCCCATGTCAGGCTCCGCATTCAGCCACTCAGCATGGAGTCTGCTTGAGACTTTCTTTCCCTCCTTCCTCTGCTCCTCTCCCTGCTCTCTCTCTCTGTCTGTCTCTCTCTAAGAAATAAATAAAATCTTAAAGAAAAAAAGAGGGGATGAATACTTACCCCCACAGGTTTGCTGGGAGAATCAAATAGGAAGATAAGAACGAAAGTGTGTGTAAGGTACCAAAGAGTGTCCTCATATAGAAAATGTTATTATTCTTATTACAGATACTATATGGACTATATAGGGACTTTGAACTTGGAATGCTCCCAGTCAGAAAGCGGGCCTTTATTACAGAAAGAGAATGAGACAGGCCGGGATGAAAAAATAAGACAACGTGGCTCTTGTCACTTCTGATCTCAGTGGCTGGGTCCGGTCACTCAGCCCGTTTTCTCAGCTCTAAAGAGGCTGCTAGCCCCACCCTGGTGGGCAGTTGTGAGGCTCACGTAGGATGATGTGTGGGAGGTTTGCAAAAGCTTTTTGTGTCTGTCATTACTGTGTGCACTGCCCTGTCCTGAGGCACATTCGGAAGTAATTTCATGTTTCTCCTCTGTCCTCATTGAGAATCTCTAGCGTCCTAAGGAGCAACCAGGCTGGTGACCTCAGGGCAGTCTGCTATGCACCTGTGTCCTTATTCCTAGAGCCCAACCTGAAAGACCAGGGTGAGGTTGTTTCTTGCATCTTCCTTTTGGGTCAGTTTGTTCATTTACGATAATTTCTCCATCAAGTTTTTCTGAGGTACATTGTATTCATTCTAGAATATAAGTTCATCTTGGAATAGATTCCCCTCACCCTTTAAGACTCTGAAATTTTGGTTTTTCTGCAGTCCTCTGCCTACCCTTTTGAGCCAGAGATCTCCCCCAATTCAAGATGCATACGTAAAGTGTTTTAAAAGACCTGACTAAAATGCAATACTATAAAGAATTAGCACCAATAATAAAAATCAATGCTTGGCAAATTCTTGGGTATAAAGCAGAGTTGTCTCTCTGGAAAATGGAAGTGATATTTTCCTGAATGCCAGAAGACAAGAAAAGCTCATGGTAATGAGTGAAGCAGAAAGCTAGTAATGGGATTTGGGTCACTGACACTCAGCCTGGGTCCTGGGAATCAGGACATCGGTGCCGAGCAGGCTGCCTTGGGCCACCTTAAGACACACGAGGTCCCATTGCAGCCCGGGGGACACTTGAGGTTACTTCCAAGGGTGCCTCGGACAGTGTAGGCAGAAACAGACTAGGACACAGATCCTCTCCATGGGATCCCAGCACTAGGTGATGCTCAGATCAGCCAGGAAAAGAGTTGCAACTGGCTCCTGACCCTTCCCTGCTGGAGAAGGTCTGCCATCCCTTTCAAAGTTGCTCGGAGGAGTGGGGATGTGCAGGGAGGGAGGAGGGAGATGTTGCTCTGGACCGAGGACTGACCTGTGGGTTTACATGTTGGTATTCCTTCATTTGGTCAATTTCTAAAGCCTCATGGCGTAGTATTTATCGTGAGGAGTAGTTTTTATCTTGCCCTCATATATACATTGCTGCAGCTGCTTCCCCTACTGCCTCCTCCTCTTCCTCTTCGGCAGCCTCCTTTTCCTCCTCCTCCTTCTTTTCCTTCTTGTCTTTTTATTCCCACCAAACCTTGGACTACAATTATAAGATGTTACATTGGAAGGGGCACCAAAAATGACCATGCGCAATCTTTCACTTTTCACAGGAGAAACAGACCAAGAGAGAGAGGAAGTGACATGAATATCCTAATGTTTATCTGATCCAGGCTCTGACAATGGGCTCAGCCAGGAGGAAGTTTTATTCCAATAGAAAGGACTGGGAACCCCAGAGGGTGAGTACATGTTATTCCTTAGAGAGAACCGAGAAGATATTTATTGCTAAGAATCAGAGGCTATCTGACGATGGTGGGGGGATTTGGGCAGAGCTCGAATGAATCAAGGCATGAGAGAAAGGACAAAGGAAAACAAATGATTCTTGTATATCTCACCCCAAATCTAATGATGTCCCACCATCTCAACTTCCACCACCCTGGACTTTGTGGTCACAGTTTTTTTTTTTTTTTTTTTCTGGACCACTCTAATAATCTGTCTAACTAATCTGCTTGATTCCTTTCTGAAATGCTGAAGTTCATTCCCCACATAGAAATCAAGTTGCTCCTGCTTAGAGCTCTATTGATGACCTCCCTGGACACCTAGAATAAAACCCCAAGGCCACTATATTAGTTGGCTAGGGCTGTTAGGCAGTAACCAAGTATCATAAACTAGATAGCTTCAAGCAACAAAAATTTATTCTCAATTCTGGAGGGTAGAAGTCTGAAATCAAGTGTCATGCTCTCTTTGAGGGAGCTTTTCCTAGCTTTGGGTGGTTTCTGGCAATCCTTACTATTCCTTGGCTTGTAGATGTATCACTCCAATCTCACCTTGGCTTCATATGGCCTTTCCCCATGTCTCTGTATTCAAATTTCCTTTTTCCTATAAGAACACCAGTCATACTAGATTTAGCACTCGCCCCCCCGCCAGCCCAGTGTGACCTCATCTGAACTTGATTATATCTGAAAATATCCTATTTCAAATAAGGTCACTTTCATAGGTTCTTGAGTGGATATGAATTTGGGGGGAAGATTATTCAGCCCACTGCAACCACCAAGGCCCCACATGATCTGGCTTCTGCTACTCCCTGGACCTCACTGTCTACTCACCTTCCCCTTTTCCCCTTGTTCCAGCCATACTGGTTTTCTTCGGGTTCCTTGAATACACCAAATATGTGCCTACCTCAGGATCTTTGCACTAACTTCTTCCTTTGCCTGGGAAGCCCCCTCCCTTGATATTTTCAAGACTTACTTTCTCATTCCATTCAGATCTCCATTGAAATCAATATCTAGATTAATGCCTCTATCATTCTCTATTTCTATACCTTGCTGTATTATTCTTCATCACTGCACCTACTTATATTACATATATATTATATATTTAGTTTTGTTATTATTTTTGCCTGTCTCCCCAGTTAGAATGTGAACTTCAGTATGACAGCAATTTTGTCTTTTCCAATTATAGAACCCAGTGGCTAGTAACATGCATGATACTTTTTAGAAAGTCAGTAGACATTGGTTGGAGGAGTAAATGAATGGATGAATCTCCCAGTTTTAATGGCCCAGGATTAGGATGCATATCTCAAGAAAAAGTCTTCTCAGCTCACCAGATCCACATTCTACAACCTGGCAGTCACAATGGCCCAAAATCCAACTCTGCCTTACCTACTCAACACCTCCTCCATTACCTTTGGTTTGCAGATGGCAGACCAAGAGGTCCAAGCTAGAGGATTAGGGAAATAGGACACCTGGTGAGTTAGAAAGTCAGGGCAATAGTGGGGTAAGAAGACAGTGGGCATGAAATCAGCAGTCACAGATATCACAGGGCTGAGCAAACTAGGGTTTCTAAAGTCTGTCAAGAGCAGCTACTGGTACTCAGCAAATGGAAGGATAGATCAAGGTTAACAACCAGGAATATTAACAGTAACAAAGATAGCAAGCATTTTTTTTTTTTAAGATTTTATTTATTTATTTGAGAGAGAGAGAATGAGAGACAGAGAGCACAAGAGGGAAGAGGGCAGAGGGAGAAGCAGACCCCCTGCTGAGCAGGGAGCCCGATGCGGGACTCGATCCCGGGACTCCAGGATCATGACCTGAGCCGAAGGCAGTCGCTTAACCAACTGAGCCACCCAGGCGCCCCGATAGCAAGCATTTTTATGTTGCCTTAAAGTCTTATAAGTTACAAAGCCTTTCAATGTCCAATACATAGCTGAACCACATATGAACTCATGCAATTCCATAGTTAGAATACAACAACAGTTACAGTTACAATTCTTATGCCTCTGCTAGGCATTATGGCATAGGAATAGACTTGCCTTCAAAAGCTTCAAGGACAGGACTGAGATAAGCACAGTAAGAAATTATTATTGTAAGAGAGGTAATTGCAATGTTAAAGGCATGCCCAATTGCTATGGAATCACAGAAGAGGTGAGCCTAACCCAGCTCTGGAGGAAACAAAGGATCAGGAGAGGCTTTGCGGAGGAAGCAACAACTGAAATGAAGGAAAGAAAGCTTCTGGAGCTGCACTGTCCCTTATGATAGCTACTAGTCACATGTGGCTATTTAAATGTAAATTAATTAAAATGACTAAAATTTAAAAGCCAGCTCCTCAGTCACATTAGCCATATTTCAAGTGTTCAGTGGTTATTTAGCTAAGACTGATATAGAACATTTCTTTTCTATCATTGCAGAAAGTTCTATTGAACAGTGCTGCTGTAGAGTTTGGCTTTTCCAAGGTCATTGTCCATTTAGGAAACTCTTGAAATTAACAGAATATTCTCACTCAAACTGGATTAAATACCAATAAGAATTCATTTGTGCACATAACAGAGCAGTCCAGAAGTAGCTGATCCTTCAGGTGAGATTTGATAAAGATGCTGGCTTCTTTCTATAATTTTCCCACCTTTCTCTTCCTTATTTGACAGCTTTATTCTCATGCTGGTTTTCCTCATGGTAATAAAATGGCTGCAATAGTTCCGGCCTTTTCATTTGTATTCCACACCATCAAGAAGGAGAAATCTTTTTCTCTATCCATGGGTGAAAAGGCATGGGTTTCACTCTGCCCCATGTGTGTATAATAGAGCTGACACTAACCAATGTGACCAAGGACACACCATCGGTTGATGGGCTTAGGCCTGAGTTAAGTGCCTGATCACTGAGGCCAGATGCATGGAATTTTGCTTAATTCAGTCAGGATGGGGCTTGTTCCTGAAGCTAGAAATGAGATACAGACTTCACCTTCTGGCTGTAGCCCAGTAAGGGGCAGGTGCAGAAAATAGTGGGGTGGCAAGGCCCCCTGCAGTCACTCAGCTAAGTGGCTCTTGGATTATCTACATCTTTCTGGGCCTCAGTTTCCAAAGGCCATGTGAAGAGGGCAGACCAGCTCTGGCTTCTGTTGATGCCTCCGTGTGAGATTTCTTAGCAGGGACAAGCTAGAGAGAGGCAGGGGAGGCTCATAGGATGCCAGATTTAAAAAAACACTTATTCTCAAGGTTGTGTAAGTGCAGGCAGGATTGGCATCTAAAAGTAAGAGCCTCCTTAAACTTTGTGCCCAAGGCACCATATTTGCCTTATCCTAGTTCCTACTCTGTTCCTTAGGAAATCGATTTGTCAGAAAAGATGGATTCTATCTTTCTCTTTGAATTCAAAGGAGAGTTTTCTTTTATCTAAAATAGCAAGGATTTTCAGGTTCAAAAATGCACATGGATTGTTAAAAAAAAAAAAAAAATAGGCACTGCTGTTTTCACCAGGCCAATGCATCTCCCCAGTGGTTCTTCTGATGAGTTGGATGATATTACAACACAATAAGAAAACATATTACCCATTACAAATGGCATTGCATTATAAACTATAAATAATTGATAGGCAATGATATAGAATAATAACTTTGCCTCAGAGCTATTTGTCTGAGGTCTTAATAATTTCACTCTGTTGAGTCATAGACTAACCCCGGAGTGGCAGTTATAACAATACTATGGTGACTGAGCAGATGGGTAAGAAGGAGGATAGTGGGGACTCAGAGATCAGGTGGGAGGGAGGACAGAGTTGATCAGAGTTCCCAGATTTAGCAAATAAAAGTACAGGATAAACAAATATTGCATGGGATATACTTATACTAAAGAAATCACTTGCTATTTTTCTAAAATTCAAAATTAACTGGGTGTCCAGTATTCATGTGGCAACCCTAGTATATTACTCTCCTATTGCTGCCATAACAAATTACCACAAACTAATTATCTTAAAACAACACAAATTTACTATCTTTATAGTCTAGAAGTCTGATGTCTGAAATCAGTTTCACTGTGCTAAAATCAAGGTGTCTGCAAGATTGCATTCCTCATGGAGGATCTAAGACAGAATTTGTTTCCTTGTCTTTGACAGCTTCCAGAGGCCACCTGCATTCCTTGGCTCCCAGACAACATGCTTATGACCTCTGGTTCCGTCCTCACATCTTCTCTGATCTTGACCCTCCTGCTTCCTTCTTATAAGGACACTTGTGATTATATTGAGTCCACCTGAACAATCAAGGCTACATCTCCCCAAGGTCCTTAATCACATCTGCAAAATCTCCTTTGCCAACTAAGGTAACAGATTCAGAGGTTTGGGAATTAAGACATTAACATCCTTGGAGGAGACATTATTCTACCTACCACACCTAGCCTAGCCTAGGTGGAAATACCTAGTTCCTGAAATGTGACCTCAGGACACATAGTCTTCACAAATAGCTTTGGGTGGCACTTGTACTGTTGCTCTGCCCCTGAACATTTCTTTAAAATTTCCAACTTTTGGAGCCAGCACTTTTGTCTGAAGTGTGAAGTAGTAGGGAGAACTTAGTTTCTGGAGTTGGGGCAGATCTGGGTGGGAATTCTGACTCCTCCTCTTTCTCTCTGAATGATCTTGCTAGATTGCCTTCCTCTCTGGTTTCCTGGTCTGTGGAATATGAGTAATAGTACTGCCTCCACCCCAGGATTATCTTGAGGGTGAGAAATATTTGATGAAAGCGTGTAGCAGGCACCATGCAAACACGAGAGGCTGCTATCGTAATGGTGCTGATGAGAGGCTGCGAATGTTGTAGGCAGGGGGCTGTATACTCCCTTTCTGGAGAAAGGCTGAGATGCAAAGTTATGGAGATGGTGGATTACTGTCAGTTGCTCACCTGGCGATTCATGCTGGGAGTTTATGCAATTTGCTATGACCCAGAGTGGGAGTTACTCAACCTCAGCACTACTGATAGTTTGGGCGGGATAACTGTTTGTTGTGGGGAATGTTCTTTATCTCTGACTCCATCTCTCTCTCTGGCCTTGTTGTCCTCAGTGTGATAGGTCAATAATCACAGCTTCAGAAGAATCAATCTTGTTAAATGTCCATAGTTCCCCAAAACCATCTACAGATCTCAGGTAATCCCTATCAACATTTTTTCACGAACTAAAACAAATAATCCTCAAATTTGTGTGGAACTACAAAAGACCCTGAGCAGCCAAAGAAATCTTGAAAGAGAAGAACAAAGTTAGAGGTATTGCAATCCCAGATTTCAAGATACGCTACAAAGCTGTAGTAATCAAAACAGTATGGTACTGGCATAAAAATAGACATGTAAATCAATGGGACAGAATAGAGAGTCTAGAAATAAACCCATACTAACATGGTCAATTAGTTTACAACAAAAGAGGCAAGAATATACAATGGGCTAAAGACAGTTTCTTTAACAAATGGTGCCAGGAAAACTGGACAGCTACATTCAAAAGAATGAAACTAGACCGCTTACACCATTCACACAAACTCAAAATGGATTAAAATGGATTCATGGATTAATATCCAAAATACATAAAGAATTTATACAACTCAAAACCAAAAAAACAAATAGTACAATTAAAAAATGGGCATAGGAAGGGGCGCCTGGGTGGCTCAGTAGGTTGAACGTCTGCCTTCAGCTTGGGTCATGATCCCAGAGTCCTGAGATTGAGTCCCACATTGGGCTCCCTGCTCAGCAGGGAGCCTGCTTCTCCTTCTTCCTCCACTGCTCCCCCTGCTTGTGCTCTCTCCCTCTCTCAAATAAATAAATAAAATCTTTAAAAAAATGGGCAGGGGACATGAATAGATATTTTTCCAAAGAAGGTATTCAGACACATGAAAAGATGCTCAACATTACTAATCATCTGGGAAATGAAAATGAAAACCACAATGAGCTATCACTTTACACCTGGTAGAATGGCTAAAATAAAAAACAAACAAAAAAATAATAAGTGTTGGTGAGGATGTAGAGAAAAGGGAACACTTGTGCATTGTTGGTGGGAATATTGGTGCAGCTCACTAGAAAACAGTATACAGGGTCCTCAAAAAATATAGAATTGCTGTATGACCCAGTAATTCCACTTACCCAAAGAAAATGAACGTACCAATTTGAAAAGTTATATGCACCCCATGTTTGTTGCAGCATTATTTATAATAACCAAGGTATAGAAGCAACCCAATTGTTCATCCAAAGATGAATAGATAAAGAAGATGTGAGATATGCGTGCACACATGCGCAGTGTGCATGCACACACACAGACACACACACACACAGACACATGCACAGACACACACACACACACACACTGGAATATTACTCAGCCATAAAAAAGATGAAATCTTGCCATTTACAACAACATGGATGGACTAGAGAGTATTATACTAAGCGAAATATGTCATTCAGAGAAAGACAAATGCCATGATTTCTCTCATATGTAGAATTTAAGAAACAAAGCACATGAACAAACAAACAGACCAAAAAAACCCCAAAACCCAAAAAACCAGACTCTTAAATACAAGAGAACAAATTGGTGGTTGCCAGAGGAGAGTTGGATTGAAAGATGGGTGAAATAGATAAAAGGAATTAAGAATACGATTATCTTGATGAGCACTGAGAAATGTATAGAATTGTTGAATCACTTGAAACTAATATAACACTGTATGTTACTTATACTTCAATAAAAAAAAATCACAACTTCATCTCTTTGACCCTGAATGCTTCTCTAAGTGGCCATTTTGCTGTCGATCACTTATACTTTAGTATGAATGAGGAGTCCGAGACCAGGATTTGATAAAGACAGAACAAGGAGAGATAAAAAGAGGCAGGTAGATAAAAGGAGATCCTGATTTGGGACACAAGGGATGTCACATTCTAACTTTACAGGTTTCCTGATACTTGATTCTGTTCTTGCACCTATTCATAGAATTGTGCTTTGGTCCAAATTATGTTTTCTAATGCCCATATTAAGGAGGTAATTGTTAACACTGCAGCCACAATGAAGGACTTTCTCTGGATCAAATGTTAACGTCACACAGTCTACATTTTCCATTTTATGAGCATTTACCTCTCCTCCACTAAACAAATTCATCATCAAATTGCCCGGATATTACCCCCTCTGAAGGCCAACATAGGACAACTTAGAGGGTGGTCATGAAGCTCTCAGGCAGGAAAGACCTGGATATCCCACTGCCTTGGTGGTTGAGAGATATGAGGTGTGTCTCTGATGCTGCGTTGACCAAATATGTGGCCTTGGGCCAGTTTCTTTCTTTTTATTTATTTATTTATTTATTTTTAATTTTATTATGTTATGTTAGTCACCATACAATACATCATTGGTTTTTGATGTGGTGATCCATGATCCATTGTTTTCATATAACACCCAGTGCTCCATGCAGTACGTGCCCTCCTTAATACCCATCACCAGGCTAACCAATCCCCCTCCCCCCTCCCCTCTAAAACCCTGTTTGTTTCTCAGAGTCCATAGTCTCTCATGGTTCATCTCTCCCTCCGATTCCACCCCCCCATTTTTCCCTTCCTTCTCCTAATGTCCTCCATGCTATTCCTTATGTTTCACTTATCATAAGTGAAACCATATGATAATTGACTTTCTCTGCTTGACTTATTTCACTTAGCATAATCTCCTCCAGTCCCATCCATGTTGATGTAAAAGTTGGGTATTCATCTTTTCTGATGGCTGAGTAATATTCCATTGTCTATATGGACCACATCTTCTTTATCCATTCATCTGTTGAAGGGCATCTTGGCTCTTTCCACAGTTTGGCTATTGCGGACATTGCTGCTATGAACATTGGGGTACATATGGCCCTTCTTTTCACTACATCTGTGTCTTTGGGGTAAATACCCAGGACGGCAATTGCTGGGTCATAGGGTAGCTCTATTTTTGAATTTTTGAGGAACCTCCACACTGTTTTCCAAAGTGGCTGTACCAACTTGCATTCCCACCAACAGTGTAAGAGGGTTCCCCTTTCTCCACAACCTCTCGAACATTTGTTGTTTCTTTCCCTGTCCATTTTTGCCATTCTAACTGGTGTAAGGTGGTATCTCAATGTGGTTTTGATTTGGATTTCCCTGATGGCTAATGATGATGAACATTTTTTCATGTGTCTGTTAGCCATTTGTATGTCTTCTTCAGAGAAGTGTCTTTTCATATCTTCTGCCCACTTTTTGACTTGATTATTTGTTTTTTGGGTGTTGAGTTTGAGAAGTTCTTTATAGATCTTGGATACCAGCCCTTTATCTGTAGTGTCATTTGCTCATATCTTCTCCCATTCTGTGGGTTGCCTCTTTGTTTTGTTGACTGTTTCCTTTGCTATGCAGAAGCTTTTTATCTTGATGAAGTTCTTGGGCCAGTTTCTTTACCATGCTGGGCCTCATCTCCCACATCCCCACAATGAAGGACCTTGGTTAGATTATACCTGATGCTCCCTCTGGGCCTAAAGTTCTGTGAGTCTATAACTCATCCATGCTGGTGTTGGGGTTCAGATCTGGACTGGAAATGAAATTGTTCTTTTGGTCTCCCCCAACAGTGTGGTTTGGTTAGAGACTGCCTATCTTGGTTGAAGTGAGAATCAGCATTTTTCTCTTTTATTTGGGAGTGCCTTACCAATCCCAGCCACTGACCAGCCATTGGCATTGGTGTTCGACTACATTAAGTGTGGAGCAGGGATGCTACTTCCCATCTGGAGACTCTTGAGAAGACATACAGAGTAAGCAGGCCCTGCAGAACTCATCAAGGTGACAGGTATTGGGATTCCCTTGGAGTTTAGTTTCTTCATTTGGCAAAGCATTTAGATGTTGTGCAATCTGGAGTTTTATACTTTCCAAAGGAGTAAAACTATTTGTTATATGCAATTATATAGCCTAAAGGGCCGATCAGCTTTCTAATTGTTACAAAGAAGTCAATGATCATGGAACAGTAAACTGTCCTTATTTCTTCATTTGCTCTTGACTTTCATTTCATGTTCATCAATGCACATGGATTAAATAGAATCCATCATTTTCTTGGGAGACTTTCTTAATCCCTTGATTTCTGCAGGGCATCTGGACTGTCATGTTGACATGGTGGCTATTATCTGGCTGCCAATTTATTTATTTATTCATTAATATTTATTAGGTGCCCACTCTGTGCTAGGTACTAAGGAGATAGGAGAAAACAAAACAGATAAAGCCCCTCTTTTTTTAAAAAAGCTCATATTCTATCAGGTTTATGAAATTATTATAATTCAATTCAATTCAACTCAACTCAATTCAATTCAATCCCAATTATCTTTATGCAGTCTAATCTAGTTCAATTTGACTTATGATTACAGAGTACCCACTGCATGCAGGATGATATGCTGGTTGTGACATCTCTTCATTTGTGTTTCTAATTTCACCAGTCATAATCACAGCTTTGGTTATTAGGCACTGCACATTGAACCCTTTTATAAATAGGTAAATGACTATAGTAGGGAATAAATACCTTATGAGTCATGCCTGAATAGTATAAATCTTATTTCTCCATTCCATTGTAGTCTTGGCAAAATCAAGGGTATCTAAGACAAATACTTTTATTTTTCCTCCAAGTCTCATATCATTCATTATTCATTTAACATGCTTTATACGAGGATTGCCTAGAAACTTGAGAACACAGAGATAAATAAACCCAGGTCCACGCCCTCAGGCACTTCTCCTCTAGCCTCAAGGCAGCGAAATCTCTAAACAGATAATTATCATCAGATTAACAATGTTAATAATCCCTATCTTTCATTGATCGTCTCCCGTGTTCCAGATGATATGCGCATCACACATCATACACATTATCTTGTTTGACCTTTATGAATAGCTATAAGAGGTAGGTATAGTTTCCTTTTTTGTAGATAAGGGAACAAAAGCCTGAAGTGATCAAGGTCACACATCTGAGAAGTGGCAGAGCAGGGATTTGAACACAGGCTCGTTTGACTCCAAAGCCCACGATCTTCTTTTCCAGCAGTGAAATTTATAAATAAAATTAAGGCCAGGAGTAGGGAATGCTTTTCTTAAGGTCAGCCACCATTCTTTCCTTGTTCTGAAGTAATAGTGCCCCCGTTACTGTTGCATATATTTTACATACGTATGAATGTGTGCGTGTTAGAGCTTCTGATAAGCATTAATTAAGAAGTATTAGCAGAGTGACTTGACAGAAGTAGTTAGAGAATGAATTCAACAAGTAGTATGGACATAGTTATATATGGGCATGTAAGTATAGGTATGTCATATCAGTACTAGATCCTGGTGTATGAGACATAGCCTCTTCTGTAGGAGTTCATAGGTTTCCAGGGGCTGTGGATAAATGAACTGATAATCTTGTTAAAGTGATAATGTACTAACTCTTACTGTGGGGGTGGTTTGGAAACTATGGAAACTAGCTTATTAGTCCCATATAAAATTCGGGCATGAGGTGGCCAGTCAAGTCTTCTCTTGCGGAGTAACCATAAAGTGAAGATCTGACGGATGACTGGAGTTAGCCAGGTACATGGGAATGGTGGAGGGAGCACCCGTTAGTCAGCTTAGCCGAGGCTACGCTATGTAACAAATAACTTCTAGATCCTGGAAGATTTAAGGTATATTAACTGTAGATTAAAGTTTATTTCTTTCTCATGCTGTGTCTGTCCTTGGTCAGTTGAGGCTTCACTTCATGTCTCTGTACTTCAGAACCCAGGCTGATGGAGCCTTGACCATCTGGAAAGTGGCAAGAGGCAGAGAGAATGAGACACAGGTAAGCACTGGTTCTCACAGTTTCTGCCTGAAGGGACAAACATTGTGTTCACTTATATTTCATTGACCAAATCAAGCTCCCTGCTCGCAACTCCATGGTCGAGTGGATGAGGAGGTACGATGTTACCATATGCCTGCAAGGAAAGGAATCCAAAAACTGGTAAAAGCCCTAATGATCATCCCCAGGTCAGGAAGAGAGGGAGGGCATTCCAAACCAGAGATGTGTGTGTGGAAAGGCTGGGGGCCTGGAACACTTCTCCTTTGGGACCGCAGTGTCTCAGACGGGTTGAAGCCCAAGTAAACTTCACATTTTAATGATTCTCAGCATCCGGATATGCAGACCATCATCTTCATCTCACCAAGACCTAACACTATGTTTGGCACAAAATCGTTGAAAAAGAACTGAGTGTGTAACTCAGAGTTGATTATGTTTGGGCCCAAGAATCAAGGTCCTGCCTTTCGCAGCGAGGTCCACATTACCACACAGACCTCTTCCCTATCCCCACACTTACCTAACTCAGTGCAAAAGGCATTTACTTTTCTTGGCCAGACAGGATGGGGGAACATAATTATTATTTATTTAAAACTCATTACCTGCAAGCCTTTTGCGTGGAACCAATTAAGAAAGCTCTTAAAGAAAAATAAAATATTATGCTTGGTGTAACACAGTCTTTGGGGGCCCTCCCAATGTGTTAGAAATCCCCATAGGTCTTGACAATTTTTTTTCATCTCTCCCTTTTAAAAGCATGGCTGCTGCCAGGGAATTTGGCTCCTGGTGTTAAGTGCTGGTTGTGGTTTTCCCCCAAATAAAATTATGGCCACGCTGAAGGTGGGAGTGAAGCAGGGAGTGCGAATTGGGAGGGAGTGTGGGCACTCATGTCGGTTCAGGTGTCAAATTTTACATGTCTGGGTTTTGTTTCCACCAGGCCCCACTCTCTGCAATCACTGCTCTGTTATATACGCTTACTGGAAGGGCTAGCTCTGTTTCCAGGAAATCTCTCTGAATTGGGAACATCAGAATCTAAAAAGTAGACAGTGGGAGGACTGGTTTTAGATGGAGCCAGCAAAGGTGCTATGGTTTGAAAAAGCGGCATGAGAAACAACCCTCCCTGAGATTCAGCAGCCTGAACACGCAAGCCCAAAGACAATACAAGTGTTTGGCTGACCGGTGGACCGTCTTGGGATCTCTCTGAGCTCTGCTTTCCCGGTAGCAGGCTGGACTCTATAAAAGTGCTGAAAGTTCCCTTCTGCATAGAACATGTTTCGTGCCTATGAAAACCCTCACGGATGTACCAAATTGTCACCATTCCCGTACTGGAGACCCACTCATGTGGATTAAGATCTTGCTGTCAGAGACAGTAGCATTTATTACTAGGCTTTAGCAGCAGAGTGTAAACCACAGCAAAATACTGCTTAGCAGAGGCCTGTGGAAGCATAGTTAAGCTCTGACTGCAGAAGAAAAGTGTGGTCAAGGAAATGTGCACAGGCAGGCCCAGGACTGGTCAAGCGCTCCTCTGGGTTTCCAAAAATTCAAAAATGTGTGCCCAGATACAGGAGCTATCCCTCCTCCCTATCTTTCTAGCCCTTTCAGGCTTGTCTTCGAACATGAGCAGGATTCTGCCCAAATGGCAGGGGGTACAATGTGACTTGTTTTCACCCTTTCAGAAGCCTACCTCCTTCAGGAGCAGAGGTAGGACTGTGCATGCATTAAGAGTTACTATCAAAACAAGGGTTGGGCTGTCTTGGGAGGCAAGATTGCCTAGCCTTTCCAAGGTCTGGATCAAGGTACTATGATTCAGTTTTGTCATCTGTAAAATGGGGGGAACTAATAGTAACTATCTAATGGTGTTGGCAAATATTAAATGAGAATATATATGCCCTGCATACCTACTAGTTAACATTTATTAAGTCCTTATTGATATTAAACTAGGGTCTGAATTAAACATTGTATATGTTAATTCATTTGGTTCTTCCAACAGTCTCTGAGTTGGTACTAGTATTATTATTCCCCAGTTTACAGATAATGACAGTAAGGCACAAAGATGTAAATAACTCCCCTTAGTAGACAGCCAGTGAGAGGGTGTTTTGGGATGAATCTGGGGTGTCTGGCTGTGAACCTGTGCCCTAAACTTCCAGCTCCGATAAGTGTTGGCTATTAATATTAATACGTGCATTATTTTATTAGAATCTCATCATACCCCTAGAGAGAAGTTTCTCCAAGTCACACTTTTACTGATGCAGACAGTGAATCTCAGAGAGGTGAGGTGGCTAGGTCTGTCTCCCTGTGCATGGCAAAATCAATGAGCTTTCCATTGCTCTCCCTCGCTGCCAACTTCATGAATTACTTATCAAATGGGGCAGGTTATGCTAAACACCGAAAGTGCTACTGTCTTGAATTAGACCAAATAGGCAATAAATAAGACCAAGAAGGAGGGTACTTCATACCTGTTACCTCACGGTGCTTTACATGAAGTTAAGTGCCTGGAATATCCACAGCAATCTGACACTTGCTCTGGGACTGGTCTAGGCTAGATGCAAAATACATACCTCTGGGGCCCATGCCACACCCACGCAATCCGAGCCTCTGAGCTGAGGCTTAGAAATCTGTGTCTGACAAGCTTTTCAGGTGATTTTGATGCACAGCCAGTTTGGAAACCACACCGGCATAGCTAAACCCAGATCTCCGAGTGGCATTTCTTACCGAGTGATGCAGAATGGAGCTGAGGGAGGTCGTAGAGGCTCCAACTTTGGTGACTCTGTCCTTTAGATCTTGCTGACAATAAGCAACTCACCCAACCTCACTGAGCATTCATTTCTTCATCGGTCACACGAAGCACATAATGCATGGGGTCATGGCAAGGAGCACAGGTGTTAACACATTAAAAACGTGAGCCAAATCGGGCGCCTGGGTGGCTCAGTCGTTAGGCGACTGCCTTCGGCTCAGGTCATGATCTCGGGGTCCTGGCATCGAGCCCCACATCGGGCTCTCTGCTCAGCGGGAAACCTGCTTCTCCCTCACCTACTCCCCCTGCTTGTGTTCCCTCTCTTGCTGTGTCTCTCTCTGTCAAATAAAATAAAATAAAATAAAATAAAATAAAATAAAATAATCTTAAAAAAATAAATAAAAACGTGAGCCAAATCAAAAGTGATCGACTCTGAACAGCCTAGATGCTCAATACATACTTTTCAAGTTGAATCTTTGCTTTCTTGTGGCCATATCTGAAATCATCATGGTTTCTAAATGTTTCTAATGTTTCTTGATGATGCTGATAATAAGGTATTTCCACTAGTTTCTGAAACTAACTGTCTGAAACGTAGTTATCTCTAGACAAAGATGGTTTCTAGAACACTTAGGTCCCCAATTTTTCCTTTTTGAGTCAGAAATCAACACAGTGGTAGATTTTCTCCTAAAATATACCTAAAAGAAAAGAGAAACGTAAATTAGCCCCATTGGGCTATGCCCAGCGCAAGGGGAACCCCACTGTCTGTTTGGCATCACTTACTGAGCATCTCATTCAACCTAAAGAGGCTAATCTGATAAGCTCTAGTGGATGGCATAACAATTCCAGCTAGGCAGAGATCTGGGATCCATTAAATACATGGGAAATGTCAAAGGGTTACCCAGGTTGGAGAAATAACTCCATTAGTTATAAATGGCAATTTATGCTGCCATGATTCCTCTTACAGAAACTATACTATGTTGTAAGGAGCTCAGTTATTTTCTGGTTGCTGCAGAAATGACTTCTCATAGAGCAATAAATAAAATAAAATGGTTTCCAATCATGGCTTACCTCCCCTGTGACTTGGCTTCAGGGAAGGAATCACACCAACTCAGACCAGGCCAACCTGAACATTTTGGCCTATTTCTTTTTCCCTTTGGATATTAATAACCTGAATTTTTGGTATGCTTCTAGATCTTATGGACACATTGCTTAGCCTGAATCAGGCTGAACTCTGAGTACTCACAAGATGACTTTCTTTCCAAACATCCTCCTTTCGATGTCAAGGTATTCAGTTCAGTCTCTCAAATGATCTCAACTCTGAGTGGCTTGCATTGTGATGTGTCTTGTTGGGGGCCATGAAAGCAGAACAAGGCACTGTCCTTATCTTCAAGGAGTTTGTGCTCTTGCTGGGAAATCAGTGCTAATAAGCACTAACTCAGCAAACAAACACTAATAACATACCTTTCAGAACTGTACAACACATTATCAGAATCGTACAACACATGGGATGATTCCGTTGAGCGGAATACATCCCAATGAGGTTGGAGAGGTAATCTGGAGACTGAGAATAGGGTTCTTATAGAAGGGTGGTGGTCAGAGGGAGAGTTTATTACTGTCTGGAGTTAAGATGTTTCCCATTGGATTGGCTCCTTGGGGATAGGGAAGCAGAGAGGAGAAAAGATGGTTTATCTTTTGGGAAAATGGCCCGAGCAGGTGTGTGAGAGTGGACCTGAGCAGGTAATGCCTGGGCTCAGGGTGGAGGTCCTCTCCTCTCCCAGGGTAAGTGGGTAGCTAATGTGTTTGAAAATAATGGGTGGTCTCAAATGTGAGTATGACAGGAAGTCTTTCCATGACGGCCAGACCCTCGAAAATCTCTCTCCTCTACTATCATCCACTATAACCTTTCCTAAGAAGCCTGGGGAGCAGTTCTCCCCGATTATATCCAGGGAGATGCCCCGTAATTTTCCACTCATAATTAAATAAATAGTGCAGTAATTATTTGTTTAATGGCTGTCTCCTCCACCAGACAGTAAGGTTCATTAAATGAAGAATACTAGCATGATAACTGACTCCTGGTGAGGACTCAGTAAACGTCTGTTTTTGCAACCTGAGTTTCATGAGTGCAAAGCCTGTTTTGCCCCATCATCGGCATTCCAGGCTTAGCACGATGCCTAGCACAGACAGACTGGCCGGATAAACTCTTGATTTCTCCCCAGTCTCCTTCTCCTGTCATCTTTCTAGTCTCAGGGAAGGAGAACTTCATTGTAGGAGTCACCCTTGGCTTCTCTCTTCCATAGTCACACCTGTTCCAATAGCAATTCTGTCAGCTCTGACTTCAGGAGGTATTATTAATCGATACCTCCCTCTCAAGACTTCTTTTACTGCTGCTCTCGTGCGAGCAACCATGATTCCTCAGCTGCCACTGTTGCCTACCTTGTCCCCTGGCTTCTGCCCTTGGCTTCCCAGTCTCTTCCTCAAAAACATAATTCAGAGCATGACAAGCCTCTGTCCACACATCTCCAGTGGCTTCCCATCTTCCTAAGAAGAAAACGCAAATCCTTTATTTTTTTTTTAAGGTTTTATTTATTTATTAGAGAGAGAGACAGCGAGAGAGGGAATATAAGCAGGGGGAGTGGGAGAGGGAGAAGCAGGCTTCCCGCTGAGCAGGGAGCCCGATGCAGGGTTTGATGTCAGGACCCTGGGATCATGACCTGAGCCAAAGGCAGACGCTTAACGACTGAGCCACCCAGGTGCCCTAAAACTCAAATCCTTTAAACTGGCCTACAAAGTCCCACGTGAGCTACCCTGAGCAAGCTCTCTGACCCTCAGTTCTCTTTCTCCTCTGCTTTGGCCTGAGGACAGGAAGGAGGCCAGGTAGCTCCCTCCCCTCAGGTGGGGTATAGGCTACCCCCTCTGTCTGGAAGACTCCTTACCATACATCCAGGTGGCTCCCTCCCTCCTTTCCTTGAGGCCCATTCAAATACCCCGTTCTTAGAAAGACTTCCTGTGGCCACCCTCTCTAAATTAGCACTGGGGCACCTCCAGCATGCCTATCCCTTACCACACCTATTTTCCTTCATAGCTCAAATGGATACTGGTCATCATATATGCTTATTTATTCATCATCTGTCCCTATTCTACAACATAGAGTTGGAACTTGATCAGTTTTGTTCAGTGTTTATATATCTGGCACCTATACAAAGTCTGGGCATTTAGAAGGCAGGAGATACTTGATGGACAGACATGTGAATGAATGAGTGAACATGCATGTGTGTGCACAGAAATGTGCACACTCGCACGCTCCACACATATTTCTAAGTGAGTTGTCTTTGAAAATGGCTTACTGTGTCCCAGGGATCATTAGAGGTATCAGCCCTTTATTTATGTGATGTTTTCTTATCCTCCAGAAGATTCACTAAAGGAGGCATTGTTAGGCCCATTTCACAGAGAATGGGGAGCTCATTGAAGAGCTAGGCCAATACCCAGAGCTGGAAAGTGGAAGGTCTAACTCGATTTGAATGACTCCAGAGCCGCTGACTTTCACTGTCCCAGAATGTTCTGTCCAAGCTGATAGGAACACCAAAAACATGCTCTGCTGCCTTGAGGTTTCTGGAGGGAAGATTCAGAGGGGAATGTTGAAACAACACACTTGTACGTCAGTCATGCCGTGAGGGAGCAGTATTTACTGCCAACAAGTCAAAGCGGCTCACCCTCGGTGACTAAACTGAACACCTACCCTCAGATTTTCCCTTCAGGAGGAAAAGGGAAGAGAGGGGGCGAGCATGAGGAAAACAGTGAGAGGTTCCTCTGGCAGGAAGCCAGGCTCTCCTGTCAGGACATCTCCGACGCGCCCCTTGCAGGAGTTATTACTCATGGGGGAAGAGAAGCTGCCCAGCACAGCACAGACTCTTGGAATATTCCCCGAGGGAGGAGGGGACACAGTCACCAATGGGTGGGCCCAAAGTTGGCTTTGAGAATTTAGTTTTTGAATTACAGCTATCCTGAGAGGCTGTTTGGCAACTGACAATTTACTCAGAATTCACAAGATTGATGTGTCAAGTTGGCCGTTCTTTTTTTTTTTTTTTAAAGATTTTATTTATTTATTTGAGAGAGAGAGAGAGAACATGAGAGGGGGGAGGGTCAGAGGGAGAAGCAGACTCCCTGCTGAGCAGGGAGCCCGATGCAGGACTCGATCCCGGGACTCCAGGATCGTGACCTGAGCTGAAGGCAGTCGCTTAACCAACTGAGCCACCCAGGCGCCCCTCAAGTTGGCCATTCTTAAGTTGGGGTTTGAAATTCTCTTCCAACCCTTGAGTTCTCAGAAATAAAGTGGTGTGGACTGCAGTTCTGGGGATGCCAAGATTCTGAGGGCCTGGCTGATGGCCGAATTGGAGATCTGCTTGAAGTAGAATCTCAGTATCAGTGGGTGGTAGACTTCTGAGCCCTCGTAAATGGCGGAATTCCATGGCTTAGTGAATCACAGAGTTCCATTATTATTGCCCACTGAGGACCCAGGTGTGGAGGGGGAGGTCTGACAGAGGGTGATGTGTGGTAGAACGGCAGGTGTCCCTGAAATCTGACCGGCCTCTTGCTTCCCCCTTTTAACTTGGTTTTGGGAAGTGTTCTTGTGCCAGAGGAGCAGAGATCTGCAAACTCCTGGATGTTGACTCTGCAAGTAGAGCTGTTTAGCATTCCCAGAGAGGATAAGGTGTCACTTGAACAAACCTAAACAGTTTGGGCATGGCAGATATTTTTTGACTAGCTACCAATACCCATTCCAAAGTTGGTTTCCCCATACCTGCCTCTAGCCATATGGGCTGGAAGTCAGAGTCAAATTCATGCTCTCTCAGCCTATTTGCAGCTCAGTGGTCACATGCCCCAGTTCTGTGCAATGAAATGTTAAGGGCAAGTCTTCTGAATAGCCAGGACATATTTCTCCTCCTTTATAAAAGGAGAGATGCATGGAGGCTCTCTCTCTCTCTCTCTCTCTCTCTCTCCCTCTCACCTCCCATGCCTTGGCTCCTACTATTTCTTGCCTTTGAATGTGGTTATGTGAAATTGTGACACCTAAAGACAGGGTAGCCACTTTGAGACCATGAAAGGAAAATGGGGAGAAGATGGGAGACATCTGTTGAATGGTCTGAAGTCACAAAGCCATCGAACCAGCCTTGGACCCCCTAGCTCCAAATCTCTTGCTAAATACATAAGCTCTTTCTTTTAGGCTTAAATCATTGATCTGATTTCTCTTCCTGTGAGAATTTTCCTCCTCAGAAGCATCCTCATCTTCCATGTGAGACTTACACAGAGAAGCTTTGAACACACATGTTTCTGCTGGGAACTGGCACAGGTTAAGGCTTAGAAGCTCTCCAGATTGTGAATACTGAGTGGCCGGGAATCAACTCCCCAAAATCCCAAGATAGGAAAGCACCATGCATTTCCCTTCCCTCTCAGACTCAAGCTCAGACAGGGTTAGGGAACATTGCAATTGGCCACCTGCTGGGTTTAATAAAATCTGCTAGACTGTGAAATATTTGTGGGCATGGGCTGTGCTTCAATCATCTGTATACCCACAGGCCCCAGAGCATGATTATACACTGAGTACATACTTGCTAATAGGCACTGGGATGGGTACTGGAAGTTTTGAGTTCTAGTCTTAGCTTTATCATTAATCTACTCTGTGACCTTGGGCAAGACACTTGACTCTTCTGGGTTTTACCCAGCTTCAGGGTAAAAGGAGAGCCCTGGGTCAGCTCATCCCTATAATTCCATGTCTAATGGGGAATGGAGGTAGGATTCAGAGCCTCCACTCTAGAGGCTGATGACCATCCACTTTAGACAAATCACCATACTTTATTCTCTAAACCATGCAGAATAGGTGATTAGACATCAAATTCAGCAAAAGATGAGCCAGTACATTATAAGGTATAAAATGAAGAACTGAGAGTATCTTCTTGAGAGTGTGACTCTTGCTCAAGAGTCTTACAGGGTAAAGTGAGACAAATGACAAATTTGGCAAATGAGGAAATCGAGGCATGATGAATTAACTTGCCCAGAATCACACAACTAGCAAGTAGAAGTGCCAAGATTCAACTGCAGGCAATTCGACTCCGGTGCCCACACACCTCGCTGCAATTAAAACGGCATGGCCCGGCTTATTCCTATTTTCTTTGGTTCAGAAATTGCTGGAAATTTCTTCTGCTATTTGTTTTGGCCAAAGTCGTGTGCGTACTTGTGTGCATGTATGTAGGGGTATGTGGTGTGTGTGTATAGTGTGTGTGTGCTGGGTATGCACATATGTGCATGGTAGTTACAATGGGTGGACTACTTAAACTTCATATAAGCAGCAAAAGAAAAGAGTCCTAGCTCTTTTAAAGTACTAACAATGAAAACAAGCTTGTTATCAATTTTTTGATAAGTTTTAGCTTTTATGACAATAAGCACAGTGGAATTACCCAAATATATGGTACAGAACGCATAGGGCACTGGAGGTCAGTTTGGGAATGCATGGGAGAAGAGCTAAACTCAGTTGGTGGGACTTGGGAGAGAAGATTTTGTTTAAGAATACTTCGGAGGTATATGATCATTGAGGAAAGGTATGGACTGTCTCCCCAGAATAGAAGCACACATACATATGCACTATTTGTATGCAATTTCATGGGGCTCATAGACTTCTTTTGGGAGTGATCTCTAAGTAAAGGCTCAGGTGGGAATATACAAATATGTGTCCAACAGTAAATGAAGATGTTCTTGAACGAGATATTAACTGGCCACAGGGGTGCAGAAGTGGGGTGGGTTTGGGGGTAGATCTTTTTTTTTTAAATTTATTCCTGAGATTCCAAAAGGTTTGATGAATACCTTGCTGAAATCCTAGCCGGGCAATATATCAGGGAATACTATGGATTTCTCACTCCATGTTAGGTCTTGTCTGGGACAAGGCAGGGATTCAATAAAGGATAAGATGTCACATCTTCCAGACCAGGAGATGACAGACATGCAATAGGGGAAAATAAATCAAAGTGAAGGAGAAAATGAGTGGCAGAAACAATGAATGACAAAGATGCCTCTCCACCTCATGTCCAACATCTCTCTACTGCAGCCTTACAGGCTCATGCTATTCTTCCAGTTTCCTCAAACCATCCTGATCTCAAGGCCATTACCATGGTTGATTTTCATGCTGGAATGTTTTTCTTCCACGCCTCCCCTGGCAATCCTTCTTATCATCTGGGGCCTTCTCTGACCACATATCTAGGTTCCTCAAGAAGTTAAAAATAGAGCTACCCTACGGCCCAGCAACTGCACTACCAAGGATTTACCCCAAAGATATAAATGTAATGATCTGAAGGGGCACCTGCACCCCAATGTTCATAGTAGCAATGTCCACAATAGCCAAACTGTGGAAAGAGCTGAGATATCCATTGAAAGATGGATGGAAAAAGAAGATGTCATATATATATTTTTAAATTTTAAACATTTTTGAATCTCGAAATAACATTCATCAGCCCATTTTTACATGAGTCCCCCAAATTATTCATTTAGGGAAAAGTTATCTTCATGAGACATATTCTTTGTTCAAATTCCTGGATCACTGGAAATGCCTACAAGGTGGAAAAAAGGTGAAGTCAACAGGTCAATACTTATTGAGTAGTGAATCTGCAGATTTACATAGTGATGCAAAAAGTTCCACTGTCTGTATTCCCGGAGGGTGTGTACTAACACTATAAAACTCACATGCAGCAGAGAGAAATTCACAGAGGTGTGAGTGGGGAGAGAGATCTACAGTCTGGGTAGAGTGGAGATTTGGGATACATGGGGACAGGTTCTAAATTCAGTGGATAAAGCATACAGGGTACATAATCAAAATAACCCTTGAGATTTCTAAAAGGGACTGTAAGTCATAGAATGCATATTTTTGTTTATATAATCCTGTCCTAGTAATATTTATGATGAAATGTACATATATGTGTGTGCATGCGTGTAATAAATAGGAGCTGAGGGATAGGAAAATGTGTATCCTTAAGTGCTAGAATCACAGAATCATGTGCAATGAGGTGCTTATATTATGGGCAAGTACTCATTGAGATAAACTGAGGCAGCAGCAGCTCATATTTCCCAACTTACGTCCTTTTCAGAGCAGATACACTGTTGGTGGGATCATGGGCTGAACTTACCACATTACTCAAATTGTTCTTGCTCTCTCTGTTTTGCCCCCTGAACTCACAGAGTTGAATCTTGTTATTTGATGCACACATTAAATACACGGTGTAGACCATGAACTAAAGGTCTTGGGTAGAGAATGGGACAGCTCTGAATTTGAGCCTGTGCTTTCATACCCACTCCTTGAGGTAGCCACTGACCAGTTCTGCTCCCAACCCTTTCCTTTATCCTTCTAAACACATCCTCTCTAGGTCTCTCATAATTGGACAGCCATGTACTGAGCTTCGGCCAGTGGAAAATGAGTGGCAGAGATGCTTGGCACTTCTAGGCCTGACACACAACCTTCTGTGTTCAAACGCCGGACTCTTTCTTTCTTCCATTTTGATGCTGATGATCAGGAGGGACCTTGGAAATCACTTGTTGAATATAGCGAAGCCACGGGGGTTGAAGGAGCCAGGTTCCTGAATCGTCATTTGGAGGAAAGCCACCTGCCACTCAGGAAACCCCTATGCTGGACTTGGGTGAGTGAGAAATTTATGTATCTCGATTGAAGTCACTGAGATTTAGGAGTTTATATCTTATAGCAACTAGCATTGCTTTAACTAACACCCCATTTGTGTGACTTTGTGCCAGCCACTTAACCCTTCTATGTTGGATTCCGTATCAGTCAGGGTCCTTCCCAAAATAATCAGCCTGTACACTTAAAAGCCACAATTGAGGAAGTTCAAAGACAAGACTGTTTACAAAGATGCAGACAGAGCTAAGAGACACTCACAAGGGGTGGTGAAGCATCTCAGAGCTGGTGACAGCAGAGAGCCATTTACACTCTGCACCTGGGATTGAGGGCAAGGAGAGGAAGCATTTACCAGAATCTGGCAAGTAGTTACAGCTGTAGGAAAGAGCTGCCTGGAGAGAGCTATAACTTCCAATGGAAGATTGCTGCCAATCCAAGTTCCAGCAGGAAAGGAGTTGGAGCAATGAAGAGCCAGCTGTCATTCTCCTACCTTCCAATCTTCCTGCTGATGGCTCCCATCGACTAAACCCAACTGGAAGCCAGAAGGCAAGGAGCTCATTGATGTAGTCAATAAATGTCAGTCTCCTAGAGTGTGGGCCAAGTGGAGAAGGGTGGAGAAAAGATCCGGAGGTGCAAATGAAGAATTACCAGCACAATTTCCCTATCCACAAGTTGGGAATCCTAACCACCTACCTTATAGAGTGTGTACTGGAGTTAAATGATTATATATAATAAGCCCTGAATAAAATAAGGCTCTTATTTCTCTGTGCCATCTGCTGCTGAACCATTGTCCACTGATCTTTCTTTTCTTAATTTTTTTTCCACTGATTTTTTTTTGTCATCATTATTGCTTGGTTTGGTTTTTCTTTTTTTTTTAAATTTTATTTTAATTCCAGTGTAGTTAACATACAGTGTTATATTAGTTTCACGTGTACTATATAGTGATTCAACAATTCCATATATGACCCAATGCTCATCATGACAAGTGTACTCCTTAATCCCTATCACCTATTTCCCTCATCCTCCCATCCATCTGCCCTCTGATAACCATCAGTTTGTTGTCTGTAATAAAGAGTCTGTTTCTTGGCTTGTCTCTCTCTCTTTTTTCCCCTTGCTCATTTGTTTTGTTTCTTAAATTCCATATATGAATGAAATCACATGGTATTTGTCTTCGACTGATTTATTTCACTTAGCACTATACTCTCTAGCTCCATCCATGTCACTGCAAATGGCAAGATTTCATTCTTTTTTATGGCTGAATAATATTCCATTGTGTGTATATATATCACAACTTCTTCATCCATTCATCTATCAATGGACACTTGGGCGGCTTCCATAATTTGGCTATTTTAAATAATGCTGCTATAAACATAGGGGTTCATGTATCCCTTTGAATTGTTTGGTTTGTTTTACTCTCCCAGAAATGTTGATATTCTCCCTAACGCCAGGAGATTTTTCAGCATGAATTTAACTCTGGTATTTCCTGGAGGTTGGTGTCTTCACTTCTTTGTGATTAGTTTTTGATCACAGGTGGGACTTGAGAAAATACGCAGTTTCAGAGAAGATTCTTCCTTCCCAGTTTCAGCTACTCATTGTTATTTTCAGGCTCACGTTGTCAGGAACTTTCCTGTTCCCCACTCTAGACAACAACCATGTCTAAAGTACTCTGCTTATTTCCTGCCTGGGTTTCGTCACTTCTGTTTTATGTCTGCTTCTGGGTTTGTTGGATAGAGCTGCCTGTTCATGAATGAGAGAGGACGAGGCCTTTCCAAATAAGCTATGGGAGATTAGCATGCTCCTGAGGCAGGATTGGTGTGATGAGGAAATCTAGGAGTCTCGGGTCCATTCTTTCACTGCCTCTTACTTGCAGTATGACCTTGAGAAATCTCTTCCTTTTTTTCTGAGACTTATTTTTCTCATCAGCAAAATAGGGTTCATTGTACCTGACTCACTGGTTAGATGTGGGGAGGTAATAAAATATGCATGCATGGAAGCACAGATACTACTTGGCACATAGCAGGCATTCAGCAATTTCTGTAGGAAAAATAAAATCTCTAAGGTTCAATGGGGATCCTGACCTTCTGGTTATACTGGAGCTAGACATGGAGCTGACAAGGTGCTCTCGACCCCAAAATATGCAGTCTTTTTAGGCTAAATGTGTCCTGTTTATTCTAATTGGCACCCATTTAATTTTAAGAATTACTAAAATTTTCAAATTGAGTCCACAGATACCAAGCCTCTTCCCTGGGATTCCTCAATGATAAATGAGAGGTGAAAAAAAATCATAACAAAATATACCTTTGACTGAATATTGTTACCTTTTCTGTTTTTCCATGTGTGGTATATGACACCAGCCTTTTCTTTGAGTATTTCTGGAATAACTTGTCGTTTGGTCAGTCTGCAATTCAGGATCACTTAGATTAGAGCAGAACAGAGCTGAGTCCAAACTCCAGACCTGCCTTTTACTTTAGGGAGGTTATTCAACAAACCTTTTGCAGCTATAAAGTGAGCATCATAAAGCTACTTATCTCTGGGTTTGTTTAAAGATTAGAAAAACAATGTAAAAAAAGTCCAAAGCAGTGCATGAGGAAGAATGCTCAAAGTGGTAGCAATCATTGTTGAAAAGGGGCAATTATCATGTTACTTTAGATCCAGGAAAAAGGTTGTGGAATCCATTGCCTTTACATTATGTCTGAGAAAACTGAAACTCCACAAGGGGAGACGTGACTCACCAAAGACCACCCCATTAGTTCGTAGACTGCAGGTTTCCTGACATCCACTGTATCTCCTGGCCATGGCACCACCATTTCCTATGAAGGTGTCACCGATGGACAAATAGCAGAAAACCAAGCCATCAAGAGATGTACGATGGTCTTCTAACTTACAGACCATCTGCAGAGCCCTGCAGTTTTGAGCATGTCCCCTGATGGCCGCCAGTACTCCTACTCACTAATCCGCACTGTGCTTTAGAATAGCCTGAGGATTTTATTGCCATTTGAGTCTTCAATTGGAAAATGAGCGTCAGTTTTTGGTGATGTAGATTCAGAGCAAATTTGGAAAGAAGTGTTTTTCAGCCTCCTCTCCACGCCCTTCTGGGAAGGTCCAGAGTGACTATGGGTACCTCCTTGGATCAAGGACTGTGGGTAAGCCCATTATTATGGGGTGGACCTAAGTTCTTACTATTCTTTATGAATAATGACTCTAATGTCAAATCTCATTAATGAATTGGGAGATAAATATTATGTGCTTTTAAAAATAAAGTATATTGGATCATGGAGAAGAGTTAATTTTCCAATTATTGTGGAATCTGCCAGGAAATGGAGGGAGACTGTGGCCATGCTTTTAGTGTTCAAAGAGGTATTGTCTCATGATAAATGAGATGTCTTGAAGAAAACCTACCACCACCACCACCACTAAGTGGGACTCTAATAGAGGATCAAAGGGAGGAAAAAACAAATATTTATCAAGTACCAAACATGTTCCATACAACTTGCCATACTTTAAAAATATAACTACTTGATTATGTTTATTTTCCTCTGAAAACTCTGTGAGGGTATGGCTCTATGTGTCTTATCCACATCAGTAATGAACACAGTGCCTAAAGCATCTTTCAGTGTTTGTTGAAGAATAAAGCTCTCCATAAATGATCTTTTAAAATCATTATGATCACCTTGTGAACTGGGAGTTATTATCCCCACTTTGAAGATGAGAATGCCAAGATTTAGAGGAGTTAAATAATGTGTCCATTGTGCCAGTGGTAGATCTGGAACTCCATGATTTCTGAATCCACTCTGTTTCCATTGTGACACACTGCAGATTCTTCATGGAAGACATCTCTACTTGTGTTTTATGCTATAGAATGGTGGGTGTTTCTCTCCAATTATGATTTCCTGCAGATTGAGGGGAAATGGTTCTACCACGGACAATCACAAGGCAGAGTAGTGTAAGACAAACAGAACTCCCTGGATTGATTCTTGATTCTTGATAGCTCACTCACATGGCAATTGGGAAGGCCACAGTTCCTTGCCAGTTGTTGGTAGGAAGTCTCAATTTCTCACTATGTGGGCATCTCCATAAGGCTGCTTAAGTGTCATCACACTATGTCAGCTGTCTTCTCCCAGTGTGAAATGAGTCACTGATACAGCCCATACTCAAGGGGCGGGGAATTAAACTTCACCATTTGAAGGGAGGAGTATCACAGAATTGGGGGACATATTTTAAAACCAACATAATGGATTAGGTAGGCCATGTTTTGTAATCTGCCACTCAAATATTGTATTTCAATTCCCCATAGATATTGTCAAAAAAAAAAGGGGGGGGGTGGGGGCTTTGGTATTAACAAATCAGTCTTTGAACCCTGGATATATATTCAATGTCTCTAAGCCTTGTTTCTCAACCATAAAATGAAGATCGTATAAAACCAACTTCACAGGTTTGGTGGCAGGTTTGCAGGTTATAGAGATAAAACTGTTAGTACAATGTCTGGCACAAAGTAAGTGTTCAAAAAATGGACTCATTTCTGTTCCATTATAAGATAACACTCCCTCTCCCCACTTCTCAAATATAAGTCTGAGTCAGGATATGAAAATCACACACACACACACACACACACACACACACACACACACACACACTGGTTCCCAAGTCTATGCTGTTTCTACCATGCCATACTGCCAGTGTCTTCATGGGGGCTGCCTTAACCCCTACACCATGGAATATAGTTTCTTGTGACAAAAATTAGATTCCAGAATTGGGATACAAGTTGGAAAGGGAACTTAAATGTTCTCCAATCTTGCCCCAATTCTATGTTTATTGGCCACTCTTGAATGTTTCTAATAAGATAAACACAGGATTAGTTCTAGACTCTTCCACTTGTGACCTTGACAACCCTGAGCTCCCTTTTCTCAGAGTGGTATACTCTCTTTCAACTTTGTTGTGAAGTTTAAGTCAGATAATGTGTGTAACTTAATTCAATAAACAGTAGTTATTACTTTCATCATATTTATGGTTAGCTTCATTTAAGGTCTAAAATATTTTAAATACCATCTGGAAAAAGTGTGTGTATTTTGGGGGTGAGGGTAGGTGTACTACCTTTTCCTAAGAATTGTAAATTGTACTTGCCAATTACCATAGATTATTTCAACTTATTCCTCAAAAAAATAGAGTGAGACCCATATTACTATTCCCATTTAGCAGATAAGGAAATAGGAGGTGAGTTGGTTGGCCTAAGCCTCATGGTACCTAGACTTGACCCTGGGAAGTTGAGACAGTGCTCTGCTTTATTGACTATGTTAGGACAAAGGCAGTGTGGACTCACAGAGTGATGGGCTGAATTCTGTGACCTGCTGACTGCTCATTTGACTACATAATACAAGTAAGAATTAATAATCCATGGAATCAATTGTGTTTAGTTTAGTGCAATAATAATTTTGGGGGATACTATGGGCCAGGCACAGGCAGGGCTAGATAGAGGGGTAAAGAGAGTTAAAGGGAGGTTCTATGGGAATGTAGAGGTAGAGGAGAAGCACAAAACTCATTATAATGTTTCATTTTTGTCTCCAGATAATGACAGATGGACAACCCTTGTGAACTAGATAATGGATGGAAAGCCAGCTCATGTTACTAAGACACACACTGGTAGTAAACAGTGAAGACTGGCAGCCTAGGAGTGTCGACATTGATGAAATTCCTGATGAAACTGTGTTGGATGATTATAGAGTCAATCTGCTTGAAATCAAGATAATCACAGCTGAACAATTTCCTTGCTTCTCTCTGTGTCATTTATCACCATTTTTGTCTTGGTTGTTGGTATTAACATCAATTATTTATCATAATGCACATTTTCCTTCCTAGCCCTCTCTCCTGTCTGCCATGTGGAATCTCTTGCTATTAAATGGAGGGGCAGGTAGAAACATTAGTCCTTCTTACATCATTGTTCCCTCTGAACTAAGCTTTTTGCAGGCGGAGGGGAGGAGGTAAATTGGAAAAAGCCAATCTTAAGTTGGATAAAGATTGTTTTCCTTGCTCTGTGCAAATTTTTCCGGTTGTCAAATTTAAGTTGCTATTCCTCTGGGGTTGGGCCTCAACTAGAACAACAATGGTGTGATGTAGAGAAGCAGGCAGGTATGTTAAATCTAAAATGAGGAGAAGCTGTGACACTTGGGATGGCAGAAACAGCTATTTGTGTCCCTAGATCTGTTCCCCCTCTCTGCCTTAATAGCATAACCTCATTGTTATGGGACAGCAGGTATCCAGCTAAAAGACTATATTCACTAGTCTCTCCGAGCTCTAAGATATGGGCAAGGAACATCAGAAGGAGTGTAATGTGAAATATGGAGGAAGGCTGATTAAAGGTAGTTAAATTTGCCAGAAATTCCCCCTCTCACTCTATCCTATAGCCCTTTCCTTTCGCTACCCTACACCATAGACATGATGGTGGTACTCTAGGAGCCCTCTTGAGCTGTGAGGTGACATTAAGATGGAAGTTGCAACCTATTTGGTGAGCAGAACGAGGGGTCTTGGATCCCTGATGGCCATTATGCCAGTATATGCAGCTCAGACATCCTACCTCTGGACTTTTTTTATGGGAGAGATAAACAGCTGAGTTATTTAAATTATTATTCTTATTTGTTTGTTGTTTAGGTTTTCTGTTACAGGCAGCTGATCTTAATCCTAACAGATAAATTTAGGAGTGACTAGATGGATGGGAGGGAAGATAGGAGCTGTCTACTACCAGGTTCTTGGCTTAGGTGACCATGTGGGGGGTGGTCCTATTCAGTGAGAAAGGACACACAAGAGGAAAAACAAGAAGTTGTGAAGAGGGGATATGTATGGCCTTGGGCATAGTAAGTCCAAAGGGGCCATGGGACAGTGAGGCATAGGAATCCCACAGGTAGCTGGATGTAGGTATTAGGCGCTATGAAGTGGTTTAAGAGAAAGAGACTTGGCCATAACTAGCATATGTGTGATAAGTAAAGCCACTGAGTGGATTAGATTGGTTGGGGAGACCTAGATGTGTCGAGAATTAACATAGAGAATATGAGTGAGCTTCTTGTGGGTCAACTGAGGGTGGTATACAAATATGCAGACATAATTATGATTCCAGGCAAGATGTGGTAGATGTACCACCAAGGACCCATTTTTATTACTCTTCCGCTGGGTAGTTGTATTTTGATAAGATGCCAAATAAATGAAAATTTTAAAGCAGTTAGTTTCAGTTTCTAATGAATCTAAGGCAGATACTGCTGCCAAGGAGAGGTTCTAATCAGCGTGAGATTCTAGTCTTGCCACAGTAAGTTGATATAATTTTAGCCACATCAAAGCCCTGTGATGTCTGAATGTATGTGTCCTAATCACAAGCAAGTAAGTGATTTCCAGTAGGGTTGTAAAATACTGAAACTGACTAATGGATTCCCCTTAACACTGTCAGGGAATCATCAAATAATGGACAGAACATGGATCTAAGGCTTAGACCAGACTGGGTGAGTATATTGGCTCTAACAGTTTCTACCTACACTATCTTAATGTCTCAGCTCCATTTCCTAAGAGGAAAATGCAGGAATGCTTTCTTTCTCATGGCACTGCTATCAGAAATACAAGATGTCACATTTAAAGCATCAGAACCATACCTGGCATATGGGAGACCTGTAATTCTTCATCCCATTTGGTGATCAGGAAACTGAAGTTGCAGGGATTGGGGCTCATTGTCTAGATGTCACCTGTCTGAAGTTCCCATTCTCAGGGGATTTTCTTGACCAGAAACCAAAGCATTTTAACAGAACAAAAATGAAATGGGGCAGAATAGGTACAGCATACAACTTCATGGGATGCCACTTACATTGTGTTTATGCAAACAGCTGCTCCTGGAGTTGAGCAGTGTGCAACCTCCATAACTGTATGCAGTGGTCCTGTTTGGGGCCACTTCTCAAAAAAAAAAAAAAAAAAAACCCCCAAAACAAAACAAAACAAAAACCATCTTCTCAATAATAATGCCTGTTATCCTTTGAAATAAGAGGATGCATAGTCACCACTGTGTTTTGTCTTTACTGTCCTTTGTTGAGGTTATGCATCCCTAGGCTTCTTAGAGTCTCACTTTCCCTGCTCTCTGCCACACACTTACTGCTCTTCACCTTCTCATTTTTTGCCTTTTTCTTTGGCACATGCTGTTCCCTTTTCCTGGAATTCTTCCCTGATTTGGTTTCCTGGTGAAGCTCTATTCGTCCTTACAGACACAGCTCAAATGTTACCTTCCCTGGTTGCCTTCCCTGCTAGCTCTGGGTGATACCAAGGATTCCCTCTTCTGGGCTGCCATGAAAGCTTGGCCGTACTTTTGTCTTTGCTCTTGAGCTAAAGCCCAAACTACTTAGTCTGTTTTAGGAGGTGGGCCCCAGTACAATGATCACCTCTTCAGCTATATCTCTTGACATTTCCATTCCATGATATACCCAGAATCAACACATTCCATTCATATTGATTTAGACTTTGGGTTTAATTTGAGCCAGGAGAAGCATATCTTGCCATGAATTGGGATCTATTCCTGGATGGGAGTACATATGATCCTGCCCATGGGTATATGGTACAAACATCCTTAACTCTGTCATATGTTTCATGCTTTAAAACCTCTAGTCTCATGGCACCAGCTAGATACATGTGGCTATTTAAATTTAATTAAAATTAAATAAAACTAAAAATTGGGTTCCTCAATTGCACTAGCCACATTTCAAGTGCTCAATAGTTACATGTGGCTACTGTACCACTGGACATCACAGATAGAGGCAGAAAGTTCATTGTAGAAAGTTCTAGTGGACAAAGCTGCTATAGACTTTTTAAATGTTTGAGAGAAAAAGTACCTTAGAGTCTTATTACTCAAAATATTGTCCCAAGACTAGTTACAACTGCATCGCCTGATTGTTCATTAAAAAAATGCAGAGTCTCAGATGTACTAAGTCACAGCAACTGAGTCAGAATCTGTGTTGGAACAAGATTCCAGGTGACCTGCATGGATGTGCAAGGTTGGGAATCACTGCCTTAGAGATCACTGATGTCAGCCACCTCACTTTGAATGTCCTCAAGGTTTTTACCTGCACATTAGAAGCCCAGAGAGCCTTAAAAATTGGGGATATCTGGTCCTCTTCCCTGGAGTTTATGATATATTTGTTCTAGCGTGGTCTTGGTACTAGGAGTTTTAAAAGCTCACCAGGTGACTCCTGTGTGCAACCAGGATTGAGAACCAAGGCAAGAAGGCTCAGAGAAGGATAGTGATGGACATCGGTTTCTAGTTATAGGCTCACTTATTTTCCTAACTCCAAGTCCAGTGCTCATTCTGCTACACCATCTAGTCTCACCCTCATCAGACAGAACTCTAGAGGAGCAGTGTGTACTGATCAAGCTTTTTTTTTTTTTTTCCTTGTTTTTTTCCTTTCTTTCTCTTCTTGAAGGAATCACCCTGATATCCCTGAGTGGAGGTAACACAGGGACTGCATTATAATTGCTTGTTAATGTCAAATTGATGGCTGATGGATTTGCCATCTGCAGAGGCCTTGCCGTTAACAGCCAATGCCTGGCGCGGGGCTTGCCACCCTCATGGTGGAGATCAATATTCTATCTGGAAGCAGCTGGCTGGCAGACACATGGGAGCCTCACCTCTTGCTTTTAGGCACACTGGCTCTGTGAAGAACTCAGGTCAGAGTTGTGAGGGTTGTGGGTGAGGGAGCCATTAATCAGCCCACTAGAGCCCCACACTTCCACTGGGGCAGGTGCATGCAGGGGCATAGTGGTGCAGCCATTGCCTTGCATATTATGAGGGCCTGCAGGCCAGGAGGTCAGGCTGCCCATCATCCCATCATGTCCAGTCAGCTAAGTCTTCTGCTGCAGTCAGCCTCAAACTTGCCTACATGAGACTGCTGGGAGGAAAAAAAGAGAGACTTCATAGACATTACTCATTCCCTCTACCCACCCTCCTCTCTCTCTACAGGTGAGGTGGAGTGGAGGGCAGATGAGTAACAATAGTGACAGTGATAATGACCTATATTATTGAGCATTAACAATGTGCTAGGAAATCTGCTAAGTTCTTTTATTAATTTTCTCATTGAACTCTCATAATAACACTGTATGATGGGGCTTGATTTTACAGATGAGGAAGTTCAGGATCAGAAAGGTTATGTGACTTGGTCGAAGTCACACATCAGGAAGTAGTAGAGCTGGCAGGTGAACCTAGATCTGCCATTCAGCACGGCTCATGCTCTTTGCATCCATATAGTTTGGTTTCCCAAAACATGTGTGTGAAGGTCCTCAGGTATGTATGTGCAGGAGAAAACTGCTGGGTGGGCAGCATCATAATGACTACGTATATTGCACTGTAACAGTTCCTATTTGATTTTTAAAATGTGGGTGTCATTTATAAACATACATTGCACCAATCTTAATGGTACCATCTGATGAATTTTTTTTGCAGGTGTATACACCTGTGTAACCACAACTTGGGTCAAGAAATGGAGCGTGTCCATCTCCCCAGATGTTTCTTCAATACTCCTTCCTAGTCTCCACACCAAGACAGAACTGATATTCTGATTTCTATCCATATAGATTAGTTTGCCTCATCTTGAACTTCATATAAATAGAATCAGACAGTATGTGCTCTTTGTGTCTGGTTTCTTTCACTTGATTCATTTTCGAGGCTTACCCATGTTGTAGAGAAGTATTCTATTGTATGGATTCATCACAATCTGTTTTCCATTATCCTGCTGATGAGCATCAGGGGTGAGTCCCCACTAGACTGTAAATACCCACAGGGCAAGACAAGAGTTTCCCTGATCCTGTGTTCACTTCAATCCAAACTCTAGCATTCTTATAACCACCTTACTTCATGGGGTTGCTAGCACAGTATCTCACACAGGGAAGGGTTTTGAAAATATTTGTTCATAGATGGGCTTTTGAGTGAGAGTCTAGAGTCTTACTGAAGTATCTTTAACCTCAGATAAAGCTGATGAGCTTTCTGTAAGCAGTTCTTCAGAGAGATTAGCTTGGCCCTTGGGGCTACTATAACAGATTATTATGGATAGTGTGGCTTATAAACAATAGAAATTTATTTCTCATAGTTCTAGAGGCTGGGAAATCCAAGCTCAAGTTGGGGACAGATTGGGTGTCTGGTGAGGACCACTTCCTGGTTCATAGATGGTTGTCTTCTCTTTGTTTCCTCACAAGGCAGAAGGGGCAAGGGAGCTCCGTGGGGTCTCCCTTATTGTTTATTTTTTTTAAATCTTTTTTTTTTTATTTGACAGAGAGATAGAGAGAGAGCACAAGTAGGCAGAGAGGCAGGCAGAGGGAGAGGGAGAAACAGACTTTCCACCGAGCAGGGAGCCCGACGTGGGGCTTGATCCCAGGACCCCAGGATCATGACCTGAGCCGAAGGCAGCCGCTTAACCGACTGAGCCACCCAGGTGCCCCTGGGGTCTCCCTTATAAAGGTACTAATCCCATTGATAAGGGCCCTGCTCTCATGACCACATCACCTCCCAAAGGCCCCACCTCCTAATGCCAACACATTGGGAGGTAGGTTTCAACATATGAATTTTGTGGGGGGGACACAGGCATTCACTCTATAGCAGAGATCATCCTATTTTCTTTCTTTTTAAAAAAGATTTTATTTATTTATTCATGAGAGACAGAGAGAGAGAGAGAGAGGCAGAGGGAGAAACAGGCTCCCAATGGAGCAGGGAGCCCAATGTGGGACTTGATCCCAGGACTCTGAGCTGAAGGCAGACTCTTAACTGGCTGAGGCACCCAGGCACCCTCCTTTTTAAAAGATTTTATTTATGAGATCATCCTATTTTCAAATTAATTCTTCCCAAGGAAAATTAAGAGGTGGACCTAGATCACTGGCATTCATGGCTTGGCAGTCCAGGGATACTAATGGAATCCAGGGACAAGTTTTTCATGGAGCTATGTAACCAGAATGAGCAGAGAAATGAGGATAATATAACCAGCTCTGCCTCAAACCACAGATATTTATAGGATAGAGGAATTACAGCAAAATTCTTCATAAATCACAGTAGATCTTTGCCAGTCATTAGTATGATAAACCAAACCCCCCAATCCACTGTCCCTCTAGCATTTCTTCAAAGCACATTCTCTGACATGCTCAGCAAATGCACCTGCCATAATATCAGTTTGGGAACTGCTACAGCAGAGGTAGCTCTGGGAGCAACCCAGTGCCCTAACTAGCATGTTAAAGAATGTGAGGCCCCTTGGAAAGCAGGTGAGCTGTGCATCTTCCATTCACCTTTCCAGATGCCATCTCCCCTCCACCCCCCACCCTGAGTTACTTCCCATGAGACTGACTTAAGCAGACTAACAGGTTCCCATGTTTCTGGTGTCTGGAGGGAGGTAGGAGAGTAGAAATGGCATGGTTATTCCTTTGGCTCCCTCCCTGCAAGCTCATCTTCACCAAAGCCCTCAGCTCCTGGTTCCATCCAGCCCTCTCTAGCTCCAGGTTCCAGTGAATATTCTATGCCTTTGCCCCTTCTGACCTTGGGGTGTTAAGTCTATAACCCTGGGATACTGTGATATTCCTTAGGATTTCTTGGTACCCTGTTCACATCTTTGCAAATAGTGTCTTTTAAAAATTCTCTTCAAATTATCCTAATTTGAACGTGTCCTCTGTTTCCTACTGGGACTCTGACTGATACATTAACCTGTACAACTTTAGAAAGACTTGTTTCCCAAAAACACCTGATGATGACTTCCTTCCCTTTATTTTTCTTTATTACTAAAAGAATTTTGTTGAATTCATGGAGAATTCTGGGGAATACATTCTCTCTCTTTTTTTTTTTTTTCTATCCACTAACTCTAAGGCTTCCAAACCCAGTTTTCACAGAATTCTTGAACTTTTCAAACACAGGACAACTCTTTCCATTATACTAAAAGGTCGAATAGAGGCTCATCAAGGACCTGCCATAAGCCTGCATTTGGAGATGGCCCGCTTGGGTCAGGGATGGAGTCTCCATAAAGTATCTGTCCTGGATGGGTCAGAATTGTGAAACTTGGCCTCGGGATACAATCTTGGTGAGCTGGGATAGACTAGCCATTTCTGCAATGGAGTGCTACCATGTCAACTATGTAAAGTGGCCAAAGCTCTTATGTCATGAATCATAGAAATGAGTCTGAAGGCCTGGTGTGGTCTATCTAATCCTTTTATTTAGGGACCAAATCACCTTCACTACTTAATTCAGTTTTGGGGAGGTGATTTAAGTGAGAAACCAAATATCTTAAGAGGGAAATCTTACCAAGAAAATATTATTTTGACAAAGCTCTTGTCACAGATGGGTAAGTTTATCCTGGGTTTTTAGGGAATGAGGGCTTTTAAAATATTTAGTTGTGTTAATATAAGCTGTCTTTTTTTTCTTTCGCTTTCTCCTCTATCTTCATTTGTAAAATTGGGTTCCCCCCCCCCATGTGGTTTTCACCTTGTCCTTATTTTGTGGAAACATTATTCTCCCATTTAACTGATGAGAAAACTGATGTGAAGAGAGGTTAAATAGTCTGTGACTTTGTAGTCACTCAACTTCAAAGTACCTCAAATAAATGTAGATTTTCACAAAATGAAGACAAAGGGAAGAGGGAGGCCAAGAGTAGGATCTTTGTTTCTTGCTTCCCTTAGACCTGTGGCTTGATTTCCGCTCCAACTGACTAGCACCTCTTTTCGGGTCAGTTTTATAATGTGTGGGTTCCTGGCCAAGCCGAAGAACTGTTTAGCCATATGTGTGCTGGGTTGCCAAGTGCTGGAGGGATGAAGTCTATCAGATGTTTACCTTCCAACTTTTTTTTTTTAAAGATTTTATTTATTTATTTGAGAGAGAGAATGAGATAGAGAGAGAGAGCATGAGACGGGGGAGGGTCAGAGGGAGAAGCAGACTCCCCGCCGAGCAGGGAGCCCGATGCGGGACTCGATCCCGGGACTCCAGGATCATGACCTGAGCCGAAGGCAGTCGCTTAACCGACTGAGCCACCCAGGCGCCCCTACCTTCCAACTTTGTGCACAAGTGCAGGTGTGTGTGGAATGCAGAAGGGGAATTCTTGGTGGAGATGCCCAAGCTGGCTTGAACCATCCAGTTCAGAACTAGCATTTTAAGTCATCTGAAGTTCAGAAAATTCAGACAAGGCTGGTTTAAAGAGGTGGGGACATCAAAGATAATGTACTTTTCTCCTAGGCAAAGAAATGAAAACATTTTCTTTACAACTTCCTGCTCTTACAGGGCTCCTTCGTTCACTGTATATTGAATGCCTGATGTATACCAGCCTGACTGCTAAATGGTCATTCATGTCACTGAGGAGCTTACCAGTTGTCTAGTGAGAAAGACACAAATTATTGCAATACAGTGCACTACAATTGATAGGCACATAAGATTCTCTGCAATAGAAGGAGAAGCAGGAAGGAGGGGAAAGAGGTAGTATTTCTGGAATGTCTACTGGGTAGCAAATACTGTGCTTTTTGCATCATATTTGTCTTGTTTAATCTTCACAGCATTGCTGGGGTAACAATATAATTTCCCTTTGATTCTCAGAGAAGTAAAGCAGAGAGGTATAGCTAGGATTAAGAGTTATTATTAAAGTTACATTTGTCACGTTCAAAAGCTTTGGCTTGCCCCCCCACCCCAGGTTTGCCAAAGGGTCTGGGACTGCACCCATTCCCTTAGACCCTGTATGTTGACAGCTAAGATGGGAGGGCTGATAGGCATTATAGGCCAAGCAGGTCCAGGCTGTGAGAAGTCAAAGGGGCCAAGAAGCCTGGACTCTTTGGAAAATGACCAGTCCTCTGTGGTCAGAGAGTAAAGTCCATTGGAGGAGGACAGGGGGTAAGGGAGAGTGAGAAAGAAGAAGTGAGAGAAAGAACTAAAAATGCAGATGGTGTCTGTTTGCAAAGTGCTTTGTATCTGCAATGGTATCCTTTTTGTGCTATGAAGACTATAGTCTTATGATTTTTGTTTATTTGCTTTGTGTTAGCAGTTAACCTTCTATATGTTCTCCTTAACTTTTAGCAACAAAAGGGCATTGAGAATGCCCATAGGCCAATGATGCAAGAGCTGCAGTGCCAGAGATGTGAAAGAACTCCAGATTTGGATTCATATGATGTGCCCTTGTTTCTTGACCCACGATGTAGACCTATGTGAACTTTGGACTATTATTTAACCCCTTTGAGTTTCAGTTTCCTTGTTTGTAAAGTGGAGACCCTCTTCATTACTACTAACAGAGCCAGGGTTTCAAATAGCTTCATAGATCTGGATATGCCTTGACAACTGAACAGTGTTGGGCAAACATTTGCTTCCCAGATTTTGGCATAACAGTAGTTTATGGAGTCAAAGGCAACGATCTTCTCCTTGACTGGATTTCTACTAGAAAAAGAACGGAAATGGTTTTTGAATTTCATTTTTTTTTGCAACTGTTTTGTAGAAGTTTTCTTTTGCTCCTTCGGCCAGTTGTAGATGGCCTTTGAATGAAGGCCAGCATAGGAGCCACTCTGGTCCTTGTGTGGCTGAGTCACTTGAGATGGAGAGAAAGTGTGAACTTGCAGGAGTGGGAGGTGGGAGAAAGCTCACCCGATGCCCTGGGTCATGGGTAAGGAGCCCGAGACTCAAAGGAAGAAATGTATTATAGGTTATGTGGAGAGTCAATCCCAGACGCGGATTCCAGCCTGGCTCTGTGGGTTCAAATGCCTGTTCTTCACTACTTTGTGTTGCCTGCAGTAAAAGCACTTCTGAGTAAATGGGTAAGGCTGTCAGTTAGGTTCAAGCCAGAGTTGAGGTGGAATTATATACACGGGACATGAGTGCCCTGTCGGAAACTTTGCTGTGGCTTTTACCAGCCAGCCCTCAGAATAAAACCCACCCAGAGCCAGTTAAAGTCAGCCTGCGCCATAATAAGCCAACAGCTTCCAGAGTGAGAATACCTCTCTTGTTGGCTCCAGTTGACAGCAGGAGAGCAAGTCAGGAATGAGGAACCAGGAAGCCACTGGGAAAAGATTTTGCTACCTGGACCGTTTCCTGGAATACTATGGTTAAATAAGGCAAACCCTGATAACTTTTTCAGATATGTGCGTGTGTGAGTGTGTGTGTGTGAGTGTGTGTGTGTGTGTGTGTGTGTGGTATGTGCAGTTTTAAAGGAACCTTCTTCAGGGACATGAGATTCAAGACTTGTGCATGAAATGCCCTCAGTTTGGTGAGACCTTCTTTGTGGACAGTGGCTGCTTTCTCTGTTGGAGGCACCTGCAGGTAGCACACCTGTCCAGCAGGAAGGTTCTGTCAAGATGTATTAGTGTAATCTGGGCTGATGTTGCCCACGGCTCCCTTCCCAGATTAGAAAGAGGGAAGCTGAACACCTCTAGGATATCTTGGGAATGACATTTAAAAAGCCACAGCTGTCCCAGCTGAGCCTCGAGCCTGGCAAGGGCTTGGAGCCCATATTATTTATGTCAGCAATCTCTGTCAGAGCCACATCTGGGGACAAAGGATCAAACTCCGACAAATTTAATTGAGGCTCATCACGTAGATGAAATTGAGACACTAGACAAGGCAATTTGTAATGGCTAAAAAATGCCTTTCTAAGTACCATCGAATGCACTGGCTTCTTGGCATTCCCAGAGAACACTCTCCCCAGATATGCCCAGAGAGACGACACCATTTAGGGGTTCAGGGACCACATAAAGGCAGGTGATGGATGTTTTCCTTGGGGGTGATTATGGCTCTTTCGTCTAATAGCTCCCCTATTCATACCATATTAAGGGCTTAATAAGACCTGAAAAGGTGCCGGTAGCTTTAAAAGCTGACGCAAACTCTAGGGCTCTGTACAAAACATAATATCCCTGGGAAAATAGACAGCATAAAACCATAAACAAAACACACCTCACCAATGCATTGATAAAAGCCAAACGGGTATTACAGCCGGCTGGGAAAGAAGGCTCATTCCTGGTAGTAACACTTGTACATTCTGGAGGTAGTTCGGAAACCAGGAAAGAGAGAATACCTTCTTGTTGAGACTTGCTTCTAGAACCTATGTAGGGCATGCCAAACCCTTCCCTCATTAACTATTTGACTCTTCCTACAGGCTCAAACATATTACCTGGGCAGTTGCGAAATGAGAACAGTTGTGGGACAAAGAATACATTGTTAAACTGCAGAGTTGCACAGTTATTGCCTGGAGCACCAGGTTAAAGAAAACTAAACTGGAGGATTGGCTGGGACAGTGAGTGTATGCAGCTCAGTCTAAGGCCCTGATGCTGAGAAACTTGCTGGGTTCCTGCCCTTTGATTCAGAGAAAGCAGCTTTCCAGCTGGGGCAGACTCCCTCCCCCATAGAAAATAAAATAAAGTCAATAGCACATAAAAATTCTTTGTACTTTTTTCAGTGCCTTTCATCTGCTGAGCTCAAAGGACGTTGAGGGTATTAACTCTGGCTACACCCCTTAGTGGTAGGTGGAGAGTTTGCTCCTCCTTCTGTTTTATGGATGGGGACCTGAGATAGGGAGAGGTTAAGCAATGTGACCCGGGTCACATAATTGGTCAGGGGTGGAGCTGGGAAGAGAAATTAGGTGTTCCAATTCCTAGTACAGGGCCCCCTGCAGGCTATATTGAGAGATGCAGTTGGTTAAAACTTGAAAGACCGTTGCAGAAGTGGAATCACATGTTAAGATCAGGAAAGGAAATCTGCAATCATCTTGCCAATGTCTTCATTTCCCAGAGGAGGAGATGAGGCTTGGGAAGTTGATGATTTTCCAAGGTCAAATGTGGAGTTCATTAGAGAACCTTGTCTCTTAACTTCCAGTCCAAGGTGGCTTCCATTTCATTGTGCTGTAGTAGCTCTGTCTACATCAATTTCATTAGTGTTCAAGAAATGTTTGATGATGATTTGATAGTCTCATACCAGCTTTCCTTCTCTATGCCTTTGTATTCATTTTTCAGCGTTCAGTTCAAGACCCAGAGCACCTAGGAAACCCTACCTGATCACCTCTAAACAGCTCTCTAGGCTCTACCGTTTGAATCCCACATTTGCCCTGGGATCAGGGATCATTTCTTACTTTAAGGTGTCCCTGTCCCTCCCCTTGACTCACCAACCTCCACAGGCTAGGTTTCCACAACACTTTATATCTCACTCTGCCATAGTTTGCAAAGACTTGGTCATAATCCATGATGTACTTGTGTCTCTGCCCCACAAGACTTTTTATATGCATTGATTCACATAACCTTATAGCAATTTCGAGTTGCAAATTTAAACCTGTTGGTAACAAATGAAGAAAGGCAGAGGTGAAATAATTTTGCCAAGGTCTCACTGCTGGTGAGCCACTTGCAAGCCAAGTCCTTCATACCACAGTTCTGAGCTCTTTCACTGAGCTGTGTTGTTCAAGGACACCAAGCACGTGTATTACATCTCTCTCCTCCATAGGGAATTGTATGACAATGACTGCTGATGAAATTCTAATTGTTCTGAAAAGAAATGGATCATAACACATCACTACTGATGATGAGCCATGATTTTTGTTGTGTCTGCCTCCTGTGACCACATATGTGGGTGAATGTGTGTGTTCTTTATATCTGCAATGGCTCTCATCTAGTCAAGTACATCGTTAAATCCCAGCTTTCATAGAAAACCATGGAGAGTGTGTAGGACAATGATTATAATGGGGGGACATGGAGGTGGGAGTGTCTTAGTTGCTTGGGGAGGTCTCTCCAACTACCCCTTCTTCCACAAAATTGTAATGTGGGCTCCAAAGTTTTCTTTAGTGGAGAATCACTGGGAAGAGGTGTATTAGTTCAAGTAACACTAACTGCCGTAACAAATAGATTCCATGCATATAATGGCTCACACTTATTAGAAGTTTATTTGGTGTTTGATACAATAGTTCTGGAAATAGGTGAATGTGTTGTCAGGCTGGCTCTGCTTCATGTAGTTATTGGGAGACAGTCTCACAGAGCTGTTATCCTCACCACTTGCTTCCGAGGTTGCCATGATGAGCTCCATCCCAGCCAGCCATAAGGGGAAGAGCTTAGAGATTTTTATAGGTTAGACCAGGAAGTCATGTTTCACTGGCCCAAAAGGCACATGACCACATCTTAACTGCAAGGGAGGCTAGGAAATGCAGTTCAGCAGTGTGTCCAGGAACAGAGGAATACATTTATTCTGAGCTCAGATTACTGATATCATCTCATTATAATGCCTGTGTTGCAGGTACCTTTTTCACTCACTCACTCACTCACTCATTCATTCATTCATTCACTCATAAACTTAACAACTATTCACTGACGGTCAGTTATATGCTAGGCACGATAGTCAGTGGACAGAAGCAAAAGCAGACAACAGGGGGTGTTTACAAAAAACAGACATAATTCAAATAGTCACACAAATCAGTGTACACTTACACTTCTGATAAGTGCTGATTTTGAAAGAAAGGAATACAGTGTTAATGAGAACTTAAAACAGAGGTTCATGACTTAGACTGGTTGGTCAAGGATGACATCCCTGGAGATGTGTTTTCAGAACTGAGAATAGGAGTTAACCAATGAGCTGATGACAAGTCTTCCTAGCCAGTCCCAAATAAAACTGTGTCTGACACATAAGACAGTTTATATCCTGGGGTAGGGGGAGAGAGATGCCGCAAACACATGGTATAATTTAGTCAAGCAACTAGTAAGTCTTGAATTAAACCTACTGCCTGTCTTTCAACTAGTGGCTTTGGCAGTGACCAGTGGTGAGGCTCTCCAAGTATGAGCAATCAGCTTGAGCCAGCAGTGGATGAATAATCTACCTGACACTCTACCTGAGCGTGTTGTCAAGGGACCCCTTTGGGTACAGAGTAGCTCCTGCTCCCTCTCTGGGGATAATGTTCAGCTTCATCCCTAGAGATGGTCAGGAGTCTTTGGCATGCTGATAGTTAATTAAATACATCACTGCCTGGCCTCAGGCTGTCCTGCTACCTGAATCAATATCGAGAGTCTTCGGTTTGCTCTTCTTATGCATGTGTTTTTGCCATGATTACGGCACTTGGGTTGTGTCAATATCGCTGAACTGTGCTGTGTTGTGTCATAGCATGTCAGGACAATATCCTACAATAACAAGGTACAGAAAGTCTGGCACAATACGAGAGAAAAGAAGCCTGAGAAAAAGGGAGAGAACAAAGTCATTTATTTGTAAGATAACAGGCAGGTTGAACATTTTTCTTCTTGGAAGCTGCTGGTTTCCCAGGGCAAACACCCCACAGGTAGCAGAGTCCCAGGTACTGTTTAAAATGAGGTGTGATTCCATCACAACTATAACTTGGTATATATATTTTAAAGGTATGTCCTGCCAAGAAAGTTATTAATGAGGTATTGCACCATTTCTCCTCCTACTGCTTATATGGAAATGCTGGGTCCAAATGAGATTCCTTGGGGGTTTGAAATTTAGGCTGGGGAAGAATTACCCACATAAGCTATTTTCTGACATGAGTCTGTGGTGGGATGACAAAGTTTATTTAACAAGTGCCATTGGTCAGGCTGCTTTTTCTGCAGTTATGTTTAGTTTTAACCAGTGAAATATTAATGACTCATTTCATTCCTCTGGGCCTCAATCTGTTCATCTAGGATTTATAGATGAGACTTTATAGGTGAGACTTTAAAAATCTGTACGGCAAAAGCGATGAACAGGCCTTTCCCCCTGCTGAGTGTGGGGTAGATGTATTGAATAGTAGTGGTCAGTTAGGCTGAGGGCCAGGTGTGCCTTTGGGTTCTGCAATCTTGGATTTTAGCTACTTCCCTGGTAGTGCTATTAAGCATTCCTTCCTTAGAATCTCCTTTAGGTGAGCCCTGAAATCTGAGCCCCTCAATTTCACTCACATGTAATTTGTTTGCACTCACTCTAAACAAAGCAATGATATCTGTGAAACGATAGGTTTGCAGGCTAGAGATTTAGTATTAACACATGTTAAAACTGTAGTTATTTGAATATAAAATAGTCCTCCACATGCTGAGGAAAATTGCCTCCCATGGCATGCTGGCCACTCTTTGGGAAATGCTCTGTTGAAAGCATCAGCAATAAAGTTTTTTCTCTCCTCTTGTTTTTTTTCACCAATTTCTTAATAGCTGCTAGGGACTCTTCTAAGGGCAGGAGCTCCTTCAAAGTGACCACAGATGACTGCATTTATTCCTTCCACAGATTTTAAGATTATTTTTTTGTCTGTGTCCTGAGGGCAGGGATTATGTTTAAACTATGTGGGACCCTCAGAGTTGCCATGGTGCCTGGCACAGGGAAGTGTCTCAGTGAGGCTATGCTGGAGCATTAAGACTTTCTTTGGGGTCATAGTGCTCTGGATTTAATAGGGGGAACAGGTAGTAAGTCAGAACTGGTAAACCTGCCATCAAAGCATGCAAATGCTTCAATGTGAGACAAATGGAAAGGGGTCAAGTTTGTCTGGGTGAGGAGTGGTCAGGGTGGCTTCATGGACATGACTGGAATTCCATCTTGAAGAATGAATAGACAAAAGAGAAGGGAATTCAGGGCAGAGGAATGGCAGGGAGACCTGGATGGGAAGGATGAGCTTGAGGGCTATGAAAACCTTGGTATGGAAAGTGACCTTATAGCTGAGTAGAAGACAATAATAACCACATAGCTAGCCCCTCCTGTGTGCCACTAAATTTTCCAACACTCCTCATTCACTACTTTCCTTAATCCTCTTGCCTGCCTTGTAAGGTAAGGATTATTAGAATCCCTGTTTTATGAAGGAAGAATGGGAACAGTGCTAGGTTGCTCAAGTACAGCAGTGAAGTTGGTGAGTGAAGAAGACAGGCACCCTGGCTCAGAGTCTATGCTCATAAGGATGACATCATATTGGATGAGAATAGAAATGGGGCTGGAGGAGATTAAAAAGGTTGTGTGTGCTAACAATTAAATATGTAATAGGGCTACCCCAGATCCCAGGGCAGAGTGTGCTGGTTGGCATAAAGTTTTGTCATGGGAAAGACTCCCAAATATTGTGTTGGTAGCCACTCAACTTGCCCACTCCTCAGAACAACTGGGAATGGCGAAGTGGCTTTTTGGGGGAGATAATGGAAGTAGGTGTCAGTCAACAAACATTCATAGGTACTTCCCATATATCCAGAATGATGGCTGGTTTTAAATGAATGAGTGAAGAGATAAATGAATGACATCAATGGTAGAGGAGGTCTGTGAAAGTTCAGGCATATATGACCAAGGATAATGGTTTTTATCTTGTGGGCAATGGGGAATCCACTGTATGTTTTAAACAAGGCTAAAATATAATCAGATGTATGGATTAGAAACCATTAGAAACATATTCTTGTAGCTCTGTGGAGAGTAGAGTAGAGGTGGTCAACTTTGCAGTGGTCTAGGCAAATAAAACAGTGGATATTATGAGGAGGAAAAGATTTGAGAGGTACTTGCAGGGAAGAAGTCAAAGGAGGGGAGTGAATACAGAGGATAAAGGGGAGGTGGAAGTCATAAGCAGTGTTTGATCTCATTAAGCAGTGGTTTGTAAAATATGACCCAGAGCATTTGACCTTTGACCCAGTGTCTTACATATGGACCCATGGGAAACAAAGATTTAGACCAGCTTATGCCCTGTCATGTGTCACTACTTATCCATCCAACAGGAAGCCTTAGTAGGAGTTCCAGAAAAGGGGCAAACTCAGTATTTTAAAGACCAAGAGACAGAGAGAGAGAGAGAGAGTGTGTGTGTGTGTGTGTGTGTGTTTAAGGTTAAAACACTTAAGAGATGTATTTTGGCATAAGTGGAGGTACAAGGAGTCTAGGGAAATAAAGCTCCTTTTACCAGAACATGCTCAGTGCTGGAATTCATTCATAGGAAAGCAAAATACCTATGAAGAGAAACAGGGGCCTCTTTCTCACAGTCTTACTTCCTCCAACTTGCTTGGGTTTGGCAGTGGGTGGGGAAGGGCTGACATGGGGGTAGGGGCAATGTGTGGGATCAGAGACATCACCATCTATCAACCATGGTCCATTGATCTTGTATTTTCACTATCCCCATGATTTCTTCTTTTCAAATTGGCAGCTCCAAGCAGCAGAAGGAAATTGGAGCCTGCGTGATTTTTGCCTCAGTGGTTTAAGCTTTGACTTTATTTATGCCTTTAATTTTCTATTTAGCAAATAATTGTTGCCTTACACTCTGTTTCATGAAATGTCCTGGAATTGAAATTAGATTCTGCCGTTGGATATGCATCTCTGATTCCTGTTGACAGTCCCCATGATATCATATTTTGAGCTGAGTCCCTTCTAGAGCAGGCCAGGCTTCCAAGCACGGAGTTTCTCCTCCTCTCCCCTCTGCTGCTGCAATGCTTTCTCAGAACTGTCTGGTATGGCTCACCAGCCCTCCCCATCATTGCTCCTTTAACACCTGGCCTCAATCGTCAAGCCGTCAAGTACCAGGAAGGCCATATTGTAGCAGAAGAAATCTGGGCTTTGGGTTAGCATCCTTGTTCTGTCACTTGGGAGCAAGATGATGTGGAGAAATTATCTAACCATGATGGCCCCAGTAAAATGGGAATAAAAATCAACTTCCTCGGGGCGCCTGGGTGGCTCAGTCATTAAGCGTCTGCCTTCAGCTCAGGTCATGATCCCAGGGTCCTGGGATAGAGCCCCGCATAGGGCTCCCTGCTCTGCAGGAAGCCTGCTTCTCCCTCTCCCACTCCCCCGGCTTGTGTTCTCTCTCTCACTGTCTCTCTCTGTCAGATAAATAAATAAACTCTTTAAAAAAAAATCAACTTCCTCAAAAGATTGTCATGATGATTCAAAATGTGGTACCTAAATAATGGAAACATGGGAAGGAAGGGTTTAACAGAAGGCCACGGTGGCTATTGCCAGTTGAATAATTACAAGGGCTTCAGACACAAGAGAGAGCACTATTGGTGGTGGTGGTGGAGTGCATTTTCATGAAAGACTGCTTGGAGAAAGAAATTTCACTTAGGTCTTGAAGGATGAGAAGATTTGGCTGGGCAGCAATGACTCAATGGCTGGGACTGACATGGAGGACTCAGAGCAGTGGGTGCTTTGGGGATAGGGGTATAGGTCTTTCCTCTCCTGGGAGATGATTTCCACTGTCATTGCCATGCTCAGAGTGCTGAGCTCTCCTTAGCAAGACTTGGGAGGTTGGGGTCACAGTTCTGTCTTCACTGCTACCACCTCTTTCTTCTCCCATCACATCTTCTCCCACATGGTTCCTCCCTATCTCCTCGCAATGGGTCCCAACACTAAACTCTTGGGCCTTAAAATGTGGTTGTGAGTTGTAGACTTTGTTTTTGCCATGCCTTAGAGTTTCCTAGATTATTCTGTTTCCTCTCTCCTTTCCTCCCTCCCTCACTTTCTATTTCCCTTCCTTCCTTTCCCTCTTTCATCCTTCCTAGTATAGTGAACTTTTGAATATAGTGAGCCACATTGGCTTTGAATTTCAACTCTGCCACTTATAAAGACATAAGTGAGTTTTTATGTCTCTAAACATTAGTTTCATCCTAGAAATCTCAGGAAGATTAAATGTGCTAATATTTTTTGGGCATCCATCAGCATTTCTGGCCTTGAATAAAAGCTCAATAAATATCTCCTTTAGTTATTACTCAGTAGGTACCTGTTTATTGAAAAAAAATGCATGCATATGTGTGTGTATGTATGCGCACGCACACATGCGCACATTTGTATATAAATGTAATTAGAAGGGCATAGAGGAGTTGTACATGCTGAGACCATTGAGACCCTCAAACAAGGGTGCCAGAGAATAAAATCTTCATGTTTGCTAATTCTGTATCCTTCCCATGGAATGTCATAGTTATTGATGCTGCTTCTTTTCTTTTCTTTTTTTTTTTTTTAAAGATTTATTTATTTATTTATTTGAGAGAGAGAGAATGAGAGAGAGCGAGTACACGAGAGGGGGGGAGGGTCAGAGGGAGAAGCAGACTCCCTGCCGAGCAGGGAGCCCGATGCGGGACTCGATCCAGGGACTCCAGGATCATGACCTGAGCCGAAGGCAGTCGCTTAACCAACTGAGCCACCCAGCCGCCCGATGCTGCTGCTTTTCAAAGCACTATCGATGTTGTATGACTGCAATTGGCCTTGAAGCATTACTTGGATCTCCTTCCCGTGCCTCCCTCCCAGTACAGTGCCCCACATAGTGTCTGTGCAAAGAAACCTAAAACAGATTTCCATAACTGCATGGACTGAGACAAGAATAAGTAGGTCAAATTCTACAAGACATTGTTTGGCAACCTCAGTTAAAATGCCAAGATCAGACCACTGCCTTCAAGTCCTCTTGCATTTAGTAGTAGAACTCAATCAAAGCTACCACAGCCAGCACAAGGACTATGGCAGTCCAGTTGAGAGAACAATCAGAGATCTTTTAGCTGTGTGAATAGTGAGATCAAACCAAAATCAACAATGGAGTATGACCAGGCTTGGTGTGAATTAATTTATAATAAGAAATAAGACACATTCCATATGTAGGAAATGACCCTGTCTGTCCTGTTCACTGTTGTATCCTTTCTGGACAGCACTCCTTGACCCTCAATAGGCCATCAATAAATACTTGTGGGTCAATAAATGATCCAATGGTGACTATAGGAGAAGGACCTGGCTTTACAAGAACTGCGAAAGTTTATTGAGTGTTCAGTTGTGTGCCACCAACTTTAACATACATTATCTTATTTAATCTGAACAACAAGGCATTATGGTAGGCTCTATTATTATTTCAACTTTTGAGATGAGGAAACTAAAGCTTAGGGAAGTTAAATCCCTAGGCCAACACCATACAACTGGATGGTCTAATGCTTTTCACCATCCTAATACACAGTCTTAAATGCCTTTATTTTGCTCTCACCAAATGGTAACAGAAAAAAATCTCAGTTCAACATTTTAATTTCGCATAAAAATTATTAAGTATTTCAGAGGTTCTACTATCAGGTAGACCATGGTTTCGGATTCCATAGGGCTCTGCCTCAGTTTCTCCATTGGTAAGGTGGAAATGATGAAGCTTGCCTCTTCTTTGGGAGGTTATGAGATTTAATTAGAGCAACAGTTATTAAAATGCTTTGAAGTTAGAAAGTGCTTATTAATATCAGGGATCATGATTATGTTTCCAAATAGGATATCCTTGTCTTTAAAGCCAATTGCCTGGGATGAGCCCCAAGGCCCCCCAGAGGGAATGGTAGGGAGCATTCATGTTGGATGCCTAATTCAGCCCATATGGTTTTGCAGTGATTCCATAAGTGAGGAGGAGAGTGAATAATCCCATCTCTTTAACTTTCAAGTGTGGGAACATTAGAGTTTGCTCCTTAATGATTATAACATTCAGGAATGTTGGCACCTTTTCTTCCTGACTTCACGTTATGAAACCCAGAGAGTGTTGAGTAACAGGATGTACATTCATGCCATTTTCGGTTTCTTTGGGGGTTCATTTGGGAAAACTTCCTTCAAGCAAGAGCTACAGTGGTTAGACACAGAGCAGCCCTTTAACCTCTGGGCTGTTGCCTCCAACGTGGTGTAAAGGTCCTGGTGTGTGGAGTAAGAATTGGATCCTGTTCCTCATCAGTTAGGAGCCATTGTTTGCAAATGTGTTCCCCGATGGAAAAGGATTAGGTCCTGGACAGTAGAGAACATTATGTTCATATTGCAAAATCTTGGTATGATCTAGTCTTGGGCTGATGGGGATTTGATAAAACATTCTTCTTGGCTGAAAATGTCATCATAGGGCTCAGCATACTGCTGAATCCCACCCCACCAGCAACACCCTCCTTCACACTGCAAGGCCAGATTTAGAGAAGTCCCTTTGGCTCTGTTGGAGTTGCCTCAGGGCTGTGGGAAGAGCACAGGACTCCAGTCAGAAAACTGACTTTGCTTCCCTAACATGGGAGCAGGTTGTTTTAACTCTGTAGCTTAAGTGTTCTCATTGCAAAGTGGGGACCGTAATGCCCAATTCTGTTTATCACTCAGGGTTTTGTGATTATCAGATGAACCTATCTCTACCTCTACCTCTATCTACTAACCTACCTATTGATCAACAGTGGAGCAATAGACAGGTTGACAGAAATGAAGGGACATATGGACATGGGAGGCAGTCTAGCATGATGACCATGATGTGGATTCAAATTCTGTGTGGCCCTGGGAAAGATACTTAACTTTTTTAAGTCTCAGTTTCTTCCTTTGGTAGAGAGGGATGAAAATGACAATATTCACCTCAGAAGGTTATGAAAATTAAATGAGATGATGTATGTGGAAGCACTTAGCACAAAACCTAGCACATTGTAAGCTCTTAACAAATACTAGCTATAGTCATCATCCTCATTGTTAGGAGAATAATTAGAAAATTATAGGAAGTTATATACATGCAGAGAGTATTACTATCTTTTAAATTTGCTGTTTATTTTGGCAAAAGCAATTCTGAGGCTTACAAATTGTTCTTCGGGAAAATGAATTATTCACCAGGTTATTGGCCTCAGCACATTTCATCCTCAGCAGGAACAAGAGAAGTGCAAAATCTGCTGGCTGCAGCTGTGGCCCACTTACAGGATGCACTTGAGGAAATTCAACACAGTGAGAACCTGACTGTAACTGTTTCTTGTGAGGTCAATGTCTTTTGCAGAATAGGATCAATGTTGAAAAGGTGCCTGGAAAGTGAATCTATGCATATTGAAAGCTATCTTCTTATTAAGTTTCCTTACAAATGTACAAACACGTTCAGCTGGAAATTGGGACATAAAATCACACTGGAAAACTTAGCTGATATTTCCAGTCCCTTCTTTAATAGAAAAATAATAAGTGTGTGTTAATAAGATAAACTATGATTATAAAAGAGCTAGGTTTTACTTTCAATGTGGCATCTAGAAACCCAAGAGAGGTAATTCATGCTGACAGAATATCAAAGTCACCTGTGGATTTTTTTTAAATATAGGTATCCAGCCTTACCTCTTATGCTTCTGATTCGTAAGTCTGGGTAAAGCTCAGGATTTTTATTTTCTTTTTACTTTGTTTTAACTCCACATGTGATTCTTATGTACAGCTAGCAAGAACCATTGGAAACAAAATGGCAACATCTTAACTGAATAGAACCCAGTCACTGAATTAGTACTTCAACTCTTAATTCTGTGCTTTGATTTATAACTGCATTTGGTTGTTCAGATCCTGTTTTCTAGCTCTTATTTTAGAAATGACTTTTTTCTTCCTCTATAAGCTTATCTGAGCTAATGAGGAGAAGCGGTGGTGGGGAAAGGGAACAGGTGAGAGGAACACAGAAATGGAAAAAAAACAGAGAACCCTGGTGGGAATTCACAGAAGAATTTAAAGAAAGTGAAACAAGATTGTATTTTTGGAACAATATATAAAATTTTTTGGAACAAAGAAAAGGCAATGAATTCTAGAGTTTTCAGATAATGAATATGCAACCAATGAGTTATGAAGTCTTGACTTATAAAAGTTTTTTTTCTTCACTCATTTATAACTGGAAGATATAATCCACCTAAAATAACACAGATAGGTGCAAATACTGGAAGTAGTTTTCATAAAAAGTAGAGAAGGATCAGGTTTTAATAACTGTGATTTCCCTGCAGAATCCTGCTGCCTGTTTATGGGTATAGTAGATATTCTCCAAGATGGCTGCCCTCAATTCTGCTCCTTACTTCAGAGGTTGAATCTTAAATCTAGGCTGACATTAGTGATTGCTTAACTAATTGAATGTGGCAGAAATTATATTCTGGGACTTGCAAGTCTAGGTCAGAAAAAGCCTTAGAGCTTCTGCCTGAATCTCTTAGAACACTCACTCCTGGGATGCCTCCAAACCCAGCTGCCATGCTGGGAGAAACCTAAGTGACATAGAGATGACAAATGTAAGTACTCAGGTTGATGTCCCCTGCTGAACTCTCAGCCAACAGCCAGAGTTAACCACTAGTCAGGTAAGTGGGTCATCTTGGATGTTCCTGTCCAAAACGGTCCTCAGATGATGCAGCCACCCTAGCATCCTAGCCAATATCAGGTGGACCAGAAGAGCCACCCAATCAACTTTCCAAATTGTGAGAGATAATCAACTATTGTTTTAAGCCACTAAGTGTTGGGCTGATTTGTTATACAGGAAAAGATAACTGAAAAACAGAAAGAAAGAACTTAGTTGATACTCTATATTTGCCAGTAATAGGGAGATATTGAATTTGTTGATTTTATATATTTATCTGTTAATCCATCCATCCATCCCTTCATCCATCCATTCTTCCTCCATCATTCCATCTATCCAACCATTCATCTGACTCTTATTGAACATCTACTGTGAAAAGGACAATGGAAGACACATATTTATTTTTCTCATTCAACAAGTATTTATTTAGAATTTATTACTGCCAGATATTGATCGGGGAGTTGATAAAGGCAAATAAATGAGTTACAATCAAGGGAATACAACAGAAATGGTATTGGCTTACACGCCAGTAGGAGAAGACAGAAAAGAAAGAGATACCTAAATAAACAAATGGTGTAATTTAGAGCAGTACTATAAATGAAATAAAACACCACTATGAGATAAAGATTTTCTGAGGTACTAAGTAAGTGTGACTGTTGTATGCCGGTGGTTAGAGAAGGTGCTCCTTAAGAAAGTGACATTTGAATAGGGACTTAAATAACAAGGACAGCTGTGTGAAGAACTGGGGTGAGGGGAGCACTTTTCTCAAAAAAGAAAACACAGCAAAGTCCCTGAAAAGTGAATTGGTTTGGTATGGAGGAGGGACAGCAAAAAGACCATTGTGTTTGGGACACTGGAATAAGAGAGAGAAGAGAAGATGGAGAAGGAGGAAGCAAGACCACATGGGCCATGCTGGGGATTTTGAACTGAATTTGAAATATACTGGGAAGCTCTTGCAGGATTTTAAGCAGGGAAGAAGTATAATCTGAATGTATTTTCCATAGATCACTCTTGCTGCTATGTGGACAATGAGCTATTGAGGAGGAAGAGTGAAGAGTGGAAGCAGGGAGACCATTAGGAGGCTCTTGCAGTGGTCCAAGTGGGATGCGATGGTAACTGCTAGGTTGGTAGTAGTGGGGGTAGTGAGAGAAGATCCTATTCAGAATGTATCTTGGAGGCAGAATCAACAGAACTTGCTGATGGGTTAGATGTGAAGTGTTAGGAAAAGAGAAGAATAAAGGCTAATTCCTATAATTATAGACTGAGCAACTGGGTGAATAGTGGCATCATTAAACAAAATGGGTAGATTGGAGAGGAGTATGAAGTGGGGGTGGGTGGGCAAGTTCTGTTTTGGCCCTAGTTAGTCCAAAATTATTAGGCATGCTAATGAAGATATTGAACAGGCCATTGAAAACACAAGGAGGGAGATCAAGGGAGTTCTGAACTAGAGTAGTCAGCATATAGGTTTTATTTAAAGTCATAGTTGTGGTTCCCCAGAGAGTGTAGAGTGACAATAGAATTAAACATAATGCTTTATTTAAAAGTTGTGAGCAAGAGGAAGACCCAGCAAAGGAGATTCAGAAGGAGCAGCCCGGTAGGTAAGAGCAGACCCAGTAGAATGTGTTGTCACAAAGTCAAGTGAAAGAAGCATTTAGGAAAGGATGTATACACAAGTAAATGTCAAATGATGCTCAGAAGTTAGCAACATAAAGACAGAATTATCTATTGGATTGGGCAAGATGGAACTTGACAAGAGTAGTTTCAGTGGGGTGGTGGAGACAGAATCCTGATAAAAGTAAGTTAAAGAGATAAGGGGAGGTGAAGAAGTAGAGACAGAAAACAGAGTTTACTCTTTTAATAAGTTTATCTATAAGGAGGAAAAATGGGGCAGTTGTTGGAGGGGGATGCAGGGTGAAGGGAGTTTTTTTTTTTTTTAAGATGGAAGAAAGTATGGTATATTTATATGTTAATTGGAATGATCCAAAAAAGAGGGAGAAATGCTTGATATAAGAGACAGATGAGATCATTTCAAATGCAAAATCTTTGAGTAGATTAGGGGGGATGGGGTCTAAAGCATAAGTCTGGAGGCTGGCTTAGATAGGAGCAGTACCTGTTTATATATGTTAATAGGCAGGAACACAAAGTACTCAGGAACAGAAACAAGCAAGCTAAAATTTTGTTGATGAGAAGAATTAGCTGTTCTTATCTCATCTGTTCTCTAGGTACTCATGGCTTTGTAGGGAAGCTCAAATAAGTTGCCAAGGAGATAAAGAGTATAAAGGGGTTACAGATGAAATGATATAGAAATCAAAAGGAAAGAACAGAAGTTGCTTCCAAAAGGGGCCTTAGAAAATAGATTTTTATTTCTCAAGTTCCAAAAATTTCACTTAGATTCAAAGGACTTTAAATTGAGGATATCTGTAGTGGCAGATACTGATTTTTCCCCCCTCTGCCTTCCAGACACTTACACAAACACGTGTGTGTGCTGGTGCAAACATGTGCTTATACCCACACAAATCAACTTTCTGACACTGGAGGAGGGCATGTGATCAAGCCTGGGCCAATTATAATGCCCCCTACTCTAGACCTTTGTGACTGGACCAGGAATGCTCATTCATTCTAGCACATAACCTAGCCAGGCCAATCAGCATCTTACCCTGTGGTTATTTTAAATAGGAAGTGGATGAGGGAAATCTGTTTTCTCTTTACCCAAGAATGCAGTTCTGAGTCAGCTTTTGGCCCTGCTCTCCACTGCGTAAAAGAAGCGCATCTCAGTGGAAGGGGGAGAGGTCAGCACATTGATAGAAGAAGCAGCGTGGAGAGGTGAGAAGAGAGAGAATTTCGGTGCTGGGTGAAACTCATTGAATGGCTGAAGCCCATCTCCCTGCATTCTGTGTTTTTTGGAACCAATGACTTCCCATCTTGGTACTTAAATGAATTCAAGTTCCGTGTCTGTTGCTTGAAACTCAAAGAATCTCCACAAACAACCCACCCCTGGGCACATGCAGGGACAGTCACCCCTCCTGTTCCTGTGGCAGTCATCACTGCTCTTCTGGCTTCCCTTCTGGAGAGACTTTACCCCTGTCCCAGCATTCTTATCAACACAATGCCTTGGCCAACTTTGGGTAAAGAGAGTTAGAACATGGATGAAAGGTAACTGGCATTCCCGGCCTCACATCTGGGTGTAAATTTAAACATGCCTCTTAGATTATAAAGACTTTTTGCTTTTACAGTCTCTCCCTGGCTCATGTACCTGAGTTGGTATTTGTTCACACAGAGGGAATAAACTCTTTGGGTAGCAGTTATCCCTAGTCTTCCTCCTGGGGTGGTTTGCTTTTATCAGTCATGCATTATGGTGTGAGCCTTGAATATGTGAGAGTCACTGTTCTTCCCTAGGAGCCTATTGGGATAACCTTTATTTTGGGCTCTCTTTAAGGCTGTTACCAGCATCTGACATTTGGATTTAGGTTAGGAGATTGGGTCTGAAAGCCACCACCCACCAGGAGGCTGCCGCTGAGAGAAGACAATAGCTCTTACACCAGACAACTGTCAGAGGGGATTATCAGAGCTCTCCCCTTGATTCCTTCCTCATGTTCAGGCCTGGGAGGAGAGGGTGGGAACTGGCAGTCCAAACTCGTCTGGGAGAGCAGAAGTTTCCTGACTTGGTCTATGTGTGTGTGGGTCTGTGTCTCCAGGCCAGGATCCGCATGGGTCCTACAATCACACCAAGGGCCCTTTAAAATGAGCACCCAGGTAACAAACTCTCTGGGGCACAGGGAGTGCTGGCCAGCCCTCCACCTGGATTCTGATTGTAAGCTCTCATTCACTCTGACCTAACATATGCAAAGAAAAAAGTTTTTCCTCCTCCTCCCCCTCATAGTTGGGAAAATGAAGTGTAACTTTGTGATAGGAAACTAAAGTTGGTGCCCCTTTTTGAAGGGGACTGTGGCTGGTATGTCTAAGGAGTTGCCAGCTATGGAGGGGCCACAGTGGAGCGGCCCATCCCGAGCCTTGGGATTGTCTTCTAGAATTAAGTCATCAGATCCAGTTTCCTTCTCTTCTTCTTACGTCAGAATCTGACCTGGTCCAACTCTGATCTCTCATCACTATCTGCCTTGCTCTGTACCCCCTTGAAAATCTGTGTTGTATCCTTCTTAATACATGGGGCTGCTCTCCACGATGGTGTACTTTTGCTTTGGAAATCAGCTCCTGCTTCTCCTTGGGCCCCATCCCCCATCAACTTTATCTGGTTAACTTCCGGTCACCTTTCAAGATGCTCCTAGTGCTTCACTTCTGCAATGGATGCTTCCTTCACCACCGCAGTCTGGGCCCCATGCTGCTTCTAGGTTTGCAGGACACCTTGTCATATTGAATTTGGATCACTGACTTACAGAGTTGCCTCCTAGTGTTTCAATTTAATTTTGACGAGGAGAAACTGAGGAAAAATGGATTTGTTCTGCACTGTTTATGTCTGGTGTACCCAGACTCGAGAGAGGTTCTGATGCCAGCCTGTTGAGTGATTATTTTTCTGAGGATGCAACATCAGATCGCACTCCATTATGAGAGCAGAGATTTGTGTGTTTCCACTGCCAGCCATCCTGGGAGTGGGTGGCTTCTGAAATGGTGATGGGTGAGAACTTGAGAAGTGAGTGTCGGTCTGGACTTAGAGGAAGTCGCTTCCTTTGCGAGCCTTGGGTGCAAGGAGGGGGGCACAGTTTGGTCACGTTTCAATGAAATGGACTCAATGCGAGTGATTCCAGGAGGCAGAGCATGCTGGCTCAGGTCCCATGAAGAGATATGAAGAGAGAGAACGAGCACAGGGCCAGCACTGGCCAGGGAGGGTCAAAGCAGGGCTTTGGGGTTATCCTGTTACTGTGGTTCCCTGCTAGCGTCATTGAGCTTTCAGCAGCATCCAGTGAACAGTTCCATTTGCTTCTGTGATCTGCTGTGCAGAGTTAACGAGGAGGGCTTGGTGCCTGCTGGGGATGAAGCAGGTGAAAAGCAGTGGCATGCTCTGAGGCCAGGGTGGAGGTAGTCGCTGTGGTCACTGGTGGAAAGCCTGGCAAAGCAGCTGTTTCTCATGGGTCATCACCAGCAACCTGGAGGCAAGAGTGAATAAATAAGAGCATTTTGCTCTTTCACAAATTGAGGCAGCCTGGAAATTCTAGTTTCGGGCAATAAAGTGATTAGAACCCCGTGCTCCTGACACTAATTTGAGATTCACTATTATGGCTTTAATTTACTGATTTAAACCAGTGGTTCTCAACTGGGAGCGATTTTGCCCCCTAGGAGACCTCTGGCCACGTCTGGAGACGTTTTTGGTTGTCATGATGAGGTGCGTGGAGACCAGAGCTGTGGCTGACCACCCTCTGATGCGCAGGACACAGTGTGCCCCACAACAAGGAACGATCCAGTCTGAATGTCAGCAGTGCCCACTTAAGTAGTGCCTGACTTAAAGAGCAACTGAATAAAGCAAACACTGGGGTCTAAGTCATTCCAGCTCCTCTGGATCCATCCACTGGTACGGTTCAGCCTCTCCCTACAGCCCCTCACAAGCTGTGGGTGAGCCAGCTTTCTCAGGGAACTCGGCTTCCTGATGGCAGAGCTGAATATAGAACCTGCCAAGCGGAGACTCAACCTTGTTTACATTCTTGCTGGCAGCTAATGAAGAAGCTGCTGTGTACTGGAGCCATTCTCTGAACCAAAAATAACACAAGAAAATGATTAATTTCATCTAAAAATAGGTAGGCACTTTGCCATGTCAGCCATGATAATCAGGCTCTAAGCTGACTGTACTGCAGCTCCTGAGTGGAACCTGGGAACCAGAGTGAGGAACAAATCTGGTCCCATAGCAATTATTTCCTCCTCCACCGGCTTTTTCTTTTCTTCTTTCTCTCTCTTCCTCTCTCTCTTCCTACCTTGTTCCTACTTTTCTCCTCTACTTATTCCTCTGTTTTCCTCTAATTCTTCCTTGTTCTTGAAGGTTCTTCTTCTTCTTTTCCTTATCCGCCTGTAAACACCACCTCCCAGCCCCAGTCTTCACCCCAGCCCCACCCCTAGCCCCCGTCTCCCCCCCCCCCCCCCCTCCCTCCCCCCCCCCCCCCCCCCTCCGCCCCCCCCCCCCCTCTTTGCCCGCACTCCCCAGACTTCGGGAATGCATCCCATTGCTTAGAGCAGTTTGTGATAGCAGGGTCTGTGTCTGCTTGCGGCACAGGATATAATTTTAGGTGGTGCATGGATGCCTATTGGTTGTTAAGAAGCACAACTATTTTAATGTTTTCTAAAGGAAAAAGTCGGTACATATAGCTGAATATTTGTGTTCAAGAGGAGATGAAGTTAGGTATTTAAGCTAAAAAATTATTTCAATTTAAACAGAAAGTTAAGTAAATACTAATACTGCCTTATATTAGGACGAACTATATGAAATTGCCAATAACTGATTATTTTTGACGTACAAAATGGCACTTTCATATGTTTTCACCTTATACAATAAAATCCATGTTCCTTAGCATATGTGAAGTCCCTTACTGCCTGGCCCCAATTTATTTTTCAATTCTGAGTTTCCAGTTTTTCCCTAGATGAACCTTCTGCTTTAATTAGATCAGCAAATATTTACCAAGGGCCAGTTGCAAACTAGGTACTGGGCAAGGTTTTTCCATTGCAGATATGATTTGAAATCAGCAGTTCCTATCCCAAAGGAGCTTACCATCAACAGGAGGAGAGAGACACATGGTTTCAGGCAAAATGTAAATATTATGGTGTAGGTTTTAACTGGGAACGGTATTGCCCACTTAGAGATGTTTGGAAAAATGCTGTGGAGATTTTTGGTTGTCACAATGATTGGGGAGTACAAATTTAGTATATTTAGGGAGTGGGAATCAGGGATGCTAATTTTCCTGCAACACATGGGTTGGAATTCTCAATAAAGAACTGGCCCACCCCAAATGCCAATTGCAGCCACATAAGAGACACTGATGGGGGCTACTAGAGATAAAAAGGAACAAGGAGGAGGAGCATCTTGCCAAAGATGGGAGTTCAGAGAAGTCCCAGAGGAGGTGGCATCTGAGCTGAGTCTCTTAGGAGGAGGAAGGTCTGGTTCGTCAATCAAAGCCTGAAAGGCCTTTTAGGCAGACAGAAAAACACATTATTTCTGGAGACCTGTATCAGCTTAGCTCCTGTCTTTCCTCAGCTGACTTCTACTGTATACTAAGTTTGTACAAATCCATTTCTGTGCAAGACATTCCATCCCACCCTTCAATAAGTGGCTCATATACTATCTCCTTTATAAAGTCTTAGCAACTAAACCGAGGGTGATTTCTTTCTAGGCTTTTGGACCCCAGTGATGCCTTTTGGTCTTTGCACCTTCCCCCAACCCCTACTGGGTTGTGATTTCTTTGAAGGGAAGACCTGTCTTATGATTTTTTTTTTTTTTTTGCACTTGGGAAGCAATCACTAATAAATAAATTTGTCTTACACTACCTTATATTGACAAATGCATTGTTTCTTTTTAAAGATTAAAAAACATACTTAGCAAATGTTCTCTCACAATGGCTCAATGCAACAGTTTCACAAGTACTTTAATCCTATCTTGTAAGTCAATAATTCTCAGCTAGGGACAGTTTTGCCTCCCAGGGAACATTTGGTAATGTCTGGGGACACTTGTGGTTATCATGACTGGCGAGGGGTTCTACTGGGTGTCTAGTGGGTAGAGGCCAGGAATGCTACTAAATATTCTACAGTGCACAGGAAAGCTTCCCACATAAACAATTATCTGGCCTGAAATGGCAGTAATGCTGAAGTTGAGAAACCCTGGTGTAGATTAAGAAATGCAAGCAACTTCCTGAAGGTTGTGCAGCAAATTGCTGACAGATTAACTGTCCAGAACCTAGGACATCAGTACCATGAACGAGTGGAGGAAGGATAGGCTGTGGAACCAGGTGACCCAGCTCCTGGTGGGACTTACTAGAAAGTCCCTGACTCACATCTCACATTCCTGTCTTGTCCTCTATTGCCTCCTCTTGCCTCAGTTGGACCTCCCATTGCCACACCATTTTATTTTGTCTATAGTTGTATATGTTAACATCCTGAGCCTCAGTTTATCTATTCTTAAACCTAACAAAACCTCCATCACATAGTAGGTGAGAGATTAAATGTGATAGTATACATTGAAGTGTGCAATGGATATTTATGACATACCTGCTATGTGCTGGGTATAATTCTGAATGCTTTGTAGGGTAGGAACTACTCTTAGTTCCATTTTACAGGTAAGGCAACTGAGGCTCAGGGAGGCTAAGTCAATTATCATAGTATCACAGCTAGTTAAGTGATGTAGCTGGGATTGGAACCTTGAATCCATGTGCTTAACCACTATATATACCACACACTCTGTGTGAGTGTCTGGGCACCATATTCTTCTACCTCTTGCCATCCTGTCATTTCATCCTTCTCTCTCTGCTGATAAATGCTTGCATCCTGCTGTGGGGAGAGGGTTCCTGGCCCACAGCCCACATTTCTGCTCTGTTTACCCCACTTTGGGCCTAAGCTACATCTCCAATTGCCAGGTTATTTCTACTTGGTTTCTGTATCAATAAGACCCAAGCTATGATCAGTCGTGGCAATCCAAAAGATACTCAAAGAAAAATAACTGGCTCAGATATGCTCAGCTGGCCACAGGAGTTTTCAGGGTGTGTAAGTTTCCCAGCTAGGGCTGTTGTAACAAAGTTCCACAAACTAGGTGGCTAAAAACAGCAGAAATGCTCTTATTCACAGTTCTGGAAGCTAGAGGTCCCAAATCAAGGTGTCAGCGGGGCCATGCCCCTTCTGAAACCCGTGGGAGAATCCTTCCGTAATTCTTCCGAGCTCCTGGTGATGGCCAGCAACTTTGGCATTCCTTGGCTTGCATCTGCATCTCTCAAACCTCTACCTTTTTTTGTCACAGGGCATTCTCTCTGTGTGGCTCTATGTGGGCTCTCCTCTTCTTAGAAAGACACCAGGCATATTGAAGTAGGCCCACCCTACTCTCGTATGCCCTCATCTCAACTTAACCAATTATATCTACAAGGACTCTATTTCCAAATTCAGAGGTCCTAGGACTTAGGACTTCAGCATATCCTTTTCTTTCGGTAGGGAGGACACAATTCAACCCATAATAAAGGACAGACTTCTGTCTCTGTCATCCCATGGGAATGGGCCTCTGTTCAGGGCTTGGCCATCTCTGAGCCTCACTCTGCCTTTCCCGGGGCTCTTTGGAGGAGAGATACTGTGTTTGCAGCTCCTTATCTTCAAGGAAATGAGGTATCACATGTCCTTGTCAGAGTTCCTGCTATTTCATATGTTAGTTGATCCAAATAAATGAACTCTTGAATAAATACCATCTGGCCCTGCTGAGTCACATTCTCAAGTGGCCCCCATTGCTGCTTCCCATCAGGGGCATCCATCTCTGCTGATGCCATGATTACCGGAGCTCATGGGAAGAACTCAGCTTGTTTCCCACCCTGATCCCGTTTCTGCATCATAGACTTGCGAGGTACCCCTGGGCGGTTGTGAGCTGGCCTTCCTCAAATAAAATGTTCCTGCTCAGTGTTCCTAAAAGTAATTGTAAAGATCAGTCCTTACTCTTCTTTTTCCTTGTGTTCTTTTATAAAAATGTGAGCTTAAAAGTAAAAACAAAGGACTTTATTACAGCGACTTTCATGGAAATTAAAACAAATATTCACCCACATTCTCTTCATGCCTAACCAAAAAGAACTGTTAGAAACTTCATTTCCCAATTTTTAGTCAGAAGCATGCATATTTTTACATTAATTGCAACATGAATAAAATGGTCTGTTCTATTTTTTCTACTTTAACATTATTTTTAAAGGAATTTTTTTATGTTGCAACATGGACATTTTGATGACTGCAAGATACTTCCACTGGGTTAGTTTACCATGATTTAATTAATCATAATGGCTTATCAGACATTTAAAGTTCGGATTTTTTTTTTTTTACTCTAAATAACAAATCGTAAGTATACTGCAATGAATTTCTTTGTTTAAGTTCTTTCTTTTCTTTGAATTTGTGTCTTAGGGTGAGTTGCCAGGAGAATTCCTTTGTTAAAAGGCATGACTATACTGACTCTTAATTTATTTTACTGATTTGGTTTCCTTATAATTCTGTATGCTTTGGGCTTTGTAATTTTTAATTTTCTTTAAAATTATTTGAGTGGGTATAAAATAGATACTTTCATGCAGTCTTACTTTGCACATCTTTGGTTAGCAGTGAGAACAAGCACCTTTAAAATATGTCTTATCTAATATTCCTACAGCATAGAAAAGCTATTCACCTATACATCAGTCCAGGTTACCTGGAGTGATGAAGGCTTCCTACAGTCCACAGGTACACCAAGGAGAAAAAGCAATAGGCTCCTCTTCCTTTTCCTGCGCATCTAGGGAGCTACTTAGGAGCTCAAGCAACTGTGGGCAGTGGAGTTGTCTATGTACTTTAGATCTACTCTTTCAGATTTTTGTGGCCCAAAGGGACAGGCAAGAGCAATTTGTACCACTTAGCATGTGCTTCCATTGGGAGCAGTGGGGTATTCACTCAAGTTTCTTTTGCTACACTGACCACAGGATGTTATTAGAAGAGTGGATAGGAGAATGGGTGGTTTGAATTGGGAACCTGGCACTATAGTATTAAGCATTCCCAAGTCACAAACCAAAATACACTAGCATCCAAATGCAGACCTAGGGTCCCCGTTGACTGTATTCTGAATATAAACCTGTAATAAAGTTTTGCTGGGATGAAGACAAAGAGAAAGAAGGAAGGTTTGTAGGAAGGATGAAGGCATATATGGGACACTTGGCTATACCAGGGGTCAGCAGACACTTCTGTAAAGGGCCAGATTGCAAATATTTTAGGCTTGTGGGCATATGGTCTGTCACAGTCACTCAGCTCTGCTACTGTAGCACAGAAACAGTCATAGACAATTCTTAAATGAATGGGTGTGGCTGTGTTCTAACTTTATTTATGGGCACTGAGATGTGAATTTCATTTGATTTTCATGTGTGACAAAATATTATTTTTCTTTTTGTTTTTTTGTTTTTTTTTTTTTTTACTTTTACCATCTGAAAATGCAAAAACCACTCTTGGCTCACAGGCAGTGGGCTGGATTTGGCCCAAGGGATGGAGTTCGCTGATCTCTTGAGTTATAGTCAGGAAAGGAAGGATGGTGTTGTGAAGTGGTTTTCAAGCTTTTTTAGCAGGAGACTTATTTATGAAATCCTATATATATAGTGGAGGAAAATGTCACTGCTCTGTTGGGAGAGGAGGACATAGAGGCTGAGAAGCAGCTCTTCTCTTTCTCTGCTCCCTCCTATACGTAAGACAACCTCTGCATCTCTTCTGGCTCTGGAAATCAGGTTGACCCACAAATCCTGAGACTGGCTTTTAGTCACTCCTCTGCTACTCTGAACACCTTGAATGTGATGGGTGCTCATTTAGTTCACTAATCCAATTAGTGTATGGAGGACTGCTGAACAAGCTGTGAGCCCTTGGACTGGTTTCTATAGCTCACTGGTTTCAGCTTCTTCTTTAAGAATCAAGTCAGAGTTGAAGAGGAAAGGATGGAATGATGTCTGTGGTCTCTTCCAGCTTTGTCTTGATTCTAGGTTGTATACCCTCCAATATTGGAAGGGTCATGGCTTATTAAATTTGATGAATGTAAAGCATGGCCTTAGCTTCACTCAATTAATTAGTACTTTTTTTCCTCAAACCCCTGCTCCTAGGTTGATGAAACATAACTGGAAGTCATACAGGAAGAAATGGCGGGTGTGGTAATGGGAATGTATTGATACTGAATTATCTAAACTTTCTTTCTTGTTCCACAGATTGAAAAAATGGAGTGTTCTTCAACTGGAAGATCAGTTCCTTGAAGCAATGAAACAATGACTGTTTATTTTTTCCTTCTTCACTGCATAAGATCTTAAGTATAGTAGGTATTTTTTTAAATATTACTGATGTTGATGCTAATAATGATAACTACTCCTCTGATCCCTTGCTAGTTCTGCTAGAGCTGCACTAGCTTACTATCACTTTTTCAAATACACTAAGCTCATTTTCCTCTGTCTGGAAAAGCAGAGCCCTAAGTCTTTACACAACTGATTGTTTCTCTTCATCTAGGTCTCAGTTTTCATAGCATCCCCTCAGAAAGTCTTCCCTAGACACTCTACCTAAATAGGACAACTTCCCTTCCCTATCACTATCCTATACAGTAGCCAGCACCCAACAAACCTGGCTTCTGGTACTCACATCCTTGTGTAGTCTCATCATTTACTGAACTAGGGTTGGTCTGTGTGACCCACTGCACACAGCAAAAGGGATGGTGTATCTCCTCTAAGATTAGGTTGTTAAAGACCATGGCTTCCATCTTGGGTGTATACTGTCTCTTTTGGATCATTCACTCTGGGGAAATCCTGCTGTCATGTCCTGAGGACATTAATGCGTCCTGTGGAAAAGTTCACATGGAAAGGAACTGAAGTTTCTGGCAACAACCAGTGAGGAATTGAGACCTGCCAACAGCCATGTGTGTGAGCTCAGAACAGGATCCTCCCCCAGTTGAGCTTTTAGATGAGGCTGCAGCCCCAGCCCACAGCTTGGCTGCAACTTCATGAGAAAGATCCTGAGCCAGAATCATCTAGCTAAGCCGTTTCCAGATTCCAGACTTGCAGAAACTATGAGATAATAAATGTTTGCTGTCTTAAGCTAAGTTTTGGGGTAATTTGTTACACAACAATAGATAACTAATATACAATAATTTATTTTCTTTGCAGTGCTTTTCATTATCTGATATTGCCTTATTTACTGATTAAGTGAGTAGAGGAGATGGAATCACAAACAAGTAATTTACAACACATGGTATAAGGACAATGAAAAAATTATGTTTGAGGTAAGTGTAGGCCAGCAGTTCTCAAAATGTGATCCCTGGGCCAGCAGCATCAGCATCACTGGGAATATAACAGAATGCAAAGTCTTGGGTCCCATACCAGACCTACTAAACCAGTAGCTTTGGGGATGGGGCCCAAAAAGCTTAATTTTAACAAGTCTTTCAGATTGTTCTGATGCACACTAACATTTGAGAGCTACTGGGGTACCATTATAAAAGCATGAAGGAGGGCATCTATACTGGTCTTGGGCTCAGGATAAAAAGGGAAGACACCAGGAAGACATCCCAGAGAAGGAGACCCTAGAAATAGGTATGTAAAGATGATTTAATCTTAAGCCCTGAGGTGAATGTAATAGCAGTAGAAGTATAAAAGTAGATAGACCATTCTTTTTACAAAAAAAGTGACTCTGTTCCTCAGTATAATGGAAAGTTTTCCTAGCAGAGACGACAACTGTGTAGGAGTTTTCCAAGAGAAGGAAGTGAAAAGAGGATTCCAGGAGGAGAGGACTGAGTGAGAGAAAGCCCAGAGGTAAGTGGCCTGCTGTGATTACATGGCAGGGTCATTAGCTGCAGGTAGTAGCAAGTGGTGAAGCTGAAAATGTAGGCTGGAACCAAACTGCTTCAGGCTGAGCAGAGGATCTGGTAGGTGGACAGCAAGATGAACACAGATAGAATTTCTGAATTCTAACACTGTGAGGCCAGATGGTGGGATGGCGTGCATCTCTAAAATGAAAGTGGCAGGGATGCACCTGTAGCAGGAGGCCATCAAGGTGAGGGGAAGAAAAGGTGGCTGTTCTCTTCCTCTTCATTGACTGCCCTGCCTCAGGCACTGGAGCCTCCCACTGTCTGCGGGGACAACAGGCTCATCCAGTCTTCAGGCAGGAACGGCTGGCAGGTTTGATCACAAAGGGCAAGTGGTTTGGGGGACTGAGCAAGACAAAGACATTCCTTTTCTTGTGGCTAGAAGGCAAATCTTGCTTCTCACACCAGTACTGCTTTTGCCCTTCTGTCTCTCCCAGGCACTCCTTCCCCAACAGGACACCCTACCTGCCCCTCCTCCCCCAGTCACTGGACTAGAGTGGGATCCAGTGCAGTTGCCTGTAGCCTGCCTTTCTGGTGAGAGCATCATTTATGTGGCTTGCCCTTCTGTGGAGTCACAGGGACCATGTTGTGTCCAGAACAAGGAAGTTTGAATAATCAACCACTGTATTTGCAGCCTAACGTACTGGAGATGGCTTAAGACTAGGCTAGTTTATTTCACAGTGATTTGTCCTTCACGCATAGGTCCACCTGGTTGTGTTCTTAGGGAGGTCCATTGACACTTTGTGTGTTGCAGGAGCTAAGCCACATACTTTCTCTGAATATTTTTTGAAAGAATAACAGATCAAGTGACAATAAATGAATGGATGAATACATGAATGCTGTGGTAAAAAGAATCTGGACTTTGGGGGCACCTGGGTGGCTCAGTCATTAAGTGTCTGCCTTTGGCTCAGGTCATGATCCCAGGGTCCTAGGATCGAGCCCCACATCGGGCTCCCTGTTCAGCGGGGAGTCTGCTTCTCCCTCTCGCACTCCCCCTGCTTGTTTTCCCTCTCTCACTGTCTCTCTCTCTCTGTCAAATAAATAAATAAAATCTTAAAAAAGAAAAAAAAGAATCTGGACTTTGGAGCCAGAAAAAACTGTGTTTGAATTCCAGCTCCATCACTTACTTATCTAGGTCACATTGGGCAAGTTATTTTGCCTTTCAGAATGTTTATTTCCTTATCTGTAAAATGGGGCTCTTATTTAATTTGAAAGATTGAAAGATTTTTCTAAAGACCAAAGGAAATCAGATATAGAAATGCACCTAGCATGAAGCTTAGTACTTAGTAACCACCTCCAAAATGGTGAATTCCCTATAGATCAGTGGTTTTCAACCTTGGCTGCACACTAGAATCATTGGAAAGCTTTTAAATTTACTGACACCTGAATCCCACCCTAGACCAACTGAATCAGAATGTCTGAGGGTGGAATCCTGGCATTTGTACTTTTTATAAGCTCCCCATGGTGATTTGGATATGCAAGAGGACTGAGCATCACTCCTATGGAAAATTGATTGGTAACCCTGGCTGCACATCAGAATCATTTCTGGAGCTTCTAAAACATACAAATTCTGGGACCTGCCTCCCAGAGAGTCTATTTTAATTGCTTGGGAGTAGGGGGTCCCAGCATCAGATTTATTTAAAGGCCCCCAAATGATTCTAATATACAGCCAGGATAAGAAAAGACTTATCTTCTTACCCATCTACTCACTTACCCTTCTGACTTATTTTATAACTATAAATTAGGAAGAATATTTGCAAATCAGAAGCAATTCCTTCTTCATTTAAGCTCTTAACACACTATTTTCCCAAATAGTGTGTTCCCCCAAAAATCTGAGCCTATTAGGATCCATTTTCTGAAAAGATCAATGAACCCATTAGGACCAGTGAATCATTTATATATGGGTATACACGCCTTTTTTCCCCCCTTAAACTAAGTAGGTCAGATGACTTTTTTTATTTTTTACACTTGAAAATATATATATATATATAGTCTGGGAGTAGAGTTGAACTTAAAATACAGTTTTATTCAAAGACTCAAAAAATCATGACCCAGTCATTCTTTTTCTTACATGTTCTCCAAGTAAAATCATTCTCAGACAAATATTGCCTCCTCACCATAGCCAGATGGCTGCTGAGCAACCAGATTTTATATTCTTTCAGGTTTGAGTTAAGCCAAATGAGCTAAAGTCTCCCAGAAGTTTAAGCAACAGTCTGGTGATAACTCATTGGCTGTGATTGGATCAGATATCCAACCTTGATTCTATCCATAGGACCAAGAAAAAGAAACATTGTGATTAACTTAACTGATGTGGTACCTCACCTAAGACAGATGGGCTGAGACTGATGGGGACATAGTTCCTTCAAGAACAATCAGAGTGTGGTTATCTGAAGGACAACTGGATGCTTGGCAGCAAAAACAAAAACAAAAATAGATATTTACTCTTCAGAATCTATTCAGTTAATTCACTTAAAAACAAATTTTAAATTAAAAATTTAATTTGTCAAAAAGTAAAAAAACACTTCATCATATGGATAAATATTCTCATATGTAGTTTGCATCCTAATCTCAAAGGGAATTCAATATAAAAATTACTCATCTGAACACATACACATTTCAAAATATTATGCCATTGTGAGATATTGTTGCAGCTGTTGGCAAAGAATAGTATTATTTCCAGATCCTTCATGTTCACTGCCTGGTTTTGAGGGGAGACAGACACTGTGTGATTCTAATTTACACATAGTAAATATGCAAGAAATAAATCTATCCATCCATCCACCCATTCATGCATCCTTTCATCCATCCATTCTTCTATCCTTCCATCCATCTAACAAACATTTATATCCACCCATTTAACAAAGCTATGTGTTTTAAGTGTTCAGCTTTCTGAGATAAATAAGACAAAGTTCCTTCCCCAAAGGGTCTCTGAGTTAAGGGGACAGACATTTGTGAATTGTCCATAACAGAGCATAATAAATGCTTTGCTTGAGGGATGAGCAAAATGCTGTGAGAGCACAGATCGAGTGGAGGACTCAGTGAATAGTGTAATAAAGCAATTTCATTCTCAGGAGAAGAGAAGCTGCATTCAAAGGTGTAGATGCTACTTTCTGGAACTTCTTAAAAACCTCTCCAGTCTGTGGTTGACTTTCATAGGAAGAGCCTTCCCTTATCCCATTTCCTTTGACTTGCTTCCTCAAAGCCCAACAACCTATTTGAAGTAGCACAAAGGAGGCACTCTTGGAAAAATAAGAAAAAGTCACCAGCAACAAGAAATCTGTGCCTGAAAAGGATCTCTGACCAGCTCATGTAATATATGTTGTATTCTAGAGGTACATCTGGATGCACCTGGACCACATGTGCAATAAAATGTAACAGGGGTAGGGTATCCTTCTTTGTTGGTATACCAGTCATGGTGTGACTTTAGAGGACAAGAAAAACTAACTCCTCAAATTCCAGTATCAACTCTATACTTTTTCTTTAATGCTTTGATATATTCACAGATCTACCTAGAAAAATACAGTGCTTTAGCTGCTATCAGGTATCATTTTTACCTCAGTGTGGCTGAGAGGGCTGGTCAGAGGTGGGACTGGAAAGGGACACATTTGTATTCCATTCAGTTAATCTTTATATGGTGCCTTCAGAGTGATGAATGTTTGCTAGTATTTGAAGATGTAGAGATAGAAGAATAAGATACAGGTGTGTTCTCAGGAATCCTTAGTCTAATGGGGGAAATGGCATAAACAGTCACTGTAGGATGGTAAATGACAAGCTAGAGGTGACGCAGCATCATTTCACACAGTGGGGCTGACTTTCTGGAAATAACAGAGTGACTTGATTGTCTGCAGGTGTTGGCATCTCTCTAGAATTTTGCTGTAGGTTGAGCCCATGCTTGGAGCCTGAGCTAGTTGCCGTATTTGGTATGATCTGATATTTGTCTAAAAGAGTGATTTTTAGACTCTTACATGCTTAATTCTGGGAAATGCTTCTCTCAAAAATTATCTTAAAAATGACATTCAGCTGGCATTAGACACAACTAAAGACTAGGAAGTTTAGACTGATGAGGTTAAGATTTAGCAGACATCAGACATCGACACAGAGGAATTTCAAAGAGCGTATCTGAGAACCAGTTTTCTTGAAAAGCCCCTCTCTCCTGAGTGGAATTTAGAATGACCAGGAGCAAATGGAAAAAGGGGACTATGTGAGGGAGATTTTTCTGGAGAACCATTGAAAGGCTGTGAGTCCCTCTCCAAGGTGGTGGGTGTCTGTTCCTCACTTCAAGCCAAATGCGATGGGGCTTCCCTGAGACCATTCAGGGAGCTTGATGTGTGTACCTAGGAGCTGTGGATTGAAGACTGACTCCCTCCACAGGACTTCAGCATGCAGGAGAAGTGACTCCACTCCCCTGCACACAGCCAATTTGAGAGGAGCAAAAGATGCCTCTGTGTCCTCTAGATCAGACGTGGGCACATGGAAGAGAGAGCCGGCCTCAAGCTCTTTGCCACCTATCCATGGGGCTACCTCAGTGTATGTTCGTGGAGTGGGAGCAGGTGTAGAGCACTGTCCATGTGCTTGGATGAATCTAGATCCTGTAGAACTGAGGTTGCTGTTCATGGGCTCAGCAAGGGCTTTTAGCTCAATCTGGAGCTGGCCTTCTGAAAAGTAGAGAGTTCACAGGACTTGTCTGTTGGGTCCATAGACAGCAGAACTATTTTACAATAGCACTAGCTAAGTAAGGACTTTCTGATTCCCCTTACCTCTCTTTCTTCTCTCTTCCACCCTCATCTGAAAGGGAGCAAAGATCAAAAATAACTGCCAACCAGTAGAGAAACTGGCAAACAGGAAGGTGAGAAGTAACTCCTCTCCAAGGAAGGTTTACCTGACTATCATAGGCTTTAGCTGTTGGGGTGGACCAGGTGGAAGGGGAGTCTTATCCTTGCATATAGATAAGAATTTTGATTAATGTACTGGACCGGATATTTTAATTTCTGAATGGAGACTGTCTACTTGGGATTTATAATAATGATCTGACCATAGGATGACCTGAATTTTCCCTCAGTGGCAGGGGAAGGCTTATTATCCCCACTGAGTGAGTTTAAGAGGGCAGTCAGGTACAAACAAAACAAAACAAAACAAAACAAAAACACAACAACAAAACCCAAAGCTAATTTTATGACTAAACCCTATGAGTTCTGCGTGTTCAGTGTTCTCATTACACATGTGTCCTCATCCATTAAAAGAGGACCCATAAGAGAGGAACTAAAGCTGCACTGGGAACACCCACTAGAATGCCCGTGTGTAATGAGCAGTGGGTGGGAATCCATCTGTACTAAATTAGCTGGAGTGTGGGTTTGGGCATTGGAGCAGGAAGTGATTCTGAGGCTGTCTCATGAGGCAGCTGTCCAGAGGAGGAACTCTTTGGGTTACCCAGTTTATCTCAACTCCATTAAAAGCCAGAGCAGGCCTTTCTTGCCTGAAGGGTTTTTTCTGACAAGAGGAGATTCATAATTCATGCCACTGGCTCTTATCTGGCCTGTCACGCATTGTGTTGGACACAGATTCCCTGGCTTTTTCAGAATTTGTGTGTGCCACAATGTGCATAAAGGGGAAGCTACTACTGTCCTTAGGGTAGCAATTCTCAAATTTGGGGGGTTCATCAAAATCATCTGGGGATCTTGTTACAGTAAAGAGTCTGACACTTTCCCCCCAACATCAAATTGTTTTAGGAAACCCGGGGTGAGGCCTTGGAATCTGCATTAATAGTTAAGCCCAGGAATTTCTGAACCAGGTGTCCTGACGATCATACTTTGAAAAGCACTACTCTGGAGTTTATATTCTGAAGTTAGGGCATTGGCTGCATCACACCAGACCTGACAGACTTAAATGCACACAGGCATCTGCACCATACACTCTGTTCCCTGTCTTGTGATTCCTGCCCCCAGTAAATCCTCACAAAACTCTATGAGATGAGTCTTACCATTCTTCCCATTTTACAAATGAAGAAAATGAGGCACAACAGAGTTAAGCGCTTGCTCAATGTCATGCAACTAGTAAGTCACTGAAAAAATGATTGAAACTCTGTAGTCCTTTGCCAGTGTTTGAATCCTTAACCAGGGTGCAACGTTGCCTCTCACTTTTTGCAACCCATCTCTTGGTGCTATTCTGTAGAAGAGTTCCAAGCAAGTTACAGTTCTTAACTCTTTCAAATGGCCTCTCTTGTCTCTCACTCCCTGGTGGCCTAGGGAGCAGCGAGGCTCCACCTCCCCAAAATCATTCCAGGAGGAGAAGTGGGGAAGGGGACAGGCTTTGTTCAAGGCCATGAACACCCCACAGCCCAACTGTAGGAGAAGTTTCCTCCAACAAAAGAAAAAGCAGCTCCCCCAAGCAGAAAGCTTAGTAATGCATCTCAGCACACCTGGAATCTGATGAAAAGTGAGGGTCATACTAATGACTTATAGGCTCTGCAAATACTGAAAGGCTTTCTCAAGACAGAGGAAATCATGTTCAATAATAATGTGTATTATTATTATTACTATAGCTAATTTCTATAGAGAGCAGAGATGTGCAAAGTTTTTTCCTCAGGGGTAGCTCATAAATATTTTAGGCCTTATGGACTACATGATCTCTGTTCTAGCCACTCAGCTCTGCTGTCATAATGTGAAAACAACCATAGACAATACATAAAGGAATGCATGAGGCTGTAAACTTTATGTACAAAAACAGGTTGTCATAGTTTACTGCCCCCGGTATAGAGCATTAGAGTTTACAGCATGCTTTACAGTCCCTTATCCTGTTGCATCTAGAAGAATAGGATTCCTAGGGAAGTTAACAACCCACTTGAGGTCACCAGCAATCTGGTGACACAACTGTAAACTATGCCCATGTGTGCTGCTTCCATGTCTAGTCCTGCAGCTACAACCCCAGCCACCACAGGAGATGGTGTTGCAAAGATCTGTAAAATGGTTTCCTGCATACGGTAGCCATCATGACAGATATGGGATGGCTTTACTGTGTAGAATCTTTAATAAGCCAGAATGCCTGATTTTCCTTCTTGGCTAGAAATTTAGTATTTATTGCAGTAAACAATTATACTACAGTGAGTAATTTAAGGCCAGGGCCCAGAATCATATTTTTTTTCACATTTGCATCTTCAGAATCTAAACCAGGGATCTCAAACTGGAAATCCTACAAGGACCTAGACAGCTAACACTAATGGATGAAATCTTGGAGTGGTAGGAACAGGGGCAAACTTAGGGGCACATAGTCCATTTCCAAGAGGCAGCTACCCAAGTTGAGACAAATGTTGCCTTCCAGAAATACTGGCCCAGTGTTGCCAAATACTGGTTTTCCCAAGAGATGCCAGAAACCTATATTTTAATATGAAATATCCTGATTTTAAATATTGGCCATTTGCTTCCAACTATAACAAAATGATGGTGCAGATCAACTAAGCAGGACATATAGAGCAAGTGTGAGGTTCATATTCTACTTATAAATCACTAGCTTTTGACCTCTGACTTTGCACATAGTAGGTACTCCACAAATGTTGACCAGATGAATGGAATTTCCATTTTATAGATGGGGATATAGAATTCAGTGATTATAACATGGTTCAGTGCTCCTTTTGTTAAGTAAAATCCAGCTCCTAGGAGCTCCAGCAATTTCTCCTCCTCACCTCTCTCTTTCATTAGAAAGCTATTGACAAATGTTTTCTCAATCAATTACTGTAATCAGTCAGCTGCAACATTTACAGGTCAGGAGAACACATCAACACCTGTCAGGAGGCCAGACAATCATGATTCCCATTTGTCAAATGTGCCATCTCCCTCATTCCATATGCAACTCCATCCACAAGTGCAGTACCTCACAAATAAAAGGCTGTTACAAGGCCCTTTAAGAAAACAGCTGGGGGAAACAAGATCATGGTAGAAGTGGACCCAGTTGAAAACCTCATGGTTACCCCACCAACTTAAAACCATGTCCTGTAATGGAATAATTAAAAGAGGCATTAGGATATGACAGGAGCAACCAAGCTGTCCTTGACACAGAAGGGTAATAGCCAGTATGGGAGGCCTTTATTTGTTCGTAATCCGAATTTGGTGTTCGCCTAACACCTCCCAGGCTGGTGTGCACTGTTTCCCTGTTTTATGGAGCACCCATGGCGGAAGAAGGGAGGGGAGAATGGAGGTCTGCCTGTTCATCTATTTCACATATGAGGAGCCTTCAGTCTGGATTCATCCATGAGTGACAGAATTTCTAGGGAAACCATATGGTGATTATTAAACATTTATATAATGCCATCTGTATACTCCATGCCTCATGAATCATAAATGAGACAAGAGCCCTTCTCAGCAAGCTGAGGATTTCTGTAAAAGTGAAGCAGAGAAAACGGAAGACGGGCCAGTGAACAGGGACCTGTCAAGTGGGCCCATTGAACAGAAGTGATGGGACTCCAGAGGAAATCTGAAGACACTGGGAGGGGAGGGGCTTTGGGTTTAGCGGGAGCTGGGAAACAGTGCCAGCAAATCAATAATGGTAATCATCAGAGTAACAGTAGCAATGTTGATTGTTTGAACACTTACTATGGACTGGGTAGGAAGGAAGTTAAGTGCTTTCCAGCCACAGTTTTACTTCGTGCTCATGACTACCATATAAGGTAGGGATTACCACTTCACCCTGTGGATGTGAAAACTGAGCTCAGAACGTTTACCCGACTTACCCAATCCCAAGACCTAGGATGTGGCAGAGATGGAATTTGGGAATTCGGGTCCAGGTTTGTGAGGCCTTAGGTAGTTTCTGGTGAGCCTTGAGGGTCGTGAAGACTCAGTATACTTCTTTATTCCTTTTACCACGAGCTGGCTTTGGTGTTAGGCTTCTGAAACAAACATGAGAGATGGTTCTTGTTTTGGTGTTGCTTCCTCCCTGAAGCTTGTTCATTTTTTTCCCGCTTAATGGCAGGTGATTGATTGCCTGGCAGTGTATTGAAAATATTGGTAATGAAAATTATAAAAATAATAATGACAAGTACTTTTGAACGTGTGTTAACTATGTGCCAGGAATTGTGGTACTGTGCATATGTTATCTCCTCTAATCTCCCTGAAAACTATGTGTCGTAGGGATAATTATACTAGGGAAAATTGGGAGGCAGAGAGAATAAGCAGCTTGTCGAAGGATTTGAAGTTATCTTTGCTCCAGTCTAAGTGTTGCACTCTGTCAGTAAAAGAAGGGGATTTAGGCATGAAATACACCAACCTTTCAATATAAAGATCCCAGAAGGGGCAAGAAATAAGCACTAGATCATAAGGTAAGGAGAGGCAGAGGCCACACTGGCCCCAGGGTCAATGGACTCCTCTCCAAGTGCTTTTTCCCCTATTTCTGTATTTTTCTTACCAGCTTCTATAAGCTGCCTCAAAGCAGAGGCCAAGAGCAGTCTTATCATTTAAGCAAACAAACAAAAAAGCACAAGGAACCCAGAATGATGCTTGTATTAAGACTTTGGAGGGCGCCTGGGTGGCTCAGTCGTTGGGCGTCTGCCTTCGGCTCGGGTCATGGTCCTGGGGTCCTGGGATCGAGTCCCACATTGGGCTCCCTGCTTGGCGGGAAGCCTGCTTCTCCCCCTCCCACTCCCCCTGCTTGTGTTCCTGCTCTCGCTATCTCTCTCTCCGTCAAATAAATAAATAAAATCTTAAAAAAAAAAAAAAAGACTTTGGAAACTACCTGACTCAAAATAGTTGATCTAGACTTAAAAACCAATAAGGTCACCCTTACAACTGAGCTGATGCAGGTTGGCTCTGACAGTCATCATTAAGATGGCCAAATAAAAGGACAGAAAGGAACAATAACTGTTGATTCAGTATTAGCAGATACACAGAGATCTGGGTTTGGCTCACTGAGTGCATTTTTTCAAGGAAGAAAGCCATCAGTCCTGGAGATTTCCCCACCCAACATGAAGATCTCTAATTTATGACATACATATCTTAGGCTAGATTTTTAGAGCAATATGATTTTTTATTTATAGGGGAATTTAAATACGGCATTTTTCAAAGTGTAAACATCAGATCTAGCCTATCAGCTAGAGTCATAAATCACAGCTGTTTCATTTCCAAATCATTAGGGAGACTGAAAGCTTAAAGTATTTAATTTATCCAAACCACATGGGGTAGTTTATCATTGTGCATGATGTACCATTTTTTTTTATTTCAATGCTGACTAGTAAAGTTTTTAACAAATCATGCTGAGTTTTGAGGGTGAATGAAGGCAATGCAAATCTTCTAAATCTCCAAGAAGTAGGTAACGTGAGAATCCCTATGAAAATTTGCAGAAATGGAAGTTTTATATAATACTTAGGATATCTCCCTGATGTGACAAGGTAGCTCATATTAGAATCCATTTTGCATGGAATAAGTTGAACAGTTTTTTTTAAGAGAGAAAAATGTGTTGGGCTGATAGATATGGATGACATGACTGAATAAGATGGACACAAAATGTTCTAGTCCCTTCTTGGTCAGAAAAGACATTTTTCCCCCAGTTAAAAGTTTCTCTTTATAAATAACATGAATCCTACCGCACCTGCCTTGGAACTTACCTTGGTGTTCACAAGAAAATGTCTTGGATTCTTTGATGAGTATTTTTTTTTTTAATGGACTTAGAATTCCATGCAGCCTCTAGTCAAGGACTGGAGCAGTTGGGTTACTTATCCCTTTTAAAGCTTAAGTGGTATGTATTCATTAAGATAACAAAGATTTAATATGTTAACAATGCTAAAACCTGGGATTTGAGTCCCGATCTATTTTGACTCCAAAGCCCCCAAGGTGAAGCAATCTTGGTGGTACTCAGTGCTTTTCCTCTCAGAGAAAAACAGACAGCTCTAGGCGGGAGTAAGCTGATGTGAATGTAATTTTCTTCTTAGCCTAAAATGGGTTAGTGTGTCTCCCAAGTGTGACTCCACATTTCACATTGCTTTTACTTTTGCATTGAAGCTTTCATTTATATCTGCACTCTCATATTCATTGCAGCATTATTCATACTAACCAAGATAAGGAAACAATCCAAGTGTCCCTGACAGATGGGTAGATAAAGAAAATATGGAGTCTATATACAATGGAATATTATTCAGCTTTAAAGTAGAAGGAAATCCTGCTATTTGGGATGACATGGATGAACCTGGAGGACATTATGCTACATGAAATAAGCCAGCCACAGTAGGACAAATACTGCATGATTCCACTTATAGGAGGGATCTATAGCAGTCAAATTCATGGAAGCAGAGAATGTAATAGTGGTTGCCATAGCCTGAGGAAGGAGGGATATGGAGAGGTGTTATTCAATGAGTATAAAGTTTCAGTTCTGCTAGATGGACAAGGTCTAGAGGTCTGCTAAACAACATAGTATCTATAGTTAACAAGACCATATTGTCTATGTTAAAATTTGTTAAGAGAGTAGATCTCACGTTTAGTACTCTCACCACAAGAAAAGAAAACACACACACATAAACAACAACAACAAAGGGACATCAGGAAACTGGGAGGTGTTGGATATGTCTATTACTCTGATCGTAGTGATGGTATCATGGGTGTCTGCATATATTCAAACTCATCAAATTGTACACACTAAATATGTACAGTTTTTGTATATCAATTACTCCTTAATAAAGAATTGGTGTTACACTAGGTGATGGGCATTCTATATTAGTCCCATATGTGTGAATATCCAAATTTGGTGTGGCCTGGACCTGAAGTTATTTCCCAAGTTCATCCTATAACTTTAGGTGACTCTAAAACATTTACATGCAAAATTTCTCTACCAATCTCTATCATCTTTCATTCTTAAATTTTTTTTTAAAGCATGAACATTCATCTGCTTTTTCATTTACTTTTTAAAAAATATTTACTTATTATTTGAGAGAGAGAGAGTGAGTGAGACAAAAAGAGTGCACATGTGAGTAGGGGGAGGGGCAGTAGGAGAGGGAGAGAGACAATCCCAAGCAGACTCCCTGCTGAGTGTGGAGCTCGATCCCACGACCTTGAGATCATGACTTGAGATGAAATCAAGAGTCAGATGCTTAACCGACTGAGCCACCCAGGTGTCCCTCCATTATCTTTTAAATTGTGGAAGTCATGAAACATTTTTGAGCCTCCATTTTTTTAGTTGCAAGATGGAGACAATAATGCCTTCCTTTCTAAACTGGGAGGATTAAAGAAGGTAGGGTAATGTAAAATACAAGCAATAACAATAGGACTAATTATTGAGTTAAAATTTAATAGCTAACCTTAATTGAGCATTTAGCATGATCTACGCAATCCTTGTTTTTCATTTTACATAATCTTCAGTCAGAGAGGTATTATTATTATTTTTAAGGCAAGTAAACAGAGACTTAAGAGAGATTAAGAACTTACCCAAGATCATGGCCTATTGTACATTAACATCACATAAAGCTTTATGACTTTGCAGGGCAGCCTGAAACAATCTTGAAGACTAGAAGACTGGAATTGTCACACCCAGCTTTGGGACAGGTTGGGGGATGCTCATGCGTCTGTGAGATATTTTAAACTTGGCTACAGGTTCCCATGCCTCAGATCTGTCACATCTTATTGAAAATGTTTTAAATGGACCACATAATTCAGCCAACTTTTTGCCTCCTCAAGGAAAGGAGAGCACTCATATTTAATAGGCATCTTTCATGTTCAAGGCTATGCTAAAAACTTTATCTCATTCCATCTTCATAACAATGCTATGTAATAGGTGCGTATGTACACATTTATAGGTCTGAAAATGGAAGTGCAGATTTTTTTCTTTATACTTTGCTTTGATTTGCAAAGATTCAATAAAACACATTTATATGCTCATTTAATAAAAAGGGAAATTATGAATATAAGCATAAAAAGTCAAAATCATGGAAAATATGGTAAGGGAGAAGCTGAAAACCAAAAGGTAAGTTAGGATTAATGTAGATATCATTGGGTCTGATATTGTTATTTAAATTGAGTTCCAGACAAATCTATGAGCTTCCTGGTAGCCAGGGCACAAAGGAAAATGAATTAGTTACATGATTTGTTTTGTCCCTAAGGAAAAGGGAAAGTATATCTTAGTATCTCAGGAGCAGCAAAGTTCAAGATCACAGAGTTAGGAAGAAGTGGAAACACTGACATTGGAGCCAGGGTCTGCCTATCTCCCAACCCCACACCCTTGCTCCATCAAAAGCTGTCTCCTACTATGTCTAGCTTGGGGAAAGGGTGCTTTTGCTCTGGTTTCTGTTGATACAGCTTTGCCTTCAGCACTCACCTTGTTTCAGTATAATTAAAGTATTTCATCACAGGCAAAAGGGAAAGATGTTAAATTTTAATTCCTTGTGTGACGTAAATAACGTGGGCAGGTTTATTAATTTCCCTGCTAGTTACTGCAGGCATGTGGAAGGATGGGGGCTGAAGGACAAAAAGAGAGAAGGGGAAGGCACCTTAGGTTGGCAGGTGACTTTATAAATGAAATGAGCAGATGTGTAGGGATGACGAGGACAGTGAACAGGACAATGTGCATTAGGGAGAAAAAGGGAGGAAATAAAGAAATGAAAATAAGGTCCCGGCATCTACTGTGGCCCAGGCACTACTCCAAGGACAGAGGAAGCCAGCAATCAGGGAGGCCTGGAGATATAGATCCCACATGGGAATAATTACTCACCTTGGGATTGGGGAGGGGCTCTGTACTCTTCCCTCTTGTCCTCTGTTAGCTTGAGGGCGTGTTCCCAACAGAGAGTCCTGGCTATTTTACTGCCACTTGATGGCTCAGGACAGGTGGGGCTATGTAGTTGGACACATCTGACTCCAGTCCCAGCTTTATTATTCTAGTCTCATGAAAGTCCTTGAAGCACTCTCCCTCCTAGATCTCAGTGTCCTCTCCTGTGGTGTGGACATAACCATCCCTTGGCTTCCCAGAAGGATCAATCCATTCCTATAAATGAAAAGCTTTGGGAAGCTGCACATGGTGATGCCAGTGTGGTGCAAGGAGTTCATGACTGAGTTTTCTCTGGGATTTCTGCTTTCCATGAGAACTCTACAGAGTGGAATTCAGCCTCATGACATTCATGCAAGGAGTAAGCAAACAATAAGACAAAACAAGACAGGCAAGTACTAATCTGAATGAGCTAACCATTCCATAAATGTGGAGTTGATGAACACAGCAGACTGGTCTCCTCCCTCAGGAACCTAGCATTCCAGTGGTCTGAGCTCCATGCCAGGCATCTTACAGACTTCATTCTTTTATCCTAGTAAATCACCTACTGTGGGGTAGGTATTGGGATTCCCATTCCACAGATTAGCAAAATGAAGCTTGGAGGGTTGACGGGACTTTCCAAGACCAATAAGTGATAGAACCAGGTACCACCCCAGTCCATGCTGTGTCCTTCAACATCTACTTCTGTATCCTTCAAGACCCAAGAAGTCATTTGGAAATCCAACAAAGCACTGGCCACTAAGCTTCCCTAAATAGGCTTAAGCTCTGGAAGGAGTTCATGTCTCAGTGTACAATGATATAATTATGAGAAAAGAACCCAAACAAGACAGGATTTGAAAATCCTCCTGTAAGAATGTCCCCCAGTATTCTAGGAGGAATAGAGAAGAATATGCAAGACCAGGAATATGAAGTTGACTAGACTGCCTACCTACTGACTAGACTGCCTACCTACTTGGCGCAAGGCTACTCTTAGGGAGATGGAGGGAAAATACAAATAACACTTTGATTTCCTATTGGAATTGTTGTTTCAAAACACTTTTACATATATCATCCTATTCAGATCCACCCTTCCTCCACACACCCCTCCACTGCCTTACTCCAACCCTTATTATCTATCACTCAGGTTCCACTCACAGCTCAGCTTTTGTCCTCCTTTGAGGGTAAGAGTTAGTGGTCTTTGGGAAGGCAAATCTGACTATGTCACTCTCTGACCAAATTCTTTTGATAACTTCGATTAACTTTAGAAGAACAATAGTCCAAGGGCCCCCTTCCCCTTTCTGCCTCAAGCCTGCACTGTCCCATCATCACGTACCTTGTGCAGTCCCTACTTTGCTGAGCTATTGGCCTTTCTCTGTCATTCTAAACACTCCTGCTCTTATGGGCTCTTGCTGTTTCCTTTGTCTCCATCTACCCTTGTCCTCTTTTTCCCATTAAATCCCATTCTTCTTTCAAGGAGCAGCCCCGTTGTCAGCTGGCAAGATTCTTCCAGTTAGAGTCAGTCCCTCTCCCCCGTATTTCCATTACATTTTGTTGACAGTTCCTGCCTTTTAACTTGTAGTATGGCCTGACTGGTTTATGGGGACTGAGCTTGGCATGTGTTTGTCTAGCTCCTTGGCATCCCTGGGGCCAGGGCCTCTCTCTTTTTCATTTGTATGTCTTTAGTGCTTAGCACAGTGCCTGCTCCCTGGGAGAGGCACAACACTTTCATGGAAGGAAACGTGGATTTACTATCTTGGTAGAAAAATAGAAACCAGTCTAGTTATTTTAACAGATGGAATTTAATATAGTGAATTGGTTAAATAAATGTGAGAGGATTGCATCGGCAAGAAGAAAAAAATACCAGTGAATAACTGCAGGAAGCAGCTATTAATCCTGGGTGTGGAGTAACAAAAAGGAAAGGTTGGGGTAATCAGATTTAAGAAGTTTGGAAGAGGAGGGAAGAGGGTACTGCCCACTGGCACTAGTGTTTCTGCAGGGCATGGCGAGGCCTTAGTTTCCTTGTCTGAAAATGGGGTTGTTTTGAGGATTACATGAGAAATCGATGCAAGAGGGTTTAGCACTGTGTGGGGCACATCCTTTAAGAAAGTAAACTATTATTGCCCAAGGTTATGGAGTTGCTAGTGAGTATGACATGTAGGGCCTTGGGACAGGCAGGATCTTTTTCTACACTTGGTTCTGCAATCTTGCCTATAGGGTTGAGTTGACATGAAGATTATAGATAATTTGTATAAAGAATCCAGAACACTAACTGTCTTAGAATAAATGGAAACTTCAGTCTTTCAGTTGCTCAGCCACTCTGCCTCTCCCACCACCACCCCCCTAAAAAAAAACCCCGGAAAAATCCTGACTTCTCACACCTCACAGATGCCATCAGCAAATCCTGTGGCTCTGTCTGTAGAATATGTCCACAGCTGGACCATTTCTCACCACCATTGCTGTTGTGTCTGTAATCTCACCTGGATGACTGCAGGTGCTTCCAACCTGATGCCCTGCCTCCATCCTTGCCCTTCTTTTAGCCTACTATCTACCCAGCAGACTGAGGCAGCTTGGAGAATGTGAATTTGACCAAGTCACTTCTGTGCATCCTCCTGTGCCTTTGAAACATCCCCAGAGTAGAAGCTGAGGCTCTAATAGAAGTTTGCAAAGGCTATGGGAGCTGGACACCATGCTGAGTTGCAGCTGCACCTGTTCCCACCCACAGCCCTTCTTTACCTCCCTTCTTTTTGTTCATTGAACATTCCCAGAACACCTCAGAACCTTCGCATTTGCTGCTCCCTCTGCCTGCAATGCTCATTCTTCTGACATTTGCAAAACTAAGCCCTCACATCACTTGAGTCTCTGTTCAAGGATCGCCTTGTTGATGAGGTCTTTCCTCACTACCTCATGTAGAATTGTACATGCTTTCCTTCACCACTGCCATGGCCACTGTGTTGAGCTCACTGCCCCTGCTTTGCTCTATGTTGCCCTTACCATGACCTAACCCATTGAATAGATGGATAATGACTTGGTGGTAGCTCTACTTATTGTCAAAAAAATCCTGGGGTCTAATCCTGCATTGTTGTTATACTAGCTGTGGGAATGACTAGCTGTGAACATTATGCTTAATCTTTCCCTGGCAGTGAAATATGGACAATAATACATGCTTATAATGTTTTGCATATTTTTATTTAGTTGCTTGTTTTGTGAGAAATGAATGAAATATTGTTTTCAAACAGTCTAAACAGGGCGCCTGGCATACAGCAGGAATCGATTAATATTAATTATTTTCCACTCAATTGAATGAATTCCATTCAATTTGGTTTGACAAACATTTATTGAGTTGTATTTTTAAGTTAAAAATTTCATTTAAAGTTTCTCTTCTAAAAAGCATACATAATCATGAATATGGAATTAGTTGTGAAAATGAGTATTTACTTAGATAGGAAAAGAAATCACAACAAATTTGACAAACATAATTAATGTTAGAAAAGTCTAAGAGAAATATTTTAATTAATTTTTAAATACAACTTTATGATACTTTTTCTTACATTTTGGTGGCCTGCCTACATTTTGATCTCCGTTCCTGATGACAATGATTTCCCCATATCACTTTCATTAGAGGGCATTGGGAACTAACTTAGTCTTTCTTCCAGCAGAGTTGACTGGGATTTGTTGTTTATTTTTGATAGTTGGGATGCATAAAACATATGACCTCACCCACAAGGAGACATACTATTTATAGTACTAAAGATTTGTACCCTACAAACATTGGAATGTTGATATATCCTATTTTGTGTGATTCCAAGCAGAGAAGAAAAAAATGCATAATGCATTTATAATTGTATCTGCTGCATTGTTTGTATCCTGTCAGAAGACCTGCTCTGCTTTGACTGGGCATCTGGATGATTCTTAGGGATCACCTTGACTTTCTCTGTTGAAACACTCCCACTTTACCAAATAAAGTCTTGTCTCTCACTGCACAGAATTATACTATGAAAGGTTGTCCTGAGGTGTGGAAACACAGGGGGACTATTTGAAATATTGTTTGAAAAAGTCTAAGATAATCAAGACATCGTAATTTGCTTTTTTCACCCTCATCCATAACAAAAAGAAATGTCTTTTCAACAAAATTTTACTTTTTAGTTTAAAAATATTTATGAAATGTATAATATTTTAGCTCTATTGCATACTTATATTAATAGTATTTAATAGTATTAACAATTCAATATAGAGGAAAAAAATTTAAACTCATAAAGCGTAGTGATCCCAGGGAACAGAATACACACACAGATGTACATATCTATCTATCTATCTATCTATCTATCTATCACCTATCTATCTAATTTTGTTATAGACATGTATGTTGGGATTATCAGTGAAAGACCCTAAGCATGAAAATATATTGTATTAATATAACATTCTCTGACTCTGGGGGAAGAAAATGAGAACATGCTTTCAAGGAAAATAGAAATGATAAACAATTTCAACTGTCAGGAAGAAAGTTATACATGTATTGAAAAAAAAAATGGATGATGGCTATACCAAATCACCATAACATTTAAATTCATTTAAGTACTTTTAAGAGTGATATAAATATTGAGATTTACAAAGTGCAAGCAATTACTTCCTTTGCAACTCTAATAAAAAAGGAAGGATGTGAACCTAAGAATGTGCAGAGGGTAAATAACTTTAAAAATTCTTTCATTAAGGAGTGTCAGTAGCTCATTAATCATACAGTGTGATAGGCAGATTAATGGCTCCCAAAGATGTCCGTGTCCTAATCCCCAGAACCTATGAATATGTTAGGTTCGGTGTAAAAGGGAAATTAGCGTTGTAAATGGAATTAATGTTGCTAATCAGTTGAATGTGCAATGGGGAGATTATTTTTGATTTTTCAGGTGGGCCCAATGTAATCACAGGGGCACTTTAAAGAGGAAGAGAGAGGCTGAATAAAGAGCTGCATGGAGATGTGACCTGACAAAACTGGACTTGATGTTTCTGACTTTGAAGATAGAGGGCCATAAGACAAGGAATGTAGGTGGCCTCTAGAAGCTGGAATGGCAAGGAAACAGATTCCCTTAGACTCTCCATGAAAGGCATAATCCTGCTGACACTGAGTTTTAGACTGAGACCCACTTGGTACTTCTGACTTCCAGAACTGTAAGAAAATAACTTTGTAAAACCAAGAAAGTAACAGTGGCTTTGAATGACAGACTGGAGCACATGGATTTAACAGACATATTCAGGACATTCCATGCTAAAACAGCAGAATACACATTCTTTTCAAGTGTACACAGAACATTTTCCAGAATAGAACACATATTAGGCTATAAAACAAGTCTCAACAAATTAAAAAAATCAACATCATACCATGCATCTTTTCTGACCACAACACTATGAAACTAGAAATCAACCACAAGAAAAAATATAGAAAGAGCACAAATATGTGGAGGTTAAATAACATGCTATTAAGCAATGTATGGGTCAACCAAGAAATCAAAAAGCAAGAAAAATCTCAAATAAACAACCCAACCTTACACCTAAAGGAGCTAGAAAAAGAAGAACAACGAAAAGCCCCAAGCCCAGCAAAAGGAAGGAAATAATAAGATTAGAGCAGAAATAAATGAAATAGAAACTAAAAAAAAAAAAAAATAGAACAGATCAATGAAACCAGAAGATGGTTCTTTGAAAAGAACAACAAAATTAATAAACCTCCAGCAAGCCTCATGAAAAACAAAAGAGAGAGGACCCAAATAAAATTGCTAATGAAAGAGGAGAAAGAACAACCAACACCACAGAAATACAAACAACTATAATAGAATATTATGAAAACCTATATGCCACCAAACTAGACAACCTAGGAGAATAGATAAATTCCTAGGTAAACATATAACCTACCAAGACTAAAGCAGGAAGAAACAGAAAATCTGAACAGACAAATCACCAGCAAAGAAATTGATCAGTAATAAAAAAAACTCCCCCAAAAACAAAACTCCAGGACCAGATGTCTTCACAGGCAAATTCTACTAAAGATTTAAAGAAGAGTTAATACCCACTCTTCTCAAATTATTCCAAAAAATACCAGAGGAAGGAAAACTTACAAATTCATTCTACGAGGCCAGTATCACCCTGACACCAAAACCAGATAAAGACACAACAAAAAAAGAGAACTACAGGCCAATAACTCTCATGAATATAGATGCAAAAATCCTCAACAAAATATTAGCAAACCAACTCCAACAATATATTAAAAAAAATCATTCACCATGATCAAGTGGGATTTATTCCTGGGATGCAAGTTGGTTTAATACTCACAAAACAATCAACCTGATACATCACATCAACAAGAGAAAGGATAAAACCCTATGATCATTTCAACAGATGCAGAAAAAGTGTTTGACAAAGTACAACATCCATTCATGATAAAACCCCTCTGCAAAGTAGGTCTAGTAAGAACATACCTCAACATAATGAAGGCCTCATTGAAAAGCCCACCGTTAACATCATACTCAATGGCAAAAAACTGAGAACTTTTCCCTAAGGTCAGGAACAAGACAAGGATGTCCACTCTCAGCATTTTTATTCAACATAGTACTGGAAGTCTTAGCCACAGCAATTAAACAAAAAGAAATAACAGGGTGATGGGTATTGAGGGCACGTGCTGTGATGAGCACTGGGTGTTATACGTAACTAACGAATCATTGAACACTCCATCAAAAACTAATGATGTACTATACCGTGGCTAACTGAACATAAAAAAAAAATAAAAGGCATCCAAATTGGTAAGGAAGAGCTACAACTCTCCTTATTTGCAGATGACATGATACTATACATAGAAAAGACTCCACCAAAAAAATTGCTAGAACTGATAAATGAATTCAGCAAAGTAGCAGGACACAAAATCAATCCAGAAACCTGTTGCATTCCTATCCACTAATAATGAAGCAGCGGAAAGTGAAATTAAGAAAACAATCCCATTTACAATTGCATCAGAAACAATAAAATATCTAGGAACAAACCTAAACAAAGAGGTAAAAAACCTGTACTCTGAAAACAATAAAACACTGATGAAAGAAATTCAAGATGATGCAAAGAAATGGAAAGACATTCCATGCTCATGGGTTGGAAGAACAAATATTGTTAAAATGTGTGTACTACACAAAGCAATCTACAGATTTAATGCAATCCCTATCAAAATACCAACAGCATTTTTCACAGAACTAGAACAAATAATCCTAAAATTTGTATGGAACCACAAAAGACCTCAAATAGCCAAAGCGATCTTGAAAAATAAAAACAAAACTGGAGGTATCACAATTCCAGAAATAAAACCACAATTATATGGTCATTAATCTTTGACAAAGGAGGAATGAATATACAATGGGAAAAAGACTGTCTCTTCAACAAATGGTGTTGGGAAAACTGGACAGCCACATGTAAAAGAATGAAACTGAACCACTTTCTTTCACCATACACAAAAATAAACTCAAAATGGATTAAAGACTTCCATGTGAGACCTGAAACCATAAAAATCCTTGAAGGGAGCACAGGCAGTAATCTCTCTGACATCAGCCTTAGCAACATTTTTCTAGGTATGTCTCCAGTGGCAAGGGAAATAAAAGCAAAAATAAACTATTGGGACTACATCAAAGTAAAAAGTTTCTGCACAGCAAAGGAAACAATCAACGAAACTAAAAGCAACCTACTGAAAGGTAGAAGATATTTGCAAATGACATATCTGATAAAGGATATCCAAAATATATAAGGAACTGATAAAACTCAATACCCCCCAAACAAACACTCCAATTAAAAAATGGGCAGAAGACATGAGCAGACATTTCTCCAAAGACAAACAGTTAGCCCAAAGACACAAAAAGATGCTCAACATCACTCATCATCAGGGAAATGCAAATCAAAACTATAATGAGATATCACCTCACACCTGTCAGTATGACTAAACTCAACAACACAAGAAACAACAAATGTTGGCAAGGTTGTGGAGAAAAAGGAAACTTTTGCACTGTTGTGGAAGGCAAATTTGTGCAGCCATTGTGGAAAACTGTATGGAGGTTCCTCAAAAAATTAAAAATAGAACTACCCTACAATTCAGGAATTCGAACTACTGCATATATGCCTAAAAAATACAAAAAACACTAATTTGAAGGAATACATGCACTCCTATGTTTATTGCAGCATTATTTACGATAGCCAAACTGTGGAAACAAGCCAAGTGTCCATGGATAGATGAACGGATAAAGAAGATGTAGCATATGTGTACAACGGAATATAATCCAACCATAAAAAAGAATGAAATCTTGCATTTTGCAATGACATGGATGGAGCTAGAGAATATAAAGAAAGTGAATTAAGTCAGAGAAAGACAAATATCATATGATGTCACTCATATGTGGAATTTAAGATATAGCACAAATGAACAAAGGAAAAAAAAAAAAGAGACAGAGAAAGACAAACCAAGAAACGGACTCTTAACTATAGAGAAAAAACTGATGGTTACCAGAGGGGAGGTGTCCCGGAGGGGATGGTTACCAGAAGGGAGATGACGGGAAATAGGTGATGGGGAATAAAGAGTACATTTATGATGAAAAAAAGAACATAAAATAGAATCAAAGAGTTAAAAAAATAAATTTGTGTTGTGTGCCTAAATTTATAGAAATTTGTAACAGCAACAATAGGAAGCTAATACATATATTAATCAACACAATTTTTAGTACCATGTTTTAAAGAAAAAAAATAATGCTCTTTAATACTTCTCCAAGTAATTAGAATACTGAATTTAAAAGGAGTAAAGGAGTACTTATTCATGTCAAGTCCATGTATATAGCAGTCTGATTTTTCTAGAATAATGGTTCTCAAACGTTAACAGGTACCAGAATCACCCAGAGGACTTGTTAAAACATAGATTGTTAGACTCATCTCCAGAGTTTCTGATTCAGTAGGTCTGGGGTGGGGAACAAGACACTGCCTTTCGAATAACTCCCCAGGTGATGCTGGTGTTACTGGTCTGAGGACCATATTTTGGGAACCAGTGATCCAGAAGAAGGTTGAAAGAGAGAAGTGAAAGTCATCTTAGGAAGTAAAATCTGTGTTAGAAATTTCATATATTAATCCTCAGATGCTTTGTTCACAAAATGTCTCTTTAACGCTTACTCAGAGCTCTGTCTAAGAAAGAGAGCCCTGTTTTAGACAGGGTTATCTTATTATCAATTTTAGGAAAATTGATTATATCAGGTGATAAGAATAAATGAATAATAGGAGACACTGGCTTTTGCTAGAGATAGCACATTTATAACAAAAAGAGAGGAAAACAGGCTGGCTGAGAGTGAGGGGGCAAAGCCAGAAACTAGGACAAGCAGACATATGGAGTTAAAATATTTAAATGCCTACTTCCATTTAATGAAGAGGCAATTAATCATTCATACTTTATCAGCTTGAGAATTTTGATGTCCAGTATAGAAGCCACTAGACTAGCCACATATGACAATTAAGCATCTAAAATGTGGCTGGTCTGAATTGAGATGTGCTATATATAAAACACACATGGAACTTTGAAGATTATGAAAAAGAATGTAAAATACATCATTAATAGTTTTTAAATATTTAATACAATTGAAATGATAACTTCAGGATATATTAGGTTAAAATATATTATTAAAATTTATTACACCTGTTTCCCTTTGCTTTTTTTTAAACATGGCTTCTGGGAAATTTAAAATTACCTAAGCGGCTCCTGTTAGATTTCTATGGGAAAGCAGTGCTCCAGAATATGTCATTGTATTCCGCATTTGCAGTATATTCATCCTGCTCTGAGTAATAATGGCAGGATGGGAGGCTGGGGGCTCAAGACTGTTACAGAGTTCCTTGAGGGCAGAATGACTTATTTGCTTGATGTACTCCAGAGCCAGAGCCTTTCACAGTGCATGGCCTGTGGGAGATGTTTATTTTATATTTGTTGAAAGAACGAATGGATAAGTGAATGGATAAAAGAATAAAATGTTTGCATTCTGTTTAAGAAAGAGGAGAGTGTTTCAGAAATACTTCCAGCAAAAGTGGATAGGATTTCAGAAACTGTAGTTTTTAAAGGTTACCATAAGCTTGTTTTCTGAAAAATACATGAAGGAGAGGTGCCTTGTTCTAACAATTCGAGATGGATGATGTGTGACTGTCTTAGATTTAAAATGCCTCTTTCCCTCCAAACAACACATAAATATTTAAGTAACAATTGTAACTGTAACTTAGTAGCTCCTGAATCATTTATTGAATGTACTTGGATTTGACATACTCATCATACTCGAAATAAGAAGTGGTAAGATATGAAGTAAAAAGTCATGGAATTAAAACTCTGAAGGTTTGAGGTAGAGTCTCCCAAATCTGCTATTTATTAGGCACAGATGCCCCCAAATTATGCATCTCACCTTATACAAATGGTATCTTAGGTGCATGGTTTCCCAAGGCACGGAGTGTAATTTTAGGCATGCAGGGTTTTTTGTTTTTTGTTTTTTGCTCTATGCACAGAAGCACAAAATGGTCTTGTGTCCAAGTGCAAACTGAAAACAAGAAGCAAGGTAGGTAGAGGGAGGGGAGAAGCTGTTCTTTGTTCTGTTCCTGTGAAGATTCTGGCGGCTCCTGCTCACATTAGTTATTCAGTGCTATTTCCGAGTGAGTCCTTCCTTTATACATCACAGTTAGGACTGGAAAACAACCAGGTGATAACAAGAATGCATGTGAAATAGTTTAATTTAGCACTAAATATGTAAACAAAAATTAAATATGAGGGAAGTCAACAGATTTCTTTCATTGAACTTCCAGTGAAAAATATTTTGAATACGATGTAAAAAAGACATGTTTTAGTGTCTGTGGCCGCTTCGTCAGTATGGTTGCACAATCCCCATGTGGCCATTTAAATTTAAATTGGAATTAATTAAAATGAAATAAAATTTAAAATTCCATTTTTTAGTTCTATGAGCCACATTTCAAGTGTTCATTGGCTCCATGTGGCTAATGGCTATTGCACTGAACGATGCATACAACACTTCCATCATTGCCAAGAGTTCCTTTGGATAGTGCTTCCTTAGACGATTCATTCTCTTAACTTATCTGAGCTTGGTTTCCTTATCCAAGAAAAGGGAAGAATAGTGATTTAGTCTTTAGTTACAACACAAGATTTCTGACAGAGTCAAGTGTTCATAAAAGTGCTATTTTTGCCAGTATCTGCATCAGAAGAGGGAGGTTAGAGGTGAGAATTGGTTATACTAGACAAATGGCTGGATATTCACTGTGTCTAAAGACCACCTTTCCTCAGCACACCTGCTATATTTTGGCTCAATGTAAGTACATGGCTGGATTTGACATCTCTTTTGCCCCACCTGATATCCTCTTGGCCCACCTCTTCTATTACAACCCTTGATCAATGGGGGAATGGGAGCAGGTAGACAAATATACCTCTCATTTATCCTTTAGGCAGCCATTATGTGATGTATCCTGTAAGGTTCCTCAGAAGGGCCCTAAGGGGACTGAGCCCCAGTTGTCCATGTGGTGATCACCTGGACAGAGCACCCTGGCCAGGCTTTTCTTTATTCCCTATTTCACCCTTCACAATCCCCCTTCTCGTCCTTGGGATCACTTCTTCAAAATAAACTCCCTGCAAGACCTTGTCCAGGCTCTACTTCTCTTGGGGGCACCTAGGTTAAGAGGCTTTTGGATGATTTCCCACTTTTCATCCACGAATTTTCTCGAGGTCATTTGAGATTTGGAATTTGAACAAGTTGCTTTAATATCGTCCATGACCTTGAGCCTAAAGACAAAATTAGTCATGTCAATTAGCCTGCCAATTCTTACTACATCTGCAGAGAGAAAATTTGTAAAGATTGGAAAAGGCAGGGATATGGAAGAGTCTCCATGAGGACCCAAATCCCCTAATGTAAGATAAAAGTCAGTATGTTTTCAGTGAAGTGATTAACGTGTGCCCAGAACTGTGCCTGGCAATAAGAGTTAATAGTAATAAAGATTTTTTTACCCCAAAGTAGCTTATAAAAAATATTAAAACTTTAGCTTTGATGTCAGAAGAGCTGAGAACTTGGTTGTTCCTTATCTCAAAACCACATTTGTTTCTTTAATATTGCTTTGTATCTACTTATTCAGACAGTAGACTATAAGCTCAGTGAGGGTAAGAACCAAGTCCATTTACTTACCTGCTTTGTCCTGGCACTGAGGATGGGGCCTGCCACTTAGAAGGTACTCAACAAATTTTTGTTGGCTTAATGAATGACTAAGAAATAGTATTTATTGATATTTTACTTTGTGTTAGGCCAGGGGCTGACAAACTGTGGTCAGTAAGGCAAATCCATCCAGGATCTGTTTTTGTAAATCAGGTTTTATTGGAACATGGCCATGCCCATACATTTCCATGTTGTCTGAGGCTGTTCTCAAGCTACAATGGAAGAGTTGAGTAGTCGTAGCAAAGACCAGAAGGCCCACACAGCCAAACATATTTACTCTCTAGTCTTTTACAGAAAAAGTTGCCAACCCCTGTGTTAGGCCATAGGGTGCTAAAAAGCTGCATTTGCTGTGTGTGCCATGGCATGGGAAAGGTTGGGAAGGTCCTTGATAACTTCTACTGAGTAGAAGCCAATGGTCTTGTGTCCAAGTGCAAACTGAAAACAAGTACCGCACACCAAGGTACGGGGAGAACTGTCTGTACCTAAAATTTTAAAGTATGGGGCAGGGAGAGCTAAAAGCCTTTTCAGCAGGCCCTAAAACATGGCCCTAGACAAGTCTACTACTCCTCTTGGTGTAGGGTCTTCATAGCCTTAGCTCTGGGTAGGAGAAATTTCTCTTTTTTCTCCCCCAAAACCCCTGCTTAGAGTATCTGAGTTCTAAGATAGTAAGATAATCACAGCTATGAACTTATGGAGTGAGGGTGAAATCCATGTGTCTATTTTGTGTCATATCTGTACTAACCCCCCAGATCCTAGTACAGCACTTGTACATGATAAACGTCTGTGGAAATTATGAATTCTCACCATATTATAGATGAGGACTGTTTCACTCAGGAGAAATAGTCTTGTTTGTTGTAGATGTAGAAGCTATAGTGACTGTCACACAGCTAGCACATAGTGGAGGTGGACTCAAGCTCAGGTTCTCCTGCCTCAGCACTTGGGATTCCCTGCGCTCTACCTGTCACTAGCTAGCTGTGCTCTTGACCTAGCTTTCTCATCATTCTGGGGCTGACTTTGCTCAGAGCTGGGAACTAACTGGATGATTGCTAAACTCACTTCTTAGTCTTGGAAGGCACTAAAACAATACAAGCTATTGTCTGTAGACATGAACTGAAAAGACTAGTTTGGTTTAACTGAGGTGGGAAAAATATTTTTAAAAGTAGGGGAAAAGTGAAGGAATTTCATAGTGGCTAAGCACTGTAATCAAATTAGTTTTATTTTAGAGAGCTTCAGGCTTCCATGCCACAACTAGGTCAGAAATCACTAGAGTAAGACTCAAAGGTCAAGTTGACCAGAAAATAAAAAAATCGAATGCACCAAATGGAAGACACAAAGACCCCTTTGCTTTCAAACTACTACCCTCTATTCGGAGCTGGAAAGGGCTTATCTCAAATTGCTTCATCCCATGGCAGCACTTCCATGGGTTCTCTTTGGTTTTCCCAGTGCAGTAAATCTTATCTTTCTTTAACTCAATGCTGAGGGCTTCTTTCTTTCTTTCTTTCTTTCTTTTTTTTTCTTTCTTTCTTTCTTTCTTTCTTTCTTTCTTTCTTTCTCTCTCTCTCTCTCTCTTTCTTCTTTCTTTCTTTCTCTCTCTTTCTTCTTTCTTTCTTTCTTCTCTCTCTTTCTTCTTTCTCTCTCTCTCTCTTTCTTCTTTCTTTCTCTCTTTCTTTCTTCTTTTTCTTTCTTCCTTCCTTTCTTTCTTTCTTTCTTTCTTTTTCTTTCTTCTTCCTTCCTTCCTTCTTTCCTTCCTTCCTTTCTTCTTTTCTTTCTTTCTTTCTTTCTTTCTTTCTTTCTTTTTTTTGTATTATTTTTTCTTTTAATTCTAAGAATCTGTTTCTTCCTCTGTTCATTTTGAAGTTCAAAGGCATGCTCTTTAAAATCTTCTACAGTCAGGTCACCCTATCTATGACCTGCCATCTCATCAGTTTTATTGTCAAAGCCTTGCTGTGGCTTCAGAGCACATGGTTTATTTTTAGTTTTATGTCCTGACTTGCCCTGGGCCACACGAGTCATTCAGAAAAAGGTGGCTCTGGGACATGCAAGCCATACTCTTCCCTTAATTCCCATAATTAATTGCTTTTTAATCAGTGGCAATGACTCTGGCAAATGAGCCTGCCAAATATTTGCTTACTCCCCTTATGAGCCATTCAGTTTCGGTCACTGAACCCACACACTTAGTTGCAGATGAAGCATGATGAGCTGTCTTGGGGATACTGAGCCAAATCTTGATCTTGCTGAGCTTTAGAGGGCTTCATGAATTATGAGGGCTTTTCTGATACAACTCTTACTCAAATTTTGAAAGAGTTTTAACAAATTTTTTAAGCCTTTTTTTTTTTCAATGAATATTTACTTATTTTAAGTGCTAGGGCATAAAGACAAGACAGACAGATTATTCTTCTTCATGGACATTCTAGTGCAGAGAGAAAGAAAATATACAAAAACCAAGTAACATGCACATTAATAAACAAATAAGCAATAAGTGGTACATCATGCTATGAAGGGAATAAAGTAGGAGGATGAGACTGAGACTGGGGTGAGATGTTAAAGTTGGGCGTCAAGCAAGGTGTCAATGAAGAGGTGACATCTGAACAGAGACGTGAGTGATAAGAAAGAGCCAGGCATGTGAGAAACTGGTTGGCGGTGGGGTGAAGGGGTCCAGGCAGACATGAGATAGTAAATATGTAAACTCCGAGGTGGAAAGGAGTTTAGTGTGTTTGGAGAATACAGTGCAGCCCAGTGTGGTTGGAGTTGGATAAACATGGAGGATAGTAGTTCAGGATGAAGTAAGAGATGGAGGTAGGGCCTGATTATGCTGCACCTTGTCTTCCCTTGTAAGGAGTATAGGTACAAGCTCTGTTCTGTAAACCATGATGGGTGCCAGACGCTAGGGCTATACAGACCAAAAAGACACATTTGCGGACCAGATCAGTTGCCCTGAGGGTCTTGCCTCCTTGCATCTATAAAGCTCCTCCTCCACCTAGGACTTCTTTCACTCCCAGATGCTCCCAGACCTCCAGGACTTGCCCCTCTCACTTTCAATCCTTTCCTCCTTAGATACCATCAGAAGTCACGGCTCCCAGCTAATTCTTTATCAATGGACATGCCTCTAGGCTTCCCAAATCTGACTCTATCCTTACCTCTTCCTGCCCTCTGAAACCCCTGTGCTTTCCTGGAATTCACAGTGAGTCATGAACAAATCCCCTATGTTCCAAACTTTCTTTCTGAAAGGGCCTGTCACCTCCTTGATCTAAACAAAGTCTTTTGTCCCCTGGTGAAGCAGCTTCCCCAGCAAGGCTTCCATTGGTGGCTATTTCATCTCTGCACCCCAGATAACTTAGGGCCTGAGGGTGAGGGGATTATTCCCTTTCCACATGGTGTGTTTTCCTACTTCAAAAATCCCAGCTGCTTTGAAGCATATCAAAAGTACCCAAAAGTACCGGGTTACAGAGTACAGAGGTACAGAAATACAGACGAAGTGCTTCCAAAGTGTTAGCTTTAATTATATATTTTATTATTTTATTTTTGTTTTTTAGAGCAGGAGGGGAAATTTATGGTTAAAGACTTTGGAATCAGGTTGCCTGGGTAGGATCCAAGCTCTGACATTTTTTATTTGCGAGATTTAGAGCAGGTTAGTTAATGTCCTTGGGACTCGGTTTCTTATCTTTAAAATGGGGATAAGATAGATGGGGAGTACTCTGAATGGTGCTTGGCATATTATAAGTGCCATATAAATGTCTGTTATTTTTTGTTGTTATTAATTGATTGATGACTTGAATATCTGGCTTACTTCTTCCTCTCCTCCTTTCTGCTTGATAACATCTTTGGCAAATTCCGTATCCATGAAGTTTGGTCATCTATGACCGATCATTCAGCCTTTGGAGCCCTTAGCTCTAAGCATTTCTTTCTCTGCCCCACCTCAGCCACCTACTCACATGTCCACGCTCTAGTCTTTGTCATCTCCAGCAATTGCATCTCTCCCAAATCTTGATTTCATACATCCCACTTGCTTTATTATCATCTCTTCTCTTGCTAGCTTATTCACTCCAGCATTTGCCCTCCAGAGACTGATGTCATTGACCTTAGTTCCATTTACTTTTCCACAACTTTGGGCTTTCTGATACCTGGAAGGACTTCATTATGGATTGGCAGAATATTATAACTCCTAATTCGAGCAAGTCTCCCGCCCCACCAGAGGAATGGGGGTTCATGAAAAGTTGCACATACCTACAATCCTCCAATCTGATAAGTCCTGGTAGCTTTTGTTGAATATGTAGTCATTGCACAAATCAAGTGTGTATTAGTCATGCAGGAGACAGACACCAAACTTACCCTGGTAAGTAGGGGGAGAGTTTTGTAAAATGACTCTATGCAAACGTTTGGAGAAATGAACAGGAAAGAATAAAGTATCCCAAGGGTTGGCAACAGCAGTGAGCTGTCAAGACCCCTGGATCTGAAGAGCAAGGGGAAGGAGCAATTACCTGAATCCAGAAAGAAGGTCTACATAGAGAAGCCTGCTTTAGTAAAGGAATAGAGCCAATGGAGCAGAGAGAAGTGGGTGTGTGTGGGGTGCAGGCTGGAAATCAATAGCCTGAGCATACTTCCTCTGTCCCCTGACCTCTTGCATATCACAACCAGAAGCCAGATGGTGAGGAGCTTGCATCCTTATTAGCCAGGTTAGCAGGATGAAAAATGTGTGGAGAATAGATCTCAAAGGGAAGGCAGAAAGTATCTAACATATGAATTAAACTCTCATTTTTATAAGATGCATGCTTTATAAAGCTAGTTTGTGCCAAAGCTCCCACCTGGTGTCTTTATGACTTCTGCACACAAGAGCTCCAGGATGTCGTATTTGTTAGCCTGTGACACAGTACTGCACATGGTGGACTGGGATTGTCTTAGTGTCCTTTTCCCTTGGAGGATTTTCCTGGGAAATGTACGGCCTGTTTATCATATTCCTGAGAGCTGAAATTGTGTTTCATTTTTCTTTTTAGATAGTTTTGAATAGTTCATGTATATATTTCTTTCAACCCATTCTTCTTTGTCATAGTCCCATTCTAGGTCTCTATAAAATAACTTCTTGGAAATTCAAGATTCTAAGGGTTGGGGAGGTATTGAATACAAGTCGGTGGGACATAATATATGAATTACAATGCTCATTAAAATTAAACGTTAAATAAGAGAATTACAATTGTCATTGACTCTTGTGCTTGGTCCATAAGTGAGTGAATTATGATCTAGTCAGAATCAACACTTTAAGTGTGTCCAACTTTATTTTCTGTACTTGTAGACTGAGTTAACCCCATGTTAGCAACTGAATATTATATTTTTCATTCATTTGTTCTTTTGTTCATTCATTCCATGACTATGTTTTGATTACCTATTTGTACCAGCTCTCTGCTATACTGGAGTGGTGTAGGGAACAGTGGTAAACCATAAGGGATGAGAAACATGGTCTCTGTCCTCTGACAGTTTACTAAAAGCCTGGTAAATACTAGATTCTGGATTACTAATTTGCCTTACAATGCTCAGCTAATTCTGGGACTTATCTCCTGAAAAATGTTAACAACAATAATATTAATATTTAGAGAGTATTTTCTCTATGCCAGAAACTCTGTTAGGCTATATTTCATTTTCTTTAAAAAATTCAAACAATGCATGTATAGAATTTAAAAATTCATATAGTACTATAAAGCTTATTATAAAACTCAGAGGCTACTATTTTTAAAATGATCTGACCAGTTCTTCTACTATTTATCTCATTTTCTTATAACATGTTCATATTATAATTGCTTGGTTTTACATTTTTGGATATGTATCTTTGGCTTCCTATTTGGAAGATAAGGAATTAGGTCTCTTTCATACCACAACCCTAAACATTTCTCCTCCCCCTGGTTCTGCTCTATCAATATTCAGTGTTTAAATTTGTATATATGATATAGTCCTCATGGCTGAGCCACATCGTGTGTTTTACAATATTTTCTCTTTCTTTTTTCCATTTTGGTACGTGTTTCGGGAGATAAAAATTGCCCTACTTTTTCATTTGTTCCATGTAACCATCACAAATACATCTACAAACTCTCTTCCAGGTGGCAAAACTCTGCATATTATTGTCAAATGCATGAAGTAATCTGTCAGTTAAGTTTTTTTGTTTGTTTGTTTTCTCCCTTGGAAGCATCCTTTTGGAGTCCTTTTTCTCTTACTTCAGTCTCATCTTGTTGCTCTCCACACTGGCTGCACCACGGTGACCTTGGAGCTTGTCTTTAGCAGCATCTTGGAATTACCTCCTTTTCTCTGCTAAGTTGGATCTCCTGTTTCCTGGATCTTTTCCTTGTCTGACTCCCTTACTTTGATGGAGTATGGCTTCCAACAGCTTTCTGAGGAAAGCTGTCTGGTAGGTAATATTTTGGGACCTTGAGTGTCTAAAAATATCTTTATCTCCTCATACACTTGACTGATAATTTAGAGGGTTGTGGTGTTCTAGGTTGGAAGCCGTATTTGCCCTGGTGTTTGAGAGTATTATTCCATTGCCTTGCAGTCTTGAATGTTGTTCTTAAGCCTGATGTCATTCTAATTCTTTATCTTTTTTAGATGATTGTTTTATTCCTCTGTTGCAACTAACTGGACTTTTTCTGTGCTAATATTCTTAGGAGAATTGTCTCACCCCATTCTCACACCAGTTCTAGGAGACAGGTACTGTTCTTGCCACCTTCTTAAAGGTGAAGAAAGGAGACACAGAGATATTAGACACATTGCTAATACACCCAGCAAGTAGGTGAGAGGGCTGAGATTTAAGCCTGAGTCAGTTCTGCTTACATCACCTGTATTCTTCATCATGATGCATGAAGATATTCCATAAAGTCCAGGTTTATCACCATGCTTTGTCTGAGCCCATGTCTATATGCCCACTCTCCCCTGGGTCCACATCTACTGCTGTGGCAATGCTTAAAGCCCATTCGATGCCTGGCTCACCCCATTCCTTTTTCCCCACCACCCTGCTGTCTCAGTATGTATTGGAGCCTGGTGTGGGGTGACCATGATGTTCCTGGAAACTGACTCCACTCACAATCTGCAATACCCATCTTTTAGCAACTTCTTTTTTCAAACATCAGATATTTGAAAATGCAGGAGTCTTATATCATTTTCCTCGAGTTATATTTGTGTTCCATATTTCTGCCACTTTCTGTAAGGGAACCTTATTTATATTCCAGTGATTTGTTGTCTTTTCCTTGGCTATAGATCATACTTTTTCTTATTTGACATACATTCAAAGTACCTGGGATAAATTTTTAAAAATTCCTCTTCATTTTACTGCTGGCAAGCACCCCTTCCTAAGGCCTCCATCATGCATCTTGGATTAAGAAGGATTCATATTTAAGTGTATATGCAAGGGAAGAGTGTCACTGTCAGCAAGTGTAAAGAGCAGGGAACCTGAAGTCAGTGGGCTCTCATTTTAGTCCTGGATCTACCAGCTACTTGTTGTTGACCTTGGGTAATTCATCCAACCATTCTCAGTCTTTGCTTCCTCGTCTCAACAGTGGGTTGATTACTCGTATTCTCCCTGCTGTTACTGGATGTCACAAGGACAAATGAAAAAAAAAATATGTGGGAAAATATCCTGTAATTCTACAGTAGTCTTTACCAGTCTGTCATTCATTTATAATCATCAAAATTTGGGACATATCTAAATTATTGTGCATTATTACTTTGTATTTAGTAAATATTTTTTCTTTAAGTCAACTTACTTTTAAAATATAAATAAATGTATGATGACTAACATAATAAAAAAATAAAATATAAATAAATGTATTTATAAAGGGAAATTAATGGAAGGGAAATAAAGACAGGGGGAAATCTAGGAAGAATCCCAGCTCAGAGAGTGAGAGTTGCTCAATGTATATGCCAGGGAAGAACAGAGAGGAGTGAGTCTTGGGCTTGGGCATGAGTTTTCCAGGGTGTTGGAATCAAAAAATAGGCAGATGGAACGAGTAAAAAAGAGGAAGACCCGAGGCAGCGGGTTGATACGCTGAAAGAGAAATCTAACCTGAAACAGAGGATTGAGGGAGGGAGAAATAGAGAAGTGTGGTGTCAGTGCCTTACAATGAGTGGTAAGATGAGGTACTGTTGTGGGGAGAGGCTGGGACTGAGGAAGAAGAGCTAGGGGTTTAGAGAAAGGTTTGGTTTAAGGAGGTCATATAAGGGTCAGGGTTGAGGGATTGGGGGAAATTGAGGAGATACAAGGTTGGTTTGGGAACACGGGAGTGTTGAGAAAGTTAAGGGAAGGGATGCTGATGAAAGGTGGTGAGGCATGTTGAGTAGGACTTGAGGGATGGGAGTTGCCATGGTGACACTGCAGCCAGGTAAGCTAGAGGACCCATTTGGAAGTGGGCAGATCATTGAGGTGATGGCATATGTGTCCTCATCACATTAAGTTTCAGAGACTCTCTTCTTGGGACAGGACTTTAAGAACAGGGATGCCTATGAGCAAGTGGTAAGAACAGTCAATGTATCACATACATGTCCTACATTAAATTATTTTGTATATTACGTATTGTATACTGCCATATGTGTGTATACCATACTCTGGAAAACACTGCTTTAACACATTCTACGAACAGATAGAATTATTTATAATTAGCTCTTTGAACACACTTTATTGTCTTTATAATTCTCTTCCATTCTTCCCTGGTAAATATATCCCAGGGTTTAGAAACTCAAAAGGATCCCATGGGCACAGTTGTCCTTGTATTTATATGGTGGCTGGGGAGCAGGTGGAAGATAGTTATTGGTAAAATTTTAAATTTGTTGAAGTTCAAACTCAAAACACCTTTTAACACCTGGTAAATGTAAATGTTTCCCCCTTTTTGCTTTTCATTTGGGCCTTTCTCAAAAAACTAAAAGTTCTTGTTCTCACAACTTTGGCTTATATAGGAAGGGGTCTGAAAAAAGAAATGCAGTGGAAACAGTTACATCATAAACTATTTCAAGACCTGCCCTAAAATGGGGAATCTGGGAGATAGCTCAGTGCTCCATATTGCTGGATTCCTACACTGGAAAGGCGAGGACAAAAGAGGATTAAGTGTCCTAAACATTATCTTGGGATTTTGGTTTCATGCCTGGGAGGCCCAAGCCTGCCGCTCTGTCTATGCACTGAAAGATAGCAACAGCTCTAAGCCTGACCTGTACATCTTTAACTACAGTGGGGTCATTTACAAGGACATTGGTTATGAATGATTTTGAGCAGTTGTATCAACAGGGGGAAACAATGAGGAAATGGTTTAAGGAGAAAAAATACCAGCTTCTATAACCTTCCCTGTTTTCCTCTTTCTTCCCTCCCTACCCTTTCTTCTCCCAAGGCTGGGATTTAAATTTAAATTTGGGTTCCTTTGCAGAATCCTGTAAATGTCTGTTTTTTAACATAAAACTAACCACTATGCTTTTGAGAATCCGTGATCAGTGCTTGGGCTGAGGTGGTAAGATTCTGAAGCTAGAGGGGAGGTTAGAAGTCATCTAATTCTCTCCCTTGTCCTTGAAATGAGAAACGTATAGGCCACAGGGGTGAAATGATGTGCCCAAGGTCACCCAAATGGCTAGTAGCAGCATCAGGGCTGGGTTGCAATTCCCTGCCTCCATCTGTTGTAAATCCTCTTGGACAGGCTTTGTGGCAAGCTACCAGGGAAGCTTATTGGAAAGCATTTAAAAACGTTAGACCGTCTGCAGATGTGATTTTAAAGGTTATTTATTTGTTTTACTGCAGATCATGACTTCCCCTCCATCCGTCTTCTTGTTCCAGGGCCAGATTCTGCCCTTTGATGTTCTTTGTGGCACTCAAGTTGCCTTTGGCCTGAATCAGAAGCAGGGTTTGACCCAAAGCTACTGGTGCCTTTGTTTGCTCTCAGAGGACTTCCTCTCCCTGCAGGAGGCTCTGAAAAATCAGTTGTCTTAGAGTTATTTCTACACAAGATGTGTCCTGCTGTGTGTGTGTCATAGAATCTTTGAGCTGGATGAGACCTGGAAGGTCATCAGTCCAACCCCCAACCCAGTTCAGGCACGTCTTCCAAAAATTTCCTGGCATATGGTCACACAATCTTATGGCTGAGAGTTAGCTTGGGGATCAAAAACGTATCTTGGGTTTCTTTTCTCAGGTAAAGACGCTGAGATTCACAAAGGTGAAGTGATTTAACTCCACCCAGATGGAGGAGCTAAAACTAATTCTGGCTTCTGACCCGAGTCTGTAGCTTTGTCTAGTGTACCATCTTATCCTTAACTAAATGCTTGCAAGAAATGTTCTGTGAATCATCCATGCATTTATTCATTTGTTAATCATCATTAATTTACTAAGCCCTTATTTTAGAACTAGTAGTTATAGGCAAATTGACAGTAGAGCAAGAGGAAAAATCCTCACACTGAAGTCTTCATTCCCTAAGAAGATCAGTTTCTTGGAAGTTATGTTAATTTTCTAATGGTGCTGTAACAAATGATCACAAACTTGGCTTAAGACGGCACCAATTTATTATGTATAGTACTGGAGATCAGAAATCTGCAATGAGTCTCACAGGGCCAAAATCCAGGTGTTGGCAGAGCTTGTTCCTTCTGGAGGCTCTAGGGGAGAATGTGTTTCCTTGGCTTTTCTAGCTTCTATAAGCTGCCTACAGTCATTGGCTCCTGGTGTGATCCTTCCTCCATCTTCACTGCCTCATCCTAACTGATCCCATCATCTCTCACACTCTCTTCCCTTTCTCTGTCCCTTACAAAGCTCATGCGATTGTATTCAGCCCACCTGTGTAATCTAGGATACCCTCCCCATCTCAGGATCCATCATTTAATCACCCCTGAAACTGCCTTGTATCATGTAAGTTAACATATTCATAGGTTCTTGGGTTTAGGATTTTACTATCTTTGGAGGCTTGTTACTCTGCCTACCACAGAAGTCACAGACAAAGCAGCCAGAGAGGTCACCAACAGATGTGAAGAAGGAAAAAAAAACATAGAGAACTGATACTTGAGCCAAGTTGTGAGGGATGGGAAAAGTTCACCAGCCAGTTGAGGTATGATGGGACATGACAAGTAGAAAGAGTAGCATGTTTTAAACTTCCCACATAGGAGTGGGAGCACACGGCCCTTCTGGAGAATGCCTGGTCTCTTAGTATGCCTCTTAAAGATTATTGGCCTATTAAAATATCTCTCATAAAACCTCAACAATTTGCACACATAAACCAATTAGGATAAGAGATACAATGAGATATCCCAACTAACCCCAGGTAATATTATAAAAGCTGCATTTTTTCATAAGGTTTGAAAATAGAAGAATATCATGAGCGATGGTGGTTTGCATTTCACGTCTGTCGAAGGCCTTAAATAATCAGAAAGGGTCAGGTGGTGGGGACTGACCAAATAGATTGCCTGGAGAACAGAGGCGTAAAGGATAAGAAATAGTTACTTTTAAAAGGGTGGAGGGGTGGTGGTGGCTAAAGAAAGCATAATCTTTTTTTTCTTTTTTTTGGTTTCCACTATATGATTTCACAAATGAGACACACTCATTGTTGCCAAGTGAATCCTAGAAATTGCTTGATTTAGCTCCATCCCATAGTCATTCGCAAACTCCATCCATGTAGAACACCTTATTTGAAAAGTCACTTTTAGTGGTCCTTGGCTATACTTAATCAGTATGATCTTTCTCCAGTTCACAGAAAAGAGAATAAACAAAATAGAATTTTTTTCAATTTATAGTTTTTCTCCCTTACTTTTTTTTTTTTTTCTCCAAAGCCTGCTTTGACTTTCCTATTAGCAGGTACATATCCAAATGAACGGATGGTAATAAATGTAATAGATGGAAAAATGCAGATATGGTGCTAGGTTTTGAGATGTAAAGAACTACAATATGCATCAAAGAGCCCTATTTCTGATTTGCTATGAATAGATGTACCCACAATTTATTGGGCCCCACAAAGAATATCACGATTCCCCTTTGGGCTATTATCACAATTTGTATGATCACTACATTTTTATAGCAAGTGATTATTGGTGCTAATTATTTCCCAAGTTGTTATAAAATCAAGGGATATAGAAATACAAAAAATATTCTGAAAGTACACTTTCAGACCTTGGATCCAGAGAGAAATTAGGCAATATTAATTTCTTTGGCATCCTTTAATTTGCTACTAAGTGATTTATTTGCATTCTTTAGCTTTGTAATCTTTAATCCTCCATACCAATTTTGTACAAAAAGAAGCAGGAAGAATGGTAGTAGTTCAATCAATGAAAGTGGGATACATAATAAAGACAACAACGTGAAAACTTGCTGTAAGTTCCCTATGATTATAGACCTACTAATTGGCAGTGCTCAACGTGAAGTACCATCAAGTCAACCTAGGTCCAAAGCCCTTGCTCTTTGCACTCCCAAAAGCTGCTATGTCTAGAAAAAATAATGGCTAACACTTATTACATGTTTACTGTGTGTCAGATACTGTTCTAAATGCTTCATGTATATATTCACTCATTTCTTCATCATTGTAAAAATCTTTTGTGGCAGATGCTATTAGTATCCCCATTTTCCAGACCAAGATACAGAGACTTTGAAAGTTATGGAATTTGCCCTGGGGTGCCTGGCTGGCTCAGTAGGCAGAGCTCACAACTCTTGATCTCAGGGTTGTGAGTTTGAGCCCTATGTTGGGGTAAAGATTGCTTAAAAGTTAAAAAAAAAAAAAGAAGAAGAAAAGTTAAGGAATTTGTCCAAGATTATAAGCTTTTTTCCTTTTTTTAAAATTTAAATTCAGTTAGCCAACATATAGTAGTACATCATTATGGTCAGATGTAGAGTTCAGTAATTCAGCTGCCATGGCCCTCACTCTTAAAACTTCCGTAGTTCTTGTTCTATAAGTCAGGGTGGGCTCTGGAGTAAGTCTGTCTGTTTCCAAATCCCTCTCTATTATTTAAAAAGCTTACAGTCTTCTTTATCCATTCATCTGTTGATGGACATCTGGGCTACAGTGGAATATTCCTCAGCCATCAAAAAAGATGAATCTTACCATTTACATTGATGTGGATGGAAATGGAGGGTATTATGCTGAGTGAAATAAGTCAATCAGAAAAAAGCAATTATCATATGGTTTCACTCCTATATAAGAAATATAAGAAAGAGAGCAGAGTGTCATAGGGGGAAGGAGGGAAAACTGAATGGGAAGAAATCAGAGAGGGAGACAAACCATGAGAAACTCTTAACTCTAGGAAACAAACGTGATGTGATGAGCACTGGGTGTTGTTTGCAACTGATGAATCACTAAATTCTACCTCTGAAACTAATAATACAGTACATGTTAATTAAATTGAATTTAAATTAAAAAAAAGTATTAGTTAGTGGTCACATCCTAATCAGACCTCATTATCTGGTAATTCAAAAGCATGTGTAGTGGAGCCTTAGACATCTCCTAGTGGTACCTCAGGCTCCCTGTAAAGTCTGAGGATACATCGATAGGATTTTTGTCCATACTTGCTCTCCTTTTATCTGTTGTACATTTTATGCTTTTCTACATGGCTTAATTTGAATATTGGTTCTCTAGTTTTAAAAGCTGGGAACCTACTCTCCTACTTATAAAATCTGGGTGTGGTCATCAAGCCATCCTTTAATAATTTAATACTTCTTTTCTGCTTCCTTTCCCCAGCTGCAGTGGGTTTTCACTACTGTCCAGGGCCAGCATTATTTGTTGCTCCTTACCTATAAGCTTAATGCTTTTGTTGTGTAGGAGAGTGTAGAAAGATCCAAGTAGGGCTCACGCCTTTCCCATGGTGGCTGCTGGCCCACTCTCTGAGACCTGTGTCATGAGGGGGAGTCCCGTAGGTTTCACACCTTGCCTCCAGTCATTCTTGTGAGCACCCACTGAGGTCTGTTGTCTTTTGAGAAGAGCCAGTAAGTGGGTGGAAGTTCCCATGGTGCCAGGAGTTCTATAATCTCATGTTACCCCAGTGTGGCTTTTAGCAATGTGTTAAAAATTTTAGTTGAATTCTTATTAACAGCTTTTATGGCCCCTGGTGGGATCTGCTCCAGGTAATTAAGTGCTCAGTCTTGGCTCTTCTTGAAGGCATGTGTCTTTCTTTTGATTTAGGGTTAGTTGGTTGTCCTATGACCTCAGTACTCTGATTGGTTCAAAAAACTTTGTGAATTTGCAGATTGTCTGGCACTGTGTTTGTAGTACCCATGGCAGTACTCTCCCATTCTCCACGTCCTAAGCAGAAACCAAAAGTCTTTGACAACATTCTTTTTGATGGAATCACAGACACTCAATGCGAGTTTTACTTTGGGTTTTCTCTGTGTCATCCATGGAGTCTATCAATAAGCACTTTTGGGCATCTCAGACTCCCAAATCTTACTCTCAAACATCTCATGCTCTACTAGGAGTCATAAATGCACCAACAAAGAATTTTTGAATAGGAAGTAAGTGCTAAGGTAAAAGTAATCTATGCTAGTAAATAAAATGGGCAAATGGGGCACAACCTGGGTAAGAGACAAAAGGAGCTACATTAGTTCTTAGAATAAAAACATTTTCCTAGTGGAGAAACCTGGGTAGAACCTTCTAAGAAGAAGAGCAGAATAATCTGAGTTGTGGAATTAGTGGAATTTTTGCTTTAATGTAATGAGATGGAGAGAATAATATTATGTCTTACTCACAGACTCTGTTGTTAACACTGTTTAAAGACATTCAACTTTTTTTTTCCTGGCCTATTTTTATATTTGAGTAAAATGAAATAATATATGATATTCTGAAAGATTCGATAACTGCGTGATATATTATGATGCTGAATAATTCACTTTTCCTATTGTTGAACATTTAGGCTTACTTTCATTTATTTTGCTTTTGCAAATGAGATAGTTATAAAGATATTTTACATGTGAAATATCTCTTACACTCTTTTTGGATTATTTCATTGGATATACATTTATATGAGAAGAATTTCTGAATTAAAGATGACTTCCAACAATTTGATACATACTACTGAATTGCTTTTTAAAGTGGTAGTGCCAATATTTATTTTCCCATTAGCTTATGAAAGTGCTCATCTCATCACATCCTCACTTGCATAAAAAAAAGTAGCTAATTTGATAGGTACAAAATATGGCATGCCATTCATTCTTAAAAGTTGGCACTCATTAGAATATGATAGGTCTGACAACTTAAAATATTTCTATTAAGCCACTTTGCTTCCTCTTTTATGAATTCTCTTTTCATGCCCTTTGCCCATTTATATATTGGAGTGTCTGAGTTTTGGCTGCCCCTTTGAAGTTTTAGGTTATGAGATCATATTTATTGGCTCTAAATATTGTGAAATCTGCCAGAGTTCTAGAGCAAGGGTACTCAAATCTGACTGTTCAAAACTGCCTTTGGAGCTTTTTAAAAAATATGCATTTCAGGGGTGTCTGGGTGGCTCAGTTCATTTAGCATTTGACTTCAGCTCAGATCATGATCTCAGGGTCCTAGGATGGAGCCCCGCTTTCGGCTCCCGGCTCATCAGGGAGTCTGCTTGTCCCTCTGCCCCTCCCCCGCTCTCTCTCTTTCTCAAATAAATAAACAAAATCTTTTTTTAAAAATATGCATTCCTGAGCCCTATCCATGAAAATTTTGATAGAGTTGTTCTAGGGCAAGACTCAGGAATCTGCATAAAAATTCAGAGGGTTCTGACATATCAGCCCAGTTTAGGAATGCCTTCTCTTGTTTTCCATGCTTCAGTTGCCCTCCTTGGTTATCATATTATACCTCTTAGGTTCTGCTCTTCACCTGGAAGCAAGCAGGGTAAAGGCTGCATTCCAAAGGATGAGCCTGGTAAATACTAGAGAATAAAGAACACTGACTTTTCACTTGGCTTGGGTTTAAATACTCACTTTTGTGCTAAGCTGTGGGATCTAGGTCATACTTGGATGATTTTCATTTTCTTTATCTTTAAATGGAGAGAATCATATTATCTATGATGACTACTTTACTACTATGTCAAGGCTACCAGTTAAGAAACTTCTGTCATGGTTTCAGGATAAGATAATTGGGGTCTAAAAGAGTAAGAAAGTACTTGAATCACTCTTACAGAGGGCTAACTGTGGCAGGTACTTTGAGAAGCATTTACATCATATTATTCCATTTGATCTTCATACTGACTTTGAGATGGGTGCAATGCTCACTTTCTAAATGAAGAAACTGAAATTCAGAAAGGTTAAGTGATTTGCCTCATCTGACATGACTGGAGAATGGAGTTATCATTTACTAATAGGAGGAAGATTGTAGGAAGAACAGGTTTGGGGATGAAGATCAGGAGCTCAGTTTTGCACGTGGCTAAGTCCGAGATATTCATTAAATGTCAAGGGGAGATATAAAGAAGACACTTGCATTTATGACTGTGGAGTCTGGGGGCTAGAAATACAAACTTGGAAGTCATCAGCACGTAGGTTAATACAATGGGAAAGAATGACTCCAAATGCGTGAGGACAGATGAGAAAGGGAGGGGGTCCAAGGTCTGAACTCCAGACCCATTTTAAGAGGTCAGGAAGATTAGAAGTAACTGGCAAAAGAGATAGTGATGAAGTGGTGAGTGACAAAGAAGGAAAATCAAGAGTGGATGGCATCTTGGGAGGCAAGAGAGAAAACGAATAAATATTTGATAAGTATGTCTCAAATGAATGAAATGACATGTCTGGGCAGGATTCAAATCCAGATCTCTTTGAACCCGAAGCTTATATATTCTTACCCAATATACCAGGGGTCGGCAAACACTGAAATGGCCAGATAATAAATATTTTAGATTCTGTGGCCCAACAGGTAAAATCGAGGCTATTAGGTAGGTGCTTACATAACCACTTAAAATGTAGCCATTTAAAAATACAAAAACCATTCTGAGTTCAAGGGCCATCAAACAAAACAAAACAAAAACAGGTTGCTGGCCCACAGCCGCATTTTGCCGACCTCTGTGCTACACTAGATTATTCCTTTTAATTCTAGAACTATCGATTACCAAAGATACTCATACTCAGGCATCCTCCCCTTAACTAGCTCTCAGTCTCACTCAAAATTCTCCAATAACTTCCTAGACTCTTGTCAGCACTGCCATAGTTTTACTTTTTTTTCTTTATGTAAAGGTGGCCTGTATCTAATCCAGCACTTTTATTTCTCCCAAGACACTATTTCTTGTTCCATTTTGCTTAGTTGCATAGTTGGTGAAGAAACAGAGCACAAAAGCAAGCACAGAATTTGCATGAGTGTGTTTGTCATCAACTGTGTCCTCCAAAGTAGGTTTCTGGCCTGAGAGCATAATGGAGGGGAAGGGTATTTCCCTCTCCTCTTCTTTTCTCTCTGAATGTCAAAAGAGAATCTGTGGAAACCTCAGTGTAGGCAGAGATATTTTCCCAAGGGGTGACACAACGGGCGTCCTATGATTCATTACTCCTGCATACAAACTCTGCCCACAGAAGCATTGTTTTTAGGAAGATAAAGTTCAACTTGGTAACATTGATTTCTATTTTTCTCAACTTGCTTTCTACCAAAAATCAGCTCTGTGACCTAAAATCATGTATTGTGTTTACTCTCCTCTTCTGCAGTGCCCTCTATCTATGCTCTCTGTTCCTCCCCAAACCCCTCAATCCCAGCACCATGAGGTCCATGGAGCTTCCCACATCACTAGCCACTTGTCTTTCCTCAATGCCACTCTCTGCCAAACTGTTCTCTTAGGACAAATGGACTCATTAGGGAGAAAATCACAGCACACATTTCTCATTCACCTCGCAGGACATGCATATTTACAGATATTTCCAATCGATCACGGAATGATTCCTACTAGAAATTCTCCCAAAGGTCAACCTGCCTTCTTGGAATTTGCTCCTATTTGGAAAAGCAGTTTAATTATCATAACCAACCATCTTTGTGGAGCAGCCTCTGCATACAGAGGATGATCAAGGGCGTTAAAGTCCTGGGCTCAGAAGGGCAGCCCCTATCCATTTAGGTCCTGAGTCCTTCTGCAACTCTCCTGTATCTATCCTCACTCGAATTGGGAAGGAGATGATTTTTCTCCCTTTTCTCTCCTGCTGTTGGCTGGCGGATGTTGCAAGGTCTAGGGGTGATGACTGCTGCACAAACCTTCTTGGTTGATGAGTCAATACTCTTTCATAAAACCCATCTTTTCTTTCTTCCTGCTTCTGGAATGTTTCTTTTGTCCAGATTCCCTGCTGCCAGTTCAGCTGAGATTTGCTATTTGTCCTCAAGCGTTTGTGACTTAACTAAAAAGCTTTGTAAACTATGAGATCTGTAAATTTGTAATTTCCCTTCCTTAGGACCCAAAACAGAGCCTGGCAGAAGGGAGATAATCAGTGAATGTGTCTTAAGTCAAACTAAGGAGGGGCTTATTAATGCTGTCTGGTTAATAGATTGGAAAGGAGCAGGAAGGAGGTGGGAAGGCCAATTTAAAGTCCCGAATAATAGACTGTGAACTCCCTGGGGGCAGGGGATAAATGTGAATGATGTCAGTGGAGTTCAGCCTGGGGTGGTGGCTGAGGAGGTGAAGCAGAGCCATGTCTCCAAGAAATATAGTGGAGAAAGAAATGTCAAGCAGGGAGCTGGTCTGAATGGAAGAAGATCACAGAAGGGGCCAAGATGAACTCCAGCTTATTTATCTGGAGACTAACAACCAAAGAGTTTGTCAAAGAGAGAGCCATCTGAGAGTCAAAAGACATAGGTTCTGGGCTTGCTTCTCCCTCTTCCGTGCTGCTCCATAAGCTAATTAATCCCCTTGGCCTCAACTTCCCCATCTGCAAAATAGATACAACAACACCATAGAGTTGCGAGGATTATTATTATCGTTCTTTTGCATAATAACAACTCCCTCTGGGCACAACTCAAGGGCCCACAAATATGGAAATTCTTCGCAAGTAGGCAAACTGAGAGGTAGGGTAGTTTGGATGGGAGAGGAGAAGAGCCTGTCCCTGGGAACTCTGAATCCACAGAGTGTGTGCCAGGCTTGTCCCAGTGGGACCCAAAAGCTGGTAATGTGTACAAAAGAGTATTGTCTTCTCAGAATCTGCTTGTAATTTTTCCACAGGCTCATATGTCACTTTAAAGGGTTAACAGGAAACTAGATGTCATCTTGTCAGCCTTCCTGATCTCTTCCAGCTGGAAGTAATCCTGCTCAGCTCTGAGCACCCACTGTCCTCCATCTGTACTTTTCTTGTAGCACATTTCTCTCTGTACCTCAGACCCTGGATATTAATGCACATGGCTTATCTCCTCCCTAGACGGTAAGCAACTTGGAGGCAGGAGCCACGGCTTTGTTACTGATAAATTATGCAGAGTTCTGCCAACTTGTCTTGTCCTAGTAGAAATTCATTAGCTGCTTGTTGAGTAGATAGGTGGATGAATGGGCTGATGGAGGGATGGATGCACCATCAATCTTGTTCAGTAATGAATTCCACGGCCCTCACACAGAGCCTGGCACATGATGAATAATGAACACATACCTGCTCACAGACTGGACAGAAAGATGCCCCATTGATCTTGTTCTCACTGATTCTCTAGGGTGAGCACAGGGTCTTGTGCTTAGCAGACTCTTAAGAAATAGCTGTTGACGAACTTACTGTGTTTCTGAACTGCAAGAAATCAACTAGCTAGAAGAAGAGGTCAGCAAGTTGGTTTCACGTGATGCATTCCTCTCCAAAATAGAATAACATGAGGATTAATATACATCCCATGCTATTTCCTGAATCTCCAGTCTGTGGTCTGTAGCAGGAGTCAGCAAACTACAGCCCACGGGCCAAATCCAGCTCATTGTCCCTTCCTTTTGTGAATAAAGTTTTATTAAAACACAGTCATGCCTGTTCACATATTGTCTATGGCTATTTTTGCATACAATAAAAAGAGTTGCAATGGAGACCATATGGCCTGCAAGGCAGAAAATGTTCACTATCTTGCTCTTTATAGAAAAAGCTTTCCAACTGCTATTATAGGAAACTGGTTATCATAACCCAGAAAGTGACACCCTCCATGAACAGCTGCTGGGCCACAAGCTAATAGTAAATGGCTGATATTTTTGAGTCTTTATGATGAGAGGAAAGTTTCTAACACACCCCTTTCTTGGGAGCAGTGATAGTTTTCATGTGCCCCCTTACCCCTTTTCCTTCCCGTGGCCACTCTCAATTCTGCCCCACAGATGTTAACCTCTGAACAACCGTCATTGTACCCCATGCAGGTTTTACTTCTAGAAAAAAATTAGCTTCAGTCCAAACCAAATATAATTCTCAGCTGATGCAGAATCCAGAGAAAAGACATATGAGGTTATAAAATGTGACTTGGAATAAGGCTGGCCTCTTAAAAATAATTAACTTAGAGAAGACATGGTCCCTGATCCTAAGGAGCTTGAAATCTCCTGGGAAGACAGGCATGATAGCCCACAATTACAGTCAGAGGTAGACTGACAGTGCAGCTCATGAAACTTCGGACTCAGGACCTCTCACACACACAGACTCCTTCCACAGTCCTAGTAAGAGGTTCACGTGGTCCAGATGTTCTTGTAAAGTTTGCAATGGAAAGATATTTTAACCCAAATAAGCTGTGTCCAACTTTGTAATATGAATTTTCTGTGCTTTTCCTTAAAGAGAACCCCCTAAAACTGCATAAGGCTTCATGTCCCATAACACCTGGATCTTCTCCTGATTCCATTATGACATGACATTGCTTTAATGAGCTATGCCCTAGTCCTGGAAGAGAGCCCCTAAGGGTGACTAGAGGAATTTGAGGAAGGTGACATCTGACCTAAGGATGAGCAGGACTTCTCCAGGCAAAGAGTGACCTCTGTGGGGAAGGGGATGGGATGGGCATGGGAAAGAGCATGCGTGAGTGTTTAGGGGTGAGAGAGCTTGCCATGTTTGCGGAAACAAATCATATAGCATGGTAAAAGTAGAAATGCTCCAAGAGATAAAGATGGGAAATTAAATTTTTCGTTTTTGTTTTTTTGTTTTTTTTTAAATAGAAGATGAGAATGGGGAAAGAAGCAGGGGCCAGATCCTGAAAGGCTTAGCTGGCGAGGGGGCATTGTGGCTTCCTGGCAATGAGACTCTATTACAGCATATTGAGTGGGGAAATGGTTTGATTGCATCTTATCCTTAGAAAGGTCCCTTCAGAAATCCAGGACAATTCCTGGTATCCTTGTCAACAGAAGAGACCTGAGGATGGGGAGGAACGTTTTGAGGGAAGACGACTTATTGTTGGTTTTGACTGTGGAATTTGTGAGGGCCAGGCACCTGGACAGCTTGGATTTTCTCCAAAAATTTTCAGCTGCCCGGGCACAAGGGGAAATCTCATCATTTGCCGTTCTTCCTGAACAAGACTTCGCGTGCTGCACTGTGCCTCAAACCGCAGATTCATCTGCTCACCACTATCTTGCAATTTAGCCACAACCCACAGGGAATAAAGGGCATCCCCACCCTTGGGCCTGGCCACCATCAGGAGGGCACAGTGGACCTGTGGAAAGGAAGAGTGAAAAAGAACTTAGTCCATAATAATGCAGGTAAAACATGGGCTCAAGAAAGCTCAAAGAAAAAGAAATTCGAGTTCCTTTTTTAAAGCTATGCTTTTCAACCTAGAGAAGTCTGAGGTTGTGTTTCTTCCATAGCCTCTTAACAGGAGTCTCTGTTTCCAGATTTGCTCCCGTCCTCCTCACCAGCAGGAAATGCCAATCTGTGCTTGTCCCTCTCCCTGTGAACCCCGCAGCGCGCCCCACAGGGTCCACCTCTCCCAGCGGTGGTCCCTCATCTCTGCCCTCCCTACCCCCACAGCATCAGGCTCAGGCACGGGTCAGCTTGTTCACCTCCTTCCCCTGCCACTCACCTCCTTCCCCTGCCACTCTCTTGACCTTGGTGCTTCTCCCCCTTCAGGTGTGGCCCAGGTGAGGCCCACTTGTGGCCACTCCAGGAAGCCTTGGGCCTGCTGTCCCTGCTCTGTGTTCCCATCACAGGCCCTGCGTGGTTCACTTTGCATTAACACTGTAGCCTCCAGTTGCTGGGCAGGGCAGGGTGACAGGGGTGGCCCCCCGTCAGGCCATTTGCACTGCCTAGAACACTGCCCTCCCGGCTTCTCGCCACTAGCCCATTCTTACCCTGAGGTCTCATTTGTAATATCGTTTCTTCAGAAAAGCCCTTCTTGAATCTCCAGCCTAGTCTGTGAACCAGACTTAGGTCTTCACAGTCCCCTTTTCCAAGGCACTTGAGATTACTTACACTGTGAGTATTTATTAACATCTTCCTACGCATTAGGCTGACAGCTTTATAAGACCAAGAAAGACATCCGACCTTTTGACCAAGTTACCTTTTAGATGTAGTCACACTAGGAAATCAATTTCTGGGGGTGCCTGGGTGGCTCAGTCAGTTAAACATCTGCCTTTGGCTCAGGTCATGATCTCCTTACTTCGCTGGGAGCCTGCTTCTCCCTCTCCCTCCCCCCCCCCCCCCCCCCCCTGCTCATGCTCTTTCTCTCCCCCTCCCCCTCTGCCAAATAAATAAAAAAAATCTTTTAAAAAAAAGGAAATAAATTTCTGGGGAATGAATGGAAGGGAGATCACTCCTTAACTTAAAAAAAAACAAAATCAGGCTGGGGATGGGTCAGTGTTATGAGACAGAAACCAACCTCCCCACCAGTTAGGGACACAGAAGATGGATGTGCCGATTAAGCTTTTCTCTGAGACTAGGACTTTGTCCTGTTCGCAAAAATGATACACCACGAAGGGAGAGTTTTTCCAGGTAAAAGTTAAAGCACTGGCTTGTGTAATCAAGAGAAAGTCATTTGTCCACACTTTCCCCCTCCAAACAAGTAGAACCCAGGCTATTTGTGGAGCCCCAGCTTACAGCCCTAGGCACCGCCCTGGAAGCGAGCCCTTCTCCGATCGCCACAATTAGGTTACGAGATGGTCACATGGTTTCAGATAACGGCCCTATATTTAGAAGTTTTGTTCCAAATAGAATCAGATTCCAAAGGCCTATGAGCGTTCCTCTATTTATGAAAACGGAGATGCAGTGTCTTCTGACAGTAGCGTGTTGGGGCCGTAGCCCCCTACCCTGCGAAACCACAGCAAGGCTCCCATGACCCAGGAAAACCACAACTGAGATGCTTATTTTTGAAGTGGCAGTTGTTTTCTGCTGGTTTAAAACATGCTCCCCTCAGGAATAACCTTCTGGCTGCCCCCAAAAATGCTGACGCGCCTATCGTGTGATGTCAGCCCTCCTGTGCGCCCCTCTCGGGGTCTCCGTCCTCCCCTGCAGCCTGCCAATGCCCTTCCTTCTGTCTTGCTTTTTTCTGAGAACTAACAATTCTTCCTGAGAAAGGGGGAATGAAATACACAGAGAACACATTCCCAAGAAGATGAGTCTTCCTTTCTAATGGCTGAGTAATATTCCATTGTATATATGGACCACATCTTTATCCATTCATCTGTTGAAGGGCATCTCGGCTCTTTCCACAGTTTGGCTATTGCGGACATTGCTGCTATGAACATTGGGGTGCATATGGCCCTTCTTTTCACTACATCTGTGTCTTTCGGGTAAATACCCAGTAGTGCAATTGCTGGGTCATAGGGTAGCTCTATTTTTAATTTTCTGAAGCACCTCCACAACTGTTTTCCAAAGTGGCTGTACCAACTTGCATTCCCAACAGCGTAAGAGAGTTCCCCTTTCTCCACAACCTCTCCAACATTTGTTGTTTCTTGCCTTGTCAATTTTTGCCATTCTAACTGGTGTAAGGTGGTATCTCAGTGTGTGTGGTTTTTTTTTTAAGATTTTATTTATTTATTTGAGAGAGAGAGAATGAGAGACAGAGAGCACGAGAGGGAAGAGAGTCAGAGGGAGAAGCCAACCCCCCACCGAGCAGAGAGCCTGATGTGGGACTCGATCCTGGGACTCCAGGATCACGACCTGAGCCAAAGGCAGTTGCTTAACCAACTGAGCCACCCAGGCGCCCTCAGTGTGGTTTTGATTTGAATTTCCCTGATGGCTAATGATGATGAACATTTTTTCATGTGTCTGTTAGCCATTTGTATGTCTTCTTTGGAGAAGTGTCTGTTCATGTCTTCTGCCCATTTTTTGACTTGATTATTTGTTTTTTGGGTGAGTTTGAGAAGTTCTTTATAGATCTTGGATACCAGCCCTTTATCTGTAGTGTCATTTGCAAATATCTTCTCCCATTCTGTGGGTTGCCTCTTTGTTTTGTTGACTGTTTCCTTTGCTGTGCAGAAGCTTTTTACCTTGATGAAGTCCCAAAAGTTCACTTCTGCTTTTGTTTCACTAGCCTTTGGAGATGTATCTTGAAAGAAGTTGCTGTGGCAGATGTCAAAGAGATTACTGCCCATGTTCTCCTCTAGGATTTTGACGGATTCCTGTCTCACATTGAGGTCTTTCATCCATTTTGAGTTTATCTTTGTGTATGGTGTTACAGAATGGTCGAGTTTCATCCTTCTGCATGTGGCTGTCCAATTTTCTCAGCACCATTTATTGAAGAGACTGTCTTTTTTCCATTGCATATTTTTTCCTGCTTTGTCGAAGATTATTTGACCATAGAGTTGAGGGTCCATATCTGAGCTCTCTATTCTGTTCCATTGGTCTATATGTCTGTTTTTGTGTCAGTACCATGCTGTCTTGGTGATCACTGCTTTGTAATATAGCTTGATATAGGGCAACGTGATACCCCCAGCTTTGTTTTTCTTTTTCAACATTTCCTTGGTGATTGGGGGTCTTTTCTGATTCCATACAAATTTTAGGATTGTTTATTCCAGCACTTTGAAAAATGTCATTGGAATTTTGATCGGGATGGCACTGAAGGTATAGATTGCTCTGGGTAGCACAGACATTTTAACAATGTTCATTCTTCCGATCCATGAGCATGGAATGTTTTTCCATCTTTTTGTGTCTTCTTCAATTTCTTTCATGAGTGTTCTGTAGTTCCTATAGTATAGATCCTTTACCTCTTTGGTTAGGTTTATTCCGAGGTATCAATTATGGTTTTTGGTGGTATTGTAAATGGAATTGTTTCTCTAATTTCTCTTTCTACAGTTGCATTATTAGTGTATAAGGAAGCAACTGATTTCTGTGCATTGATTTTGTATCCTGCCACATTACTGAATTGCTGTATGAGTTCTAGTAATTTGGGGGTGGAGTTTTTTGGGTTTTCCACATAAAGTATCATGTCATCTGCGAAAAGAGAGAGTTTGACTTCTTCTTTACCAGTTTGAATATATTTTATTTCTTTTTGTTGTCTGATTGCTGTTGCTAGGACTTCTAATACTATGTTGAACAATAGTGGCGAGAGTGGGCATCTTGACGTGTCCCTGATCTTAAGGAAAAGGTTCTCAGCTTTTCCCCATTGAGGCTGATATTTGCTGTGGGTTTTTCATAGATGGATTTTATGAATTTGAGGAATGTTCCCTCTATCCCCATACTCTGAAGAGTTTTAATCAGGAAAGGATGTTGTATTTTGTCAAATGCTTTTTCTGCATCAATTGAGAGGTCCATATGGTTCTTCTCTCTCCTCTTATTAATGTGTTCTATCACATTGATTGATTTGCAAATGTTGAACCACCCTTGCATCCCGGGGATAAATCCCACTTGGTCGTGGTGGATGATCCTTTTAAGGTATTGTTGGATCCTAGTAGCTAGGATTTTGTTGAGGATTTTGGAATCCATATTCATCAGGGATATTGGTCTGAAATTCTCCTTTTTGATGGTGTCTTTGCCTGGTTTGGGGATCAAGGTAATGCTGGCCTCATAGAATGAGTCTGGAAGCTTTTCTTCTGTTTCTATTTTTTGAAACAGCTTCAGGAGAATAGGTATTATTTCTTCTTTGAATGTTTGGTAGAATTCCCCAGGGAATCCATCAGGCCCTGGACTCTTGTTTTTTTGGGAGGTTTTTGATCACTGCTTAAATCTCGTTACTGGTTATTGGCCTATTCAGGTTGTCAATTTCTTCCTGTTTCAGTCTTGGGAGTTTATAGGTTTCCAGGAAAGCATACATTTCATCCAGGTTGCTCAGCTTATTGGCATACCCAACTTTTACATCAACATGGATGGGACTGGAGGAGATTATGCTAAGTGAAATAAATCAAGCAGAGAAAGTCAATTATTATATGGTTTCACTTATTTGTGGAACATAAGGAATACATGGAGGACATTAGGAGAAGGAAGCAAAAAATGAAGTTGGGGAAATCGGGGGGAGAGATCAACCATGAGAGACTATGGACTCTGAGAAACAAACTGAGGGTGTTAGAGGGTAGGGGCGTGGGGGGATGGGTTAGCCCAGTGATGGGTATTAAGGAGGGCACGTACTGCATGGAGCACTGGGTGTTATATGAAAACAATGAATCGTGGATCACTATATTAAAAAAACTAATGATGTATGGTGACTAACATAATAAAATTAAATTAAAAAAAAAAAGATGAGTCTTTTTGTAAAGCAAAGCATGGAGGAAGCCCAGTGAAGCCATTTAAAAAACAACAGCAACAAAAACACAGAAAAAAAAGAAAGAAAAGAAAAGAAAAAGAAAAGAAGGAAGACAATGGTTTTTTGCCCATCCCCCACTCAAAAACCCTTTCCTTCCCAAGTTATGTTTGCTGAGGCCTCTTTTAGTCCATCCTACTTCCTGGGCAGCTTCAGAAATAGAGGGGAGCTTAACCTATGTTTCCGTGTTTGCTTTTTAAGCAAGGCCAGGTAAGAAAGGGCTCATTCACAAGAGCACTAGTAAACTAGAATGGCAGGTGGCCACCGGCGGAAAGAAATGAAACGCTAGAACATTTCAGTCCTCATGATCCTGTTATCTGCCCTTCTAATCAGAACGTGACTCCTGATTGATTTTGAGGAAAGTTCCAATACTTCAGGCTATTTGCATCCTTCCCTTTTCTCACAGAGTTCGCTCAAGTGTGTCTGGTCATATGGCTTCTGATTTACACTGACTCCTAGTTCCTCTTTCTCAGGGAGACCTGTGAACTCTTGAAGTGATGCATGTGTCTGATGAGTGGTTGGAATAGACCTGTTAGCTCTGTCCTAAGGAACTTACAGGCGGTAGCCCTGGGGTGGCGGGGGCATTGAAAGAAAAGGCATGGCCTTTCCTTCATCCTTACTATGTGTGTATATCTATTTTTTTTTAAGATTTTTATCTTTATTTGACAGAGAGTGCATGTAAGCAGGGTGGAGGGACAGAGGAAGAGGGAGAAGCAGGCTCCCCGCTGAGCTGGGAATTGGATGCAGTGCTCATCCCAGGAACCTGGGATCATGACCTGAGCTGAAGGCAGATGCTTCACCGACTGAGCCACCCAGGCACCCCTGTGTATATCTATTTTCAAACAGCATAGAACAAGTCAGAAGGTGTAGGTCAAAGATCTGTGCAACTTGGGCATGCTACTTCACCTATGACTCAGTTTTCCTATCTGTGAAATGGGATAACCATGTCTCACTTGTCATTTTACAGGTCTACATCTGACATGGGGACCAAAGGAGATGGTAGGCATGGAGGCATTTTGTAAACACTGCATCTCTTTGTAATGCAAGGTACCAGGGTTAAGTGTCAAGTGAGTGGTGTGAAACAGGCTCTCACCATGACCCTTGCTATATATCAGAATTATATGGGATGCCATGAAACATGTGAATGCCCTAGCATCATCTCCATAGACAGGGAGGCTGTTCTGGGGCATTTTTTAAAAAACATCCTCAGACGATTTGAATATGAATATGCAGTCAGGTCTGGGAACTGTTGGTAAGTAAGAGTTGTGGATGTGGAGAGAAAGGGGAATTTGTGGAGTAGGGAGGGCAGAAAGGAAAAATCTTGAAGGAAAGCATAGAGATTTGAGCGACAGAAAGGCCCTATTCCAGGGGGAATGGTGAAGGGAATGGAATGGGTAAGTTAATTATTCATGAAGTAGTATAGTCCATGGGTTTGGGAAGGCGGCACTTCCTCCAGGCGTCCTGGGGGGGCCGCTAAGTGTCTCTCCATGGTGGCTTTATAATACCTTGTACTTCTCTATGTTACTGCACTGTCATATTGTTTTATAACTGTCCGGATGTCTGTTTTTCTCACCCAACGGACCATGAGTTCTTTGAGGACACAGATTGGTCTTACTGTCTCTGAATTCTCAGCACTTAGCAAGGTGACTGACACAGACACGAGCTTCATACGTGATGTTTGACTAAATGACAGGAATTGGGCATCTGGTAAGGAGTTATTTTAGATTTGACTCTGCCACTAATTTACTGGGATGCCTAAGATGAGCTACTTTGCCTCTGTGGGTTGCAAGGTCCTCCTGTTGTGAGATTCGATGGCTCTAGGAATTCAAGTATTTGAGTAGCGTTGTGTCTAGAATTGAGGTTTGGTGACATACCAAGTTCAAATAATTAGAACACTTTAATTCAGGTCAGTGCTTCTCAAACTTTAATGTGCATACTAAGTTACCTGGGGATCATGTTAAAATGCAGATACTAATTCAGTAGGTGGGGGGTGGGGGGTGGGGGGCGGGCTGAGATGCTGTATTTCTAACAGCTCCCAGGTGATGTCATGAGGCCAGTCAGTGGACCACTCTTGAATAATACTCCCAGGTGAGGCTGATGCTGCTAGACCATGAACCACACTTGGAAGAGTAGGTCATTAGGCTGCATTGTACAATGCCAAAAATGACCTGATGAAAAATCTTCACTCCACACCCTGAAATAATGGACTTAAAAAAAAGATTTTTTTTAGTAGGGATACTTTGTAGGCTAGAAAAATAGGATTTAGGTCAGCCTAACCAGGGCTCTAATCCTATCTCTATTACTTCCTAAATTATCTCAAAACTCTTTGCCTCAGTGTCTTAACCTGTAAAATGGGATCGTAAAATCTATCTCAAGAAGGAAGACATAGGACACGAGGATTCAGAATGACAATGTAGGTAATGCTATTAGTATGTAGTAGGTGCTGAGCACATGCAACTTCTCTTCTTACTGACTCAGCAACACAGGAAGTAAAGAAATTTCAGGAATTACAGACTTATTTTCTCTTCACAGCAAGAAAGGAAGGCTGAGCTTTGTAGGAAATACATGCCTTTTCACTTCCTTTCTTTTGGGGGCATGAAATCCCCAGGTGTGTCTTGGTACAGAATGAGTGGGATGAAAGAAGAGTGAAAGCGAAAAGCGTTCAGAGGAGCTGACTCCCAACTCCTCAGGGAGAAGCCACCAGCCTGGGATGCTTTGTGGGGAGATGCTGAGGTGGTTTGGGGAAACATGAAGTAACAGAGAAAGAAAGGAGAAAGACACAGGGGCTCCCCCTACTATTTCCCTCCTCACCGCACTGGCCTTCTTCCTTCAGCTCCGTTTTCGGTACCGAAACCTGAGTCTTGAGGGACTGACCTTTTAGACACATTTTACTTATATAATTAAGATAAAGGGAATAGGGCAAGTCCATATTATGGCCTCTTGGGAGATCAGGCGTGAACACATGTGTTAATATCTGTCCCTTGTAGTAACGTCCATAATCATTTCTCAGGTTCCTACCTAAATAACAAGCTCCAAAGGTAATCCCTGAGGTGATTTTTTAAGGACATTCCATCAGAGTGGGGATACTCAGCATTGTCAATTTTCTACTGCTTTCTCTGTACCTGTCTTCTGGTTTCTGGACACCCACCAGACTCAAGCAGGCCCTAGACTGTTCAGATGACAGTTTTGGAGACCTCAATCAACAGCTCCTTGCTGAGGTGTATGCATGCTCCATCTTTAGTTCCACTATACTTGACATTTGCTAATCCTAGCCAGGAGTTAGGAAAACAATCTGATTAGGAATATAATCCTGGGACCATCTGATGGGTCTATCACTCCCAGAAGGAATCCATGTTTCAAAAGAAGAGCTTCTGAAAGTAAATGAGTCTTTGATTTTGTGGGTTATTACAGTGACTGTTCATTATACATATTTGGGGAATGGAAAAACATGGAGATGTACAAGCCTGAGGTTTATGTCATGAGGATCTATACTAGGCCTGAGCATCTCTAGTAAAGAAAGGTTTCCAGCTGATTCTCATGCACAATTGCAAAGTCCTGGCTCTTGGTGAATTACTATGGGAGACTGGAAGTTTTCCCTTTGTCTGTTCTTGATGTAAACATCCATCTGATTATCCACTGCTGTGTAATAAAACATCCCAAACTGAATAAATTAAATAAAAGTGATTTCATATGTCTCAGGATTCTGCAGATTGCCTGGGTTCAGCTGGCTGGTTCTTCTGCTCCACATACTATCAGCGGGGTCACTCATTTGGCTGTGTTCAGCTGGGCTCAAAGATCTGACAAGTTTTCATTCAGGTGCGGGGGGCCTTTTTCTCTTCTGTGCAGTCTCTCCATGTAGATAGTTTGGGTTTTCTCAAAGCATGGTAGTCTCAACATAATCTATTTTTTTATATGGTTGCTGCCTTCAAGAATGAAATCAGACACTGCCCATCTTCTTAAAGATTAAGCCTGGAACTATTTCTAATATATGCCATCCAGGCTTAAGAGTACACATTTTGATGGGTGAGTGGCATGTGCATGTAGGAAGGGAAGAAATAGTGCTATCTTTGGAGACTGCTTACCACGTATCTTCCTACCAGTTTGGTACAAAATAGGAATCTGAAAAATATCACCCTACCTCTGAGGACTGTCAATCCTCATACCACACAAAACACAAAATGTCCATTGGGCTAGATGAGCATTTTGGACCATTAACCATAAAAATAAAACTGGCAGTTGTTTTATCAGCAAAAGATGAGGTTTTTTGGGAATAGCAGAGAATTGCAGTCCAGGAGAAGAAAGCTATGGCACAACCATACTCGGATCCCCTGAACAAAGGAGAGGAATGCTCTTTCATAGAGGAAAGGAAGGAATTGGGAGCTGTTAGAAACAGAGGGTCCACTGGAGTGAACTGGGAGTTGGAAGCATAGCGGCTTCTCTTTGGCTGAGTTGTGACTCTCCCTCATTGGCTGGGCTGTTCCCAGGTGAGGAGGTAAGGCATTTTCCTCCTGCTGGGATAGCACAGTAGTTTCCATATGCAAGGTCCATCTCTTCCTGCTGGGTTTGCAATTGGCCAGGAGTGATAGGGTGTGAGAACCACCCCCCAAACCTCCCGACTCCATTGTAGTGAGGCTTCCCTTCATTAAATTTCCCAAGACCATCACCGGCTTTCTTAAAGGGGTGAGAGGACAGAGGGGATTCTCCCCACTCTAATATTGCTGGAGAAGTGGCTCCTTGACCAACTCTAACTAGGAAACTCAGGCAAAACACACCACGTTCACTTTGTGCCCCCCTAATGCCTAAGGGAGCTTCCTGGGAGGGTGGCATGGGCCAATGGAAAAAATATGGTTTTGAACCTAACAGAAAGGGGTTTGACTCCTAGATCTGCCAGGTGAGACCTCTGGTGGGTTAATCTTCTGAGCCTCCATTTCATCTTCAGAAAAGTGCCCGTGGTCATCTTTTCTCAGGCTTTTTGTGAAAATGCAGGGCAGTGCTATACACAGGTGCAGACTGAACTATTTAACAAATGTTGTGCCTATTGTACTAAGCGATGTATTCTTTCTTAAAAGACGTCACTTTGTAGAGGTATTTAAAGTCGCAGGGGAAAGAAACATTTTGTCAAACACTTGTGGGAGAAGGAAGGAGAGAGAGCAACCAGCTCAGTGTATATTTAATGAACAAGGGCATATCATTTAAAACGTCGAGATTCATGTGTTGGGTAAGTGACTCAAAAGAATTTCTTGGATATCGATAAGTATTGTGTGTGGTTTTAGTTCATTTTCCAGAACAGTGAGTCTACCTCCCTGGGTACAGTCAGAGCGCTGGGAAGTTTAAGGAGGGGGGGCCTTGGGAAAGCATTGGTGCTTTAAGCCAGGTGGGCTGTGGAGGTAGATTCTGAAGAAATCAGTGGAGAGAAGAAAGGAAGCAAGGATTGCAAAAGATTGGCAAGAGGCCTGGAATTTCACATCTACGTCATCTCTTTTGTGGTAAAGGGGAAATCCCAGGATCCATAGCTACCCCAGATACACCAGTGCATCCTTGACCTATTAGAACAAGACTGTGGAGAACAATGACTATATTATTTCTCAGAAAACCTTCCGATCTGGCTCAGAACACCAGTTTTCCATACTTCTGTCTAGAATGATGTTATACTCTTCTTTCAAACCCATAGCCCAGGGGTTACTAGCAAAGAATCCCAATGACCTGCTCCTAAAGGGCTCCTAAATGGAAATCAAGTGACCTTTTTCCATTTCCAAGATTTTCTTCTTCCAGCTGTAAGACAGAGAACTTACAGGGTTGGAAGGGAGAGAACTAAAATGGGTTAATGTGTACTGTATGCTGGCCACTCTCCTGGGCCCTTCACAATGTTTCTCTCATTGTATATTTTTACAACAACACAGCAATGTAGGCATCATTAGGCCCATTTTACGGATGAGTAAAGTGAGGCTCCAAGACAGGGTCAATCAGGTAAAGATGACTTCAAAGTCCAAAGCATTAAAGGAGAGACTTATTGTGAAATAGTGAGATGAGAAATCCAAGATGTCATAAATCTTTTTGCCTCAAACAGAAAAAACATCCTAGAAATATAAGCAGGTAAGCTGCCTGTTTCAGAATGTGACAGAAAAATTTGACAAAAATTCCAGAAATATAGAGACAATTTGAATGATTCACATGGGTTTGATTTAATATGTGAAAGGATCCCACAAATAGAGGTTATTAATCATTCTCTTATATCGAAGTATCAATTGTAAAAACCTAACCTGTCATTGGTCGCAATTAAAAAATACCTTAAAAATTCCCCCAAATAGAGATTTTCAAAGTTGTCATTCTCTGACCATAATTTGGTAAACCTAGGAGTCAAGGACCAAAAGTTCATACGCACAACAAAGAGAATAACAAAGCAAGTCAATTTTTATTTTTAAAGTTTAACCACTAGGAAAGTATAGAATCCTCTTCCAATATAAACATGGGAGCAAAGAAAAAATGAAAATAGAAATTAAATCTTATCTAGGAATTATGAAAAGACGATTCCTTGTTATCAAAACCTATTGGATGTGAACCTATAATTAAAGTGACACATATAGCCTAAATTGCTATAATTATTTTATTATTGGAAATAAATGAATGATTCCAATGAAGAATCTGGAAAAAGAATCATAAAGTAAATCATGAGGGAGAACACATGAGCTGACACATATAAAATGTGAAATTCATTATGTAGGAAAACAACACAGTAGAAAAGATAAAGAGGAGCAAATGTTGGTTCTTTGAAAAGACCAATGATTGACATATTGACATTAATCGTGGCAAGCCTGCTGAAGGGAAAAGTGAGTTTGCTTCACTTGCTCCAGGGTGCATAGTGGAACATCTATCATTAAAACCCTGCCTGTCGGGGCGCCTGGGTGGCTCAGTCGGTTAAGCATCCAACTCGTGGTTTTGGCTCAGGGTCCTGAGATCGAGCCGCGAGTGGGGCTCTGTGCTTAGCAGGGAGTCTGCTTGAAGATTCTGCCCCTCTCCCTACTCTGTCTAAAATAAACAAACAAATCTTAAAAAAGAAAACCAAACCCTGCCTGTCTGCATCCAGAGCCTTGTCTAATGCATCATCCGCTATGAAAAGGTTCAAGAAAAATTGGGCATTAATAAACTGACTTGAAGATGGTAAAATAAAATAAAGGTTTTTTCCAACATTTCCAAGGTATCACAAGGCTATAAGAAGTTCAAAGGACCTTTATTAGTATTCCTTTCCCTTGTATGGTCACAAAGCAAGTAATGCCTCCTTAACACTGAGGATTCAGGTCTGAACTATGGCTGGTACCCAGTGACTTCCCATTTCCGAACATTCCTGTATGTTTTCCATCCAGCTTGAATAGATGAGATCCAGAGAAAGGTGAGGAGATTGAAACTAGAAGGACAATGACAGTCCAAGAGGAGAAGCCTGAATTGGACCTCAGGGGCTTTACTGAACTTGGTTTCTGTATCAGACACAGGTTCACATAGATTGTACAGAAGGTAGGTTTTTAAACCCCTTTGCACAGAGACTTTCAGCAACCTGCCCCAGGCCACATAGGCATTCAGGAGCCAAGTGAGAGGCTCCACACAATAGCGGGCAGGATTTGGCCCCAGGCTGCACGACTCAGGAGTCCATGCTTGCAAACTCTCTGCCAAACCCTTTCCTACTCCCAGCTGAATGACTTCGGCTCTCTTGCTGTTTTCGCCTCCACCTCATTGCCTCCCGTGATGGCCCTCACATTTCCTTGCTGGCCTGGGATCTGTGATAGGGCATTAGGAACGGATTAGGCTGGGAGGGGTGCAGCCGTGTGAAAAGAAAACACACCAGCTCCCCTTCCTCAGCTGCACGTTCTTTCCTTCAGCTGATAGCTCTCCTGTTATATAAATGGAATGTTATACAAATGTTTCCGCCATGAGTTTCCTTTCAAAGGATGAATAAGAGAATAAGGCGTTTTGTTTTCCTTTGTTCCCCGGTAGCACCTATGTTAAGAATTTTTGCTCAACACATGACTCACTAATTCTTGAAGCAAAGCACAAGGAAGTGAATGGATCTAATACTTCGGTGAGATGTAGGCTTGAGCTTGTGTGGGAAAGAATCAACTGGAACTGCTTAGGTGAGGTTTCATTCAAAAAACAAAAATCCTCCCTCTCCTACCCCTTCTCCAATGGCTCCTAACATGACTCTTGTGTTCATGTAGCCCCATTTGCTTTTTTGTATGATTGTCAAATATTTCATGCAAGTGATATCTAGTTCCTTTGTATGTGGGTATATGCTGAATTGTTCGAGTTTATAATTATTAACTGAATCATTGGTTCGTTGTTCGATAGGCAGTCTGGATTTGGGAATAGTTATTTACAGAACAAAGGCGGGAGGGAGGTGGTTTAAATACAGTGCAGAGTAAATAAGCTTGATGAGTACCTAATTTTTGTGAACTTAAGTACGGTAAGCTTCCAACTAAGCATTTTAGTTCCCTCAGCCTATGTATGCTATGGGCAGAACATACCCTGTTGGAAGAGGGAGATGTCCTTCTCAGCTCACAGAGAGCCATTCTTAGAACCTACTTTCTAGAAAGTGACCTATGTGGGCAACCTCCACTTCCCTACGGCCTCCAGCCCCAGTAACTTGACTGCCTGGAATGTCCTCATTAGAATTCACTGGCTCCAGGGAGCCTCACAAATGTCAGTGAGTCAGCTTGCTGGCTACTGGGGATCTAGGAGCAGGCTGCCTGGGTGCCAGGATGTTTTCTTTGGAAGGAACCCTCTTCCCTGAATTTCTTTTCTTTGCATGAGACAATGAGGAGCTGGAAGTCACTTTGGGTGTGACTGTTTATCTCTCATTTATATTGGTTGCTCAATTCCTTAAAAAACCTAAGTCCTGGGGCAAAGAGGCATTTGGGGAATCAACTAGAAGGACTCTCCAGAGGCCATCTTTCCTGTGGTTGACAAAATTTCTTCTAATAGCCTCCGCTGTCTAATTCATCAGGTCTATGCCCTCTGTCGGAGAAAGAAGATCCCCCGTTTCCTCCCCCAAACTGTGGCACAGACTGAAAATCAGGGTTATCACCGAGTTTTCCCTCATTATCAAGATGATATCACTCCCGGATAACTTAGCACCCCTCCTTCCGATCCAGGCTGACAGTACTACCACCTGTATTACCAACAATTGCTGGCACGACAACCACCACCATTACCTAACCCATCCCCTGACCTCCACCAACAGAATCGCCACCCCCACCGTCAGGGACGTCACCACCAAAATCTATTTTTGTGGCTGCACCTGCACCACATCTACCACCACCATGAATAATGGTCCTATATCTCCTACCTTCATTTAATTCAGTTATTTACTGCGCGGTTACTGACTTAGTTACACACTGAGTACAGCCTCACTCTACAGGCCCTGGAGATACCAAGAATACTATGCCATGATTCCTGCCCTGGAGGACAATAGCTTATTAGAGGAACTTAGAAAATTATATAAATGGCAATATACAATACGGAGAAATACATGCTGTAGGACAGATATAAATAAGATGCTGGGTTTGCTTAAAGCAGAGGGTAGATATTTTAGTAATTCAGGAGGATCAGTTTACTATCACTTTTTTTCTGGGAAGCTGGAAGCTAAGAATGTTTTCAGCTCCAAGTAACACAACAGCCAATCTAGAATAATTAAGACATAATTATCGCACATGGCAAAATGTCCATGGCTGGCTCAGTGGCTCAAGGATATCAGGACTCTAGGCCACCACTGATGTAATTCTCCTTCCTTTTTGTTCATAGCAAAATGGTGATCTCTTGCGGCAACTGAAATTCAGTCAGCAAACAAGGTGAGGCCAGAGTAGAGGGAGACCTCCCCTCTTGTGCCTATCTACTTTAACAAAGTAGAGAAAATATTTCCCATAGGACTCCAGCAAAGGGCCCTAAATGTCTTTTTGGCTAGAACTGAGTCATATAGAATTGAATCCCTAGCTGCATGGGAGGCCCAGACTGAAGATCTAGCATTTGTAGCCTCTCAGTGAAGACAGAAGGGGAAAAAGAAGAAATGAATTGAAATTGCTGATCGTTAGGAAGCCAGACTACATGTTACAAAGAGAAATCTGTAGTTCTCCCCAAGGAAGAAGCCTTCTTTGATCGTCTAGTTCTGGGTTCTGGTGCTCTTCTTACAATATCCTATGCTATATTGGATGCTACACACACACACACACACACACACACACACACACGCTCTCTCTCTTTCTATATATATATACACACACACATATATATATATATCAATTTCGTTGACAATTTTTTTTATAAATCACACCCAAATAATGACAAAAATTATGACCAAAATTTGCTTAATTATTTGTTTAATTTTTCTGTACCCATCAGATTTTAAGATCTAGAATTAGGTCAATGTCCATCTTGCTCATCATGGTATTCTCAGCATCTAGGACAGGGCTTGGCATGTAGCAGATAATCAACATTTGTTAAATGATATGTATAAGAATGAATGAATGAATGAATGAATGCAGACTTTGAGATCAATTGAAGAAAATATTTCAACAATGATAAATATTGAGAGGGACATGTATGTATATATGTGTGTGCATGTGTATATTTTTAGATTCTGGTGTCTTATTTCTATAATAGTATTCAAAGCATGTTTAGGGTTTTTTGTTTAGTATTCAATCTTTATGCTAGAAATTGCTTTTGTGCCTCCTGTATTTCATTTCTGCAGTGTTGCACTGAAAATGGTGGGGAATGATAAAGCTAAAGTGGTTCAAGGTTTATTTTCTCAACTAGGGTTGAAAAACTGCAGAGAATTGTGCAGTATTATTTGTAAGCAAGTATTTCCACTTTGAATGACCTTCCTCTTCTTCTTCCTTTTCCTTCTTTTGGTTGATCATTTATAATGGTAAGGGAAATAATAATGCAACCTAGGCCCCCTTTCAAATATGACAAAATTATTCTCTATTTTGATGTGTAAAACTCTGTAATCAATTGCAAATTATAAGCAGCAGGGAGAGTCTGGTTAAAGAGAGAAACTTAGAATAACAGATAACAATCTTTTCTTTCCTTTTTAGGAGCATCTGAGAGAGAAAAATCATCTTTTTTATAAAAAGTAATTTAAAAATGTTTATCATGGAGAATAAACCATACTGATTCTCTTTTACATTTTGTGAAACAGGCTGTTAGGTGTGGGGTCATTTGGAGGCAGATGGTTTATCTTTTCAGGGCATTATGATTCACAGTCATTCCTGGACTTCTAAGACAGTAACACTGTTTCCTCATTTTATCACCTTTTTAATAATGTTCTGTTCCAGTAATGTTCTTTTGCCAGCTCTATACATTCATCGATCACAAGATAAATAAGGAGATCACATGCTTGAAATATTCCTTAAGCCTGTCTAGTATCACTTAGTTTCAATGAAAACTTCTTGTCCATAAACTTGTTTAACTCTCAGGAGGGATTTTTCTCATGGTTACTTCTTTGGCAAACTTGGCCCTACTCTGGCCCTATTGCTATGTTCACATTACCTCCAAAACTCACTGGCTTAAAACGTAGCCATTTGATGATACCCATTGGATACATCTGGAATTTAAGAGAGCTCAGCTGTACACTTGTGCTCCAAGCAGTACCAAATGAGGTCACTCAGTGGTATCAGCTTGTGAATGGGCTAGTCTAACAGGTCCAGTATGGCTTCACTCACACATCTGGTATCTTGGCAAGGATGGCTGGAAAGCTGAAGGCCGGCTGGGCATTTATTTCTACTTGCATCTACTCTGCAAGGCTGGCTCAGGCTTCCTGACAGCATGGTGGCTGGGATTTGAGAGATAGCGTTCTAAGAAAAAGCACTCTGAAAGCATATATCTAAGAAGCCCAGGCACAAGCTGCAAGGTTCCTTATCACCTTGCCTTGGAGATACCAAACATTTCTTTCCCAGAAATGCATTTCTGGTGTATTTTATTGGCCAATCAAGTCACCAAGGCCAGCCCATGTTCAAGGCAGACTTCCTCTCTTAATGGGAGGAGTATTATCAAAGAATTGGTGGCCATCTTTATTGTGGAAGGAATGGTAAGAGCAAAGTCAAGAAATAAGGAAGAAGAGGAGCAACTTTTTTTTTTTTCCAGAGAATGAGTCATACAGTCTGGATGAATTATAATGTACATGGGATTTAAGCTGGGAAGGTACAATGGAAGGCTTAGAAGCTACCTTTATCCTTAACAGAGTGGGAAATAGGGAATTAATAAAAGGATGTAAGAACAGGAGTGACCAGGTCAGAAAAGATGTGGGTATTGGTTAGGGAAGGTGCTCAGTGAAGGAGATGAGAAATACACTGGGTGTGGGAGTCACTGGGATAAGCTCACTAAAGGGGAGGCAACTGGAGAAGCCTGGGGGAAAATTTGCCCAGATCTGAATCAGGTGTTCCAGGAGTAACTGGAAAGGAGGGACCAGATAGAAGAGAACGTCCAAGACAGAATTTACATATCATTATCAAGCCCCAACTCAGTGTCTTATAAATAACAGGGAATTTGGGGGGACATGCAAAGTAAAAGTCCAACAGTGGGACCAGCTTCAGGTATAGTTTGATTCAGTTGAATAAAACTAGTAGGATCATCTTTGTCTCTGATTCCTCTGTGTGGGCTTTATTTCTTGGTTATTTCTTCTAATGCTGATAAAATATCTGAAGCTGCTTGCTGTAAGCCTCACATCCTCACACTATCAAGTCCCACAGAAGAGAGTATTCTTCTCTGTCCTAGAAACCCTAGCAAAGATTTCCTTGTGTTTCCTTGGGTCTGATTGGGTTATAGGAGTCAGCACCCCATTCCTCTCTAGTCAGTTCCTTCATTCCCTAAGTTCTACAAGGGCAGGCACCTGTGGTGGATTGACCAGAACTTCTTGTATTTCTTTCTTATACTCTTGGATCCCAGACCTAGGCTGGAAGGAAGTTCAAGCAGCCCATGGAAAGGCCCGTAGGGATAGGACCTAAGACTCCTAGCTGACAGCCTCAGCTGAGCTCTCAGTCAATATCTAGGACCAACCTGCCAGTTTTGTGAGTGAGCCATCATGAAAATGGATCCTCTAGCCTTAGAAAAGCCACCTCAGCTGATGCCACATGGAGCAGAGACAAGTTGCCCTCACTAAGCCCTGCCCAACTTGGAGGTTCTTGAGTAAAGTAATGACTGTTGTTCATTTAAATCACTGATTTTGGGGTGGCTATTATGCAGCAGTAGATAACTGGAATAAAGCCCATTGCCATGATATCTCTATGTCGCATCCTCCAATCCAGCTTTTTTAGTAATAATGTTGATGTTTTGATTTTCAGATTCAGGTTTGAATCTTTTGTCTTAATCAGTCAACTGTTTCTGAATTCACATTCGGAAATTCAGCTTGTACTACGACAGATGACTGAAATAGTGATTGAAGACATAATTGTGTATAGTCTTTGTAAAAGCAGAGTACTGTTGGGGTGCTGGGATAATGGCAATTTTCTTTCCATGGGAGAAATCTTCATAGAGAGAACAAAAGAACTTAACAAATACTCAGCTGGTGAAAATGGTCATAAAACTTTGAAAGCATTTTCAAAGTCATTATTCATTTATCTGTCTGTCCTGTGTGTCTGTTCATCGATCCATCCATCCATCCATCCATCCATCTCTAGTTCCTCTCTTAACAGGAAATATAATAATAAGCCTGACCAGTGAGACTTTCATGGGGCAGGTAAGGAGGAGAAAAATTCTCTTATTTGTAGAGTTCTGGAAATTAGTGAATGGTGGATTCACATTGGTTAAGATTGATAAGAAAACTTTTCTAAAATAGACATACCTGACGAAAATGTTGGCAACAATAGAATAAAGCCAGATAATCCAATAGCCAGAAAATTTTAAAAAGGACAATTATATTAGACTAGTACTTGGAAGGGTGGTCTAGGCTAATTCATTTGTTCATCCAACAATCATTCATTAGGTGCTATGTGTACCAGCAACATATTATGAACTGAGGGTTCAACAGTGAATAAGAGCCAATAATTCACTACCTTATTGGAGCTTACATTCAAGGGGAAAAACAGATAACATACATGTAAATCAACAAAGATCTATAACAACATTCAGGGTACCAAGAGCTCTGAAGATAATAAAGCAGGGTGGCTGATAAAACAGGACTGAGAAGGCAATATTAAGGGTTAATCAGGAAGGATCCTTCTGAGAATACATTTGAACTGGGCTCCAAATGGCAAGTAGAAACAAGAAATGTAAAGAATTGGTAGAGAGGCATACCATGCAGTAGTTACAGCAAGCGCAAAGGCCCTGTGCAAATACCATCAATGGGCCCGTACCCACAACTAGCTTCATGTGATGGGAGGGTTGTACAAATTCATCGAAAGGGCCCCAGTGGCAGAGGAAGCCAGTTCAATTAGTCATTTATTTGTCCATCCATCCATCTATCCATCCATCCACGCAACCATCCACCTGCATACATGTTGGATGCCTTCTACATACCAGGAACTGTGCTAAGCCTGGGTGCTGTAGAAATGTAAAGATCTTTACTCTTACATCCCTCACAATCACTCTCTGAGATGAACTGGCATGTGATTGAACACTCACTTTATTGGTAAGGAAACTGAAACACAGAACCTAATGACTTAACCTGACATCACGCAAGTGGTATTGGCAGGGCTTAAGCATTTTATCTTCCTTTCATAATCAGGGAAAGTATTATGTATGACCTATTTTTTTTCAAACTCTCTTCCTTAGTGGGGTAACAATTAGAGTTTATCTATTGCTAATGCTTACTTACCATTTTAGGTTTCTTTAATTAGAGTATTTTAAATTAGTGTTATTTTAATTTTACTTATCTCCTGAGACATTCCAGAGGATGAATAACAAATGGAATAGTGCACATGAAAGCACTTTGTAACCTATAAACCATAATACAGATGCAAGTTATGTATAGTTTTATATTTGAGGATATTGCTTCATGCATTAATACTGCTTCCTCTTCAGGGATCCCTTCAGAGAAATTCAGAGTAAAATAGACTTCTGGGTGGATGCTTTAAAGGCATTTTATATTTTCTTTAAAAATGAGACTGTGAATTCTGAAAATGACCCAAAATAGGTGCTTAATGAATATTTGTTGAATGAATCAATAAGATGAAATATGCAAGAAACATGGGTGCCATGTGATCATTCAGTGTGGCTACTTGCTGTGGAAGAAGGGCCAATTCAGTACCACATTGCCACCCTAAGGAAACAGTCTGATTAATTTTAACATCTGTGGAGGGTTGCTATTAGCTACCTTGGGAGTGAGAAGCATATGGCTCAGGGAAAGAAGATCATTCTTTTGAGAGAAGGAAATAAAATTATCTGGGGGAAGATTACCCAGTGCTCTCAAAATATTATTAATCATTTTGTTTTATTTTTTAACAGTTGGATTTAAAGCCCTATGTTGACATCATGTTTACTTTTGTTCCTCCAGCTGAGCAGGTGATTCTTTAAGCTGAAAGCCACAATCACTTGCCTTGACCTAGTGACTACTCAGTGGTTAACAGCTTAGGCTTTGGAGCCAGGCTGACTGGGTTCAAAATTAGGCTCTATCTCTTAGACCTATGTGACCTTGGAATAGTTTGTTAACTGCTCTGTACCTAAATTTCCTTTTTTATTTTTTTTTAAGGTAAGTAGTATCTACCTCATAGGATTGTTGGAAGGATTAAATGAATTAATACATGTAAAGTAATTAGAACAATAATGTTCAGGAAGCATTAGTTAGCATGTGTCTACTTTCTTGAGTTTCCCATTGGATTATAAAGGCTGAAAAAGAAAGGCTCCATCCTATTTCATTTATGCATCCCCTGTGTCAGGATTGGGTAAACTGAGTGAGGCACTAGCCTGAGTGCAGAATTTGGTGGAAGGGGGAAAAAATCAATACTATATGCTGGCTAACTGAACATAATAATAATAATAAAAAGAAAACAAAACAAAACAGAAAAAAAAAAACAAGATAAATAATATTTTAATTCACTACTTAAAAAAAATCAAATTTAATGCAAACATTCCATGATGAACACAATACCAAAATTGTGAATAAAGACATAACAAGTAACTTGAAGTTAATTAAAAAATATTTAAGATCATTGCTTGGTCAATACTAGCCAATAGGATCCAACAGTACATTAAATGGATTATTCACCACGACCAAGTGGGATTTAACCCTGGGCTGCAAGGTTGGTTCAACACCCACAAATCAATCAATGTGATACAATAAATTAATAAAAGAAAGAACAAGAACCACATGATCCTCTCAATAGATGCAGAAAAAGCATTTGACAAAGTACAGCATCCTTTCTTGATCAAAACTCTTCAGAGTATAGGCATAGAGGGTACATACCTCAATATCATAAAAGCCATCTATGAAAAACCCACAGCGAATATCATTCTCAATGGGGAAAAACTGAGAGCTTTCCCCTTAAGGTCAGGAATGTAGCAGGGATGCCCACTATCACTACTGCTATTCAACATAGTATTAGAAGTCCTAGCCACAGCAATCAGACAACAAAAAGAAATCAAAGGCATCCAAATTGGCAAAGAAGAAGTCAAACTCTCACTCTTTGCAGATTATATGATACTTTATGTGGAAAACCCCAAAGACTCCACCCCAAAACTGCTAGAACTCATACAGGAATTCAGTAAAGTGGCAGGATATAAAATCAATGCACACAAATCAGTGGCATTCCTATACACCACCAACAAGACAGAAAAAAGAGAAATTAAGGAGTCAGTCCCATTTACAATTGCACCCAAAACCATAAGATACCTAGGAATAAATCTAACCAAAGAGGCAAAGTATCTGTACTCAGAAAACTATAAAATACTCATGAAAGAAATTGAGGAAGACACAAAGAAATGGAAAAACGTTCCATGCTCATGGATTGGAAGAACAAATATTGTGAAAATGTCAATGCTACCTAGAGCAATCTACACATTCAATGCAATCCCCATCAAAATACCATCCCCTTTTTTCAAAGAAATGGAACAAATAGTCCTAAAATTTGTATGGAACCTGAAAAGACCCCGAATAGCCAGAGGAATGTTGAAAAAGAAAAGCAAAGCTGGCGGCATCACAATTTCGGACTTCCAGCTCTATTACAAAGCTGTCATCATCAAGACAGTATGGTACTGGCACAAAAACAGACACATCGATCAATGGAACAGAAGAGAGAGCCCAGAAATGGACTGTCAACTCTATGGTCAACTCATCTTTGACAAAGCAGGAAAGAATGTCCAATGGAAAAAAGACAGTCTCTTCAACAAATGGTGTTGGGAAAATTGGACAGCTACATGCAGAAGAATGAAACTGGACCATTTCCTTACACCACACACAAAAATAGACTCCAAATGGTTGAAAGACCTCAATGTGAGACAGGAGTCCATCAACATCCTAAAGGAGAACACAGGCAGCAACCTCTTTGACCTCAGCCGCAGCAACTTCTTCCTAGAAACATCGCCAAAGGCAAGGGAAGCAAGGACAAAAATGAACTACTGGGACCTCATCAAGATAAAAAGCTTTTGCACAGCAAAAGAAACAGTTAACAAAACCAAAAGACAACTGACAGAATGGGAGAAGATATTTGCAAATGACATATCAGATAAAGGGCTCGTATCCAAAATCTATAAAGAACTTATCAAACTCAACACCCAAAGAACAAATGATCCAATCGAGAAATGGGCAGAAGACATGAACAGACATTTTTCCAAAGAAGACATCCAAACGGCCAACAGACATGAAAAAGTGTTCAACATCGCTTGGCATCAGGGAAATCCAAATCAAAACCTCAATGAGATATCACCTCACACCAGTCAGAATGGCTAAAATTAACAAGTCAGGAAACGACAGATGTTGGCGGGGTCGCGGAGAAAGGGGAACCCTCCTGCACTGTTGGTGGGAATGCAAGCTGGTGCAGCCACTCTGGAAAACAGTATGGAGGTTCTTCAAAAAGTTGAAAATAGAGCTACCCTATGATCCAGCAATTGCACTACTGGGTATTTACCCCAAAGATACAAATGTAGGGACCCAACGGGGTACGTGCACCCCTATGTTTATAGCAGCAATGTCTACAATAGCCAAACTGTGGAAAGAGCCAAGATGTCCATCGACAGATGAATGAATAAAGAAGAGGTGGTATATATATACAATGGAATATTATGCAGCCATCAAAAAGAATGAAATCTTGCCATTTGCAACGATGTGGATGGAACTGGAGGGTGTTATGCTGAGTGAAATAAGTCAATCAGAGAAAGACATGTATCATATGACCTCACTGTTATGAGGAATTCTTAATCTCAGGAAACAAACTGAGGGTTGCTGGAGTGGTGGGGGGTGGGAGGGATGGGGTGTCTGAGTGATAGACATTGGGGAGGGTATGTGCTATGTTGAGCGCTGTGAAGTGTGCAAGACTGTTGAATCACAGATCTGTACCTCTGAAGCAAATAATACATTATATGTTAAAAAAAAGGAAGAAGAAGATAGCAGGAGGGGAAGAATGAAGGGTGGGGGAATCAGAGGGGAAGATGAACCATGAGAGACTATGGACTCTGAAAAACAAACTGAGGGTTTTGAGGGGAAGGGGGTGGGAGGATGGGTTAGCCTGGTGATGGGTATTAAAGAGGGCACATTCTGCATGGAGCACTGGGTGTTATATGCAAACAATGATTCATGGAACACTAAATCAAAAACTACTGATGTATGGTGATTAACATAACATAATAAAAATAAAAATTATAAATAAATAAATAAATAAATAAGATCATTGCTTGGTCAAGGGAAATTGTCAAACATGGAAATCTCCCCAATTGAAAATGAGATAAGAAAGAAATTGATTTTGAAATGTTATTGATGAGTTTGTTTCCAATAAAATGAGGGAAGAAAAAATAAAATGAGGGAAGTAAGACTATAATAAATTCAGTTTGGGGTATAAACAAAATACTTAAAATAATTTTGTGAGTTTTAATACTCCTGTGTTTTGATTTTTCAACCACCTTATGTCTAGAAAAAATTAGCTTTTAAAACCTTATATTAAAATTCATTTTGCCTTAGGCTCCAACATAGCTTGGCCTGGCTCTGATCTTTCTAGCTCCTGGCTCAGGTCCTAGTACATTGAAGGTGTTCAGTTCATGATTGTGGAAGGAACTCTGAGCTCCACAAGGCCAGGGAAATAGTGTATCTGTTTTTGGAACCCTCTCCCCCATTTCACTGTGTTAGTGACTGGTATCCAAAGGGGTTCAAATCATGTTAGTTGAATGTTGAATGAAAATAATTAGATTTACCCATTTGGATTCAAAATTCACTTCATATCATGTTATTGGACTCAGTATAATTGAGATGTTCATAGTGGATTTCAGAAGTCCCACCTATGAAGTCCTAGCCTATGATCCCCTTACCTTGGTGTGGGCCATTATGATCCCTCCCTTGCTTTGGAGTACTGCAAAGGGTACCACACAGTCCCCAAGAGATTAATGAGAAAAGTTAGCAAGGAGAAAATTGTACCACATAAACCTCTGTGTCTGCTTCTTGCATGCCTACTAGATTGATGGCTTTCAAACACTTGTGACGATGATCTTTATAAGTTATATTTTGTACATCATGATCCCATATGCACACATATGTTTTTATACATGATTACAACAGTATCATTAAATACTTAGTTGAATTATGTAAGATGTATTCTTTATTTAAATTTTAATATCATTAAAAATGCTTTTGTGATGACCTCAAAGTGGTTTCATGAACCACTGAAGCCAAGGTTCATAGTTTGAAAAACACTGCAGGAGAGTTTTTGGGAGGTGGATATTTCCTGTCTCTCTGCTATTGTATCTAGTATGGCCCAGGTGCAGGGAAGGTGGCTAATAAGCAATACTGGCTGCAGGCCCTGATGCCAAGTGCATATGCTTTGGAGGTAGACAATTGGGTTTGAGTTCTGGCTTTGTCACTAATGACTGTATGACCATGGGCAAGTGACTTCACTGCCATGAGCCTCATTCTCTTCATTTGTAATAAGGATAAAGATGACAACAATAATAATAGTTAACATTTGTTGAGGGTTTATAGTGCACTAGGCTGTGTATAATGAGTAATGATTGGAACTTGGCATAGGTGTTGTGGGGAACCCAGTGGGGTCAAGGTATAAAGTACTTGACACACAGGGGGAAATTAATTATTGCTGAGCCCTTTTTCTTCTGTGTGGACCCGCTGAGCCAGGACTTCTTTTTTTTTTTTTTTAAAGATTTTATTTATTTATTTGACAGAGAGAGAGAGAGCACGAGAGCAGGAACACAAGCAGGGGGAGTGGGAGAGGGAGAAGCAGGCCTCTCGCTGAGCAGGGAGCCTGATGCGGGGCTCGATCCCAGGACCCTGGGATCATGACCTGAGCCGAAGGCAGATGCTTAATGACTGAGCCACCCAGGCGCCCTGAGCCAGGACTTCTTACTGGGAGTTAGAAGTGGGTTGCTCGCTCTTTGGGATATTTGGCAAACTTGGAGCTGGAATGAGTCCAGCACTTTGAAGGGCACTGTGAGAGCACACCGCCAGTCACATTCTCAACAACCCATCTTCCAGGCTTCCTCCTGGCCCATTTGCAACCCTTTGGTCTGCTTTGTGGCAGCTGTGTCCAGCTGGCCCTTGTCCACTTTCCAGCTTTTCTGGGAAGGACAGTGGCAGCGTTGTTGAGGTCTGAGGCCCACAGAGCACAGAGCTCATGTCCTCAGGCTACCTGTGGCACTTGTCCCAGGACATTTCATGTTCTCCCCATTGGTGTCACCAACACATGGGACCACAGAGGAGAGAGGGCTGGGCAAAGTGGCACTACAAATGCAAACCACTGGGAGTGGGGGAATTGTGTGAATCCATCTGTTCTGATCAGGTTTTCTATAGGAAGAAGCATTTATGTTTGCTTGAAATAAGTTTCTCAGTTTTCCTAGGGGCACTGGTCTGCCTTGCTCACAACTCAAGAATGTTTCTGTCTGAGCATCTGGGAAGTCACCTCTTGATTAGGAAAGAACTTGATGGTAATATCAGTTCTAATAGCAATACTTTCTAGATATGTCTATCATCCTATATGTAATTACCATTCATTGAAAACATACTATATTCCATTTGTTTGATATAGGCTATTTCAAAATCTTCATAAGAATATTTTGAACAGTGAATTATCATGCCTGGTGTGCAAATTTTAAAAACCAATATTTATGAAGAGTTAAGTGATTTCCTCCAAATCATCCAGCTCATGATGGTGGAGTTTGAATCAGAGCTTAAGTCTGTCTAACGCTAAAGCCAAGTTCTCTGTGCTTCCACATCACCTATTCACAAACCAAGTTCTCATTATCACTTTACATTTACTGAGTGTTTACCACATGTCTGGCTTTATTGTAAACACTTCACATGTATTACTGGTAATATTTAATCCTCAGAGCAACTCTATCAGAAAGGCTTCTTGGGGCGCCTGGGTGGCTCAGATGATTAAGTGTCTGCCTTCGGCTCAGGTCATGATCTCAGGGTCCTGGGATCGAGCCTCACATCAGGCTCCCTGCTTGGCGGGGAGCCTGCTTCTCCCTCTCTCTCTACTGTTCCCCCTGTTTGTGCTCTCTTGCTCTGTCAAATAAATAAATAAAATCTTAAAAAAAAAAAACAAAGAAAGAAAGTCTTCTTATTATCCCATTTTCCAGATGAGGACTCTGAAAATAGCTATACTTGCTAAGATTATATTCTGCTGCAAGTGGTGGATCTGGGATTTGAACCCAGGCAGTCTGTGCCCTTGACCACTAACATATGCTACTTCATATTTATTTCCTTTGGGTCTCACATGACCATGAGAAAGAGAGAGAAAACATCGACCCTTTACAAGTGAGGGCACTGAAGGAATTTATTTGCCCAATATTACAGAGCTGTTAAGTAGAAGGGGGTCTGGATACTGGGCCCCTTGGCTTCTGGTTCAGTGCTTGCTCCTCTAGATCAGGACATTGCTGTTCGTATCATTGAGGCATGCATGGTGCTCCTTACCTATCCTGTGCTTGGCACCTCGGTGTTGTGAGCAGGTAGGTGTATGGTAGCATCTGTGAGCTTCAGGACTTGAGTGGGTCCTAGAGCTTGGGCTCAGATGGAAGATTCCTTTCCTGTCAGTACACTTTTCTGGTTCCTCTCCTCTGACTGTTATAGCCTGGCTCCTGCATGTGCCTAGTCCTTCCTCTGTCTCCCTGCTGCCCATCATTGTTCCTCAGGGACTTCCTGCATTCAGGGCACCTCTCCAGTGTGGCAATGACCTGGATTCTGAATTTTCTGGCTCATTCAAGATCTTGTCTCTAATTCTTGCTGGTCACAGTCTAGGGGCATAAACCTTGGGGAAATCTCAACCAGCCCTTTTCAAAATTCTCACCCTCTACTTTATATACAAGAGCATGAAACATGTAAGTGAATGCTTGGCTAGACCCACTCTTCTGAAGTTTTCTAATCTATTTATTAATAATTTGGTTCCCCAACAAAATTGTCCTTGAGAGCAGGTATGATTTTGTCTACTTCTTATGGCTCCTCCAAAGAGAATAGCATAAAGCTAGCTTCCTGATAAGTAGGAAGAGAGACAAGAAAAAAGACAGGGTAAATAAACTTTATTACATGTCCCTCATGAACTAGACATTTTCATATATGCCATATCATTTAATTCTGACATCTCCTTGAGATAGAAACTATTATGATTATCCTTATGTTTAGAGAAGAAAAACCTGAGGCTCAAAGACATAAACATATGTAGTCAGAAATGCTTTCATCGTGAAATCACTGTTTCTAGGAATTCAACACCCATGTATCTATGTGTGTGTACATACATGGGTGTGCATCACACACACACTTCTTTCTTAAGTTTTTACTGGTATAATGTTTTTGATCCATGAATCTACATAAAGTTCGGACAGTTATTTTCCCTGATTATACTGTACATACTTGTTCACAGAATGAACATATTTCCCATATCAGCAACAGTCCAAATCTCAGATAATTTTATTCTTTTCAAATACATATGCCTAAATGTGACAAACTTGTTTTGCACTATAAGACATTAATTTAAAGAAAATCATAAATTAATAAAATCCCTTGTTGAACTGTTTATCTTAGTATTGGACTTGAAAAACAAGGTCGGAATATCTATTCAGACACAGATGCATATATTAAATGCATGATTCTATCATGTTTACACGTAATTAATCAATACTTGCCAATCTGTCTCAGTGCCATCAAATAAATGCCTTAGTTGAGTGCATTAATTGTTGAGAAGTGACAAGATGTGAAATGTGTTTTGTGTTTCCAAAGTAAGTAGAGGGTTGCTTAAATAACCCCTTTTAGCTTAATATATGATTCATTCACCACAGAATTAAATGATATGGCATATATGAAAACGTCTAGTTCATGGGGGACATGTAATAAAGGTTATTTACCCTGTTTTTTTCTTGCCTCTATTCCTACTTACCATGAAGCTAGCTTTATGCTATTCTCTTTGGAGGAGCCATAAGAAGTAGACAAAATCATACAAAGACTAAAGGAAGAGGATTTCCTCTAACTTGTGATAATATAAAAGGGAAAAACTATCATATAAATACTTGGCCCCACACATACTTCCCTTTCCCACATTCTGCATTCCATGTTAGTCCTGCCTACTCTATCCAGAACCTCCCTCTACAAATATTTCTCCATTGCACCTTGAGATAACCTCATTGCTGACTCAGATTTTCGGATACATACATTATACATTGAAAATGAACCTCTCGTTCCAAGAATTCTAAGCCTTATATTTAAAAGAATAGGTAAGTTAGTAGCCGTTTATAATCAAAGAATCTTAAAAATAAAATTCTCATTGATTTTCTATTTTTGATTATCTAAATTGAAAGCAACATCCATTGTATTATCCAGAATCTTGTGAAAATTCCATCTACCAAAGCAAATACTCACTGAGCATCTATTATGTGCCAGGCACTGTGTTCTAAGTGGTACAGTTAAAATTTACCTACCAAAGCAACAAAGACTACCTCTTCCACATGCATTGTATCATATTAGATGCAGTGGGGTATTAGAAAATTGTAGGAAAAACACTCCTTAATCTCAAGAAAAGTTTCAGTTTGTTATTTGGGAGACACAAGATTCAATACAAACTAAGAAGTGAGTATGGTCATCAACAATTAAAATTGGTCCTGGAAAATTCTTTGGTAAGAGAACCTTAAACCAGCTCTCCAGAAGGCTGGAGAGGAGGCACAAAGATGAGATGAACATTGCTGGTGTGAAAGAGAATGCCCAACTGAAGCCCAGGGTCACTGGGAAGTGACAGGAAATTATTTGACCCTGTTAAGCTTCAAATGCCTCATCTGTAAAATGAAGATAATATGTATACCACAGTATGAATGGAAAAAGGTACAAATTGGCATGTCAGGTTATTTTGGTAAACAACAGTTTATGACAATTAGAGTTGCGGGGTCCTGCATCTGCTCCCCAACAATCTTACTTCTGGAAGGAATATTTTGACAAAAGCCAGTCTCCGCCACTTGTATAAATACTCATCATCAAATAGGCCCCAAATAGCCCTACAGCCTGTTGGGCTGGGTAGGTCCCTTCAAATATGAAAGAATCACCTCATGGTGTGGTTTCCTAGTCTCTGTTTCAGAGGCAGATGTTTTTGTGTATTTTATTTACTACTGTATCCCCAGTATCGAGAACAATGCCAGCCACATAATAACTGCCCAATAAATACTGGGTAAAATGAATGAACCAATTAGTGAATGAATGAACTTATCACCCTCAGGGTACAGAATAAAGTTAACATAATACATTCATGTGCATGTATATACTGATAAGTGTTAAAGTAAATTCCAGATAGAACAGCATGGAAAGCACCTGGCATATTTGTGTGCTTGTCTTTTGCGTCCTTAATGCAAACTCACTGAGTGTCTCATCCTCTACAATTTCTAGCTCAGAGCTTGAACAAATTAGATGCCAGTTATATTAAATTAGGTTGAATAGACATTCTTATGCATTTCTTTTCCTCATCTGTAAATTGGAGATAATAATAATTCCTATCGTATTTACTTTCTTGAGCTGCTGTGACATTCAAAACACAATGAATGTGACAAAAATGCATAAGGTAGTTTAACATAAGACTGTATTTGCAAAATGTGAGCCATGAAATGCCTGCATCAGAATCTTCTAGATTGTTTTGAAAATGTTGAGTCCTGGGACCTGTTTCAAGATTTTCTAATTCATAGTATGGCAAATGTACCTAGAAGTCTGCATTTTAATGAAATCACCAGGTGATTATTTTCCACTCTTTTATTTTTTTAACATTTTATTTTTATTTTTATGTTCATTTTTGTTTATCCCCACATGCTTTGTAAGCACAATTAGATTTTCAGCATTGCCTCATCAAGAGAGGAGAAGAGAGGTGGTAGTGATGATGAGTGTGACAAATTGAACCACAACAGTGACCAGGAGCTCTATGGGGGAAGGGAAGGACATTGACTTCTTGTTCATCTGTTATAACCCTGGCACCCAGTGTAGTGACTGTCTGATAATCAGTGTTCCATAAATGGCTGCTGAATGACTGCCATCAATGGTGGCAATGCTGGCTTGTGAGCTCTCTCTGTGATGCCCAACACAGAGGAGTTGACACTTGCTCCTTGAGACGAAAGATGTAGGTTGAGCATGTGAAGTTTGGTCTTGCCAAAAGGAAGAGGATTTCCTTCTTGCACCTTCATCCCTTCCCATTTAAACAATGTCCACAAGCTGGGTAAAGGTATATAAACATAGAGACTGTGTTCGCACACCCAGCTCTGGGTTGGTAATGATCACATTTCCTGCCTTATGTTGTCAAAGTTGTCTTTGTCCCCAGAATGCAATTCATTAACGCTGAGCTTAGGAGGGTGCCCAGGGGCCTCACCCTACATTGCTGGTCTTTGCCTATCTCCTTCCAATCTTTTCCTACAGCAGTTCAGAAAGGGTAATGAAGAATTCCTTGAAAATTGTGCATAAAGTTGATTGCTTAAAGAGGTAGTTTATTGCCTCAAGTTAGGCTTGATTTCTTTTTATCACCCCATAGAGGAATCAAGTGATCCAAGAAACTGTTATGATTTACAAAAAGAAGGGCAGGGGGGCAGAGGGAGGAAAGAGCTATGAATGTGTTGATTATTATGAAGATGTTCCAGCGTCCCTCTCAACACACACACACACACACACACACACGCACACACACACACACGTTGCTGCCTGTCAGCTTCCAGGATGTGGAAGCATCCTTGGGCTTGGCTTTAGGTAAAGGTTTTAACTTATTACCTAAATGAGAGGCCTGTGAAGCCACCTGCCCTTTTGCGCTAAGTCTTCCCCAGCAGACAGCAGTGGCCCAGAGGGCAGAGAGGAGATTGAGAAAAGGGGGATAAATCCTGGGCCTGGAGGGGGAATGGATCTCTTGATTGTTACTACCACCTGCCAACCCCACAGTTTTCCTGTTAGTTCAGATCAGCTGTTTCCTGTGTCTCTATGTAAACAAACTGGGAAGACAATTGGTGCAAATGGGAGGAGAAATTGTACAGAACAGCCCCAGCACTGAAATCCTTGTTGTTTGTGTGTCTGTAACTTGCCAGTCACTCCTATTCTGTGTTGTGGGAGAGCTGGGTAGGTTTGGTTCGGTTCTCATCCTCATGGTCCTTGGATGTTCCAAGTCCTCCCTTGATTTTTTGCTAATTCCCCGGGGGTTTACTCTCTCATGGACACCCTCCCCCTGAGACTTTTCTCTGTTTTGCCCTAAGTCAGAGTGGTTCCAGGAATTAGCCTTTATGTGTTTCCATAAAAAAATATACTAGAACTTTTTTCTGAAGATTTGGAAGTGCTAGGGAAGTTCACACTACTGACCGTGCTGCCTTCTGCCATTCCCTGACCTTTCCTGTCCCATCCAAACTTCTCTGTTACTTTGTTCCTTCCACAATTGGGCCAGATAGCATCAAGTCTCCTCCTTCTGTAAGGTGAAGGAGGAACTTAGCTATCCATACCTCTTGCCATCACACAATCCCATGGAGGTCCAGAGCAGAAACACTCTAGTGTGAGCACTTCATCCACCTCCTCAGAAGGCTGCCTTGCTTGCCACCAATAACCTTACTTTTTTGTTATGACTTCTTTGTTTGCTGTCTAACTCTTATAACAATGCTGAAAATGAGATGAAGAAGTAGAATGAGAGGCGTGGAGTTACTTGTCCTAATGCATGCTGCTGATAAGTAATGGAACTAGGACTGAATTCATGTTTCTCTGCTCCTGCAGCCCATGTTGCTTCTATTCAACCATATCACATTCGGCACAAAGTTGAGGAGGAAGCCAGGGAGATGATGGGGAGAGCTTTACCACAGATAAAAATCATGGTTCCTATTCTTGGCAGGACCTAACACCATTGACTAATAGCAAGCAGTACAAGAAGATTTTTATAAAGAGGAGATTTGTAAGATAGTTCTCTCCCTGTACATTCATTTCTTAGTTTCTTTCTGCTGCTAGAAGAAATTACCACCAATTTTGTGGCCTAAAACAACATCAAAAAATTTTATTATCTGGTAATTCTGGGGGTCGGACTTCCAAAATGGGTTTCACTGGGCTAATATCAATGTGTCAGAATAATTGCGTTCTTTCTGGAGGATCTATAGGAGAATCTACTTCCTTGCCTTTTCCAGTTTTTAGCAGCTGCCTGAAATCCTTGGCTCCATGAATCTTCCCTTTTCAAAGTCAGCAGTGCCATCACTCCAACCTCTAACTCTGTTGCCTCATTTCCTCCTCTGACTCCGACCCTCCTAGCTCCCTATTAGATGGGTGTTCATTGTGATTGTGATGGGTACATATGGATAATCCAGGATCATCTCCTTATCTTGAAGCCCTAATGACATCAGAAAAGTCTTTTTACGATGTAAAGTTCCATACCACAGGTCCTGGGATTTAAGATGTGGACATCTTTGGGGGAGGGCATTGTTCTGCCTACAGTACCTTCATTCATGATTTCTTTCTTAGTTCAAACTCCATTTCTTTTTTTTCTTTTTTTTTTTTTTAAAGATTTTATTTATTTATTTGAGACAGAGAGAATGAGAGACAGCATGAGAGGGAGGAGGGTCAGAGGGAGAAGCAGACTCCCCGCCGAGCAGGGAGCCCGATGCGGGACTCAATCCCGGGACTCCAGGATCATGACCTGAGCCGAAGGCAGTCGCCCAACCAACTGAGCCACCCAGGCGCCCTCAAACTCCATTTCTTAAGAACTGACCATGTAGCAGGCAGTATGATAGGAACTGGGTATATAGAAATAAAACACTCTCAAGGAGCTTACTCAAGGAGGGAGACAGACATAAAAATTAGCCATTAGACAGTAGTGTGCTAAGTGCTGTGAAAGAGGTAAGTGCAGGCGGCTCTGGGAGCCCAGAGGAAGAGACTAACACTCCATCTTTAGGGTTGTAGTTCATCTACAGTTCTCCTGGAAAATGGGATGCCTGGAAAGTCTTTAAGAAAAATAGGTGAAGAGTAGGAGAGACTCAGCCTGATGGGTAGTGATTATTATGTGCAGGTTTGTCTACATGCAGAGGGACAGAGAGTTCATCTAAAGGAGAAGTGCAGTACTGGGGAGATAGGGAAGGTGACATAGCTACATGCAGATATCTATAGGGGCATCAGCAAACAGGAAGGGATGGCTGCAGGGTCAGAACCAGCTCATGGCATGGAAGAGCATCTATTGTAAAATCATACATAATGGGTAGGCTGAAGCTGTTGAAATGCTATGTCCTGTCATTGGAGCTGGTCTGTGTTCTTGGGCTGGCTGAGGTTCAGAATGAAAGATCATTTAGTCAAGTTTTGGAGGAACTAGTTCACGTGGGAGTTAATGTTGAAAAAGGAGGTGAATACTGGAAGAAGACTTTTGTAAAAGCCTTAGGAGTTAGGAAAAAAGTGGAAAATTGCTATAGCTCATAAAATAAAAAAAGAATTACAGTTAGTCAAATCAATATCCATGTCTTTATATATCTATATCTATATTTCTGTGGTCATACTGAGAATAATTTGATTTTCATAGCTTACTTATCAATTCCATTACATTCCACAAACATTTATTAAACATCTACCACGAACTGACTGCTATATTTAGAACTAAGAACACAAAGATAAGAAGATATAATCTCTGTCCTCCAGGATCTCATAAAACAGCATCAAAAATCCTAAAACAAGAATATGAACAAAATGCTACAAAAACCTTTTAATAAAATTGTGTATGAATGCCTGGCATATGAATGTGTAACAGCGTTATGTGTTTGCTCTTATGGCACTGGCTGCATTTTTCTCTAATACTTTCATGTAGCAAACATTCCTCAGGTGCCAGCCATGTGTCCAGGCTCTGGAGACTTTTTTTTTTTTAATTTTATTATGTTATGTTAGTCACCATACAATACATCATTAGGTTTTGATGTGGTGATCCACGATCCATTGTTTTCGTATAACACCCAGTGCTCCATGCAGTACGTGCCCTCCTTAATACCCATCAGCGGGCTAACCAATCCCCCCTTCCTCCTCCCCTCTAAAACCCTCAGTTTGTTTCTCAGAGTCCATAGTCTCTCATGGTTCATCTCTCCCTCCAATACCCCCCCCCATTTTTCCCTTCCTTCTCCTAATGTCCTCCATGCTATTCCTTATGTTCCACAAATAAGTGAAACCATATGATAATTGACTTTCTCTGCTTGACTTATTTCACTTAGCATAGCCTAATCTGCTCCAGTCCCATCCATGTTGATGTAAAAGTTGGGTATTCATCCTTTCTGATGGCTGAGTAATATTCCATTGTATATATGGACCACATCTTCTTTATCCATTCATCTACTGAAGGGCATCTCAGCTCTTTCCACAGTTTGGCTATTGCGGACATTGCTGCTATGAACATTGGGGTGCATATGGCCCTTCTTTTCACTACATCTGTGTCTTTGGGGTAAATACCGAGTAGTGCAATTGCTGGGTCATAGGGTAGCTCTATTTTTAACTTTTTGAGGAACCTCCACACTGTTTTCCAAAGTGGCTGTACCAACTTGCATTCCCACCAACAGTGTAAGAGGGTTCCCCTTTCTCCAGGCTCTGGAGATATTAACAGTGAGCAAGATAGAGAAGGTCTTATTTATATGTTGCTTACTTTCCAATCATAGAGTACACCAGTAGGCCAGGGAGACAGCAAACAAGATAATCATAGATGTACATTATGAAGGAAGTAAGTGGTGATTTTAGGGGCATCTCTGGGAGGCCAAAGTTAGACTGAGTGATTAGGAAAAGTTTTGTTTTGTTTTGTTTTGTTTTGTTTCCATTTCCATTAAGTAGAATCCTAAAGGAGATGATGTTTCAGAGTAACGGTCTTCTGGGGACTGTAATGAGGGAACTAGAGGCATTTGGGGGATGACAGCAAACCACCTGCAGGAGCCATCCTCTGGTGCCACATGATTTCCTGAGTTGTGCTTCTTTCACAAGGGTAGGTGAGAAGCAAGGTGGTTACTACATATTCCTACTGTCTATCCTCCTAGTCTTATATGAGCCAAGCAGATGAGGTACAACTTTAAATCGTTTGCAGTGTATTACTTTGCTATTGCTATATAACAATTTACCACAAATGTAGTAGCTTAAAATGACATCAATTTATTTATTTATTTATTTATTTTTATTTATTTATTTTTTAAAGATTTTATTTATTTATTTGAGACAGAATGAGAGAGAGAGAGAGAGCGCGAGCACATGAGAGGGGGGAGGGTCAGAGGAAGAAGCAAGCTCGCTGCCGAGCAGGGAGCCCGATGCGGGACTCGATCCAGGGACTCCAGGATCATGACCTGAGCCGAAGGCAGTCGCTCAACCAAATGAGCCACCCAGGCGCCCCGACATCAATTTATTATATCGCAGTTTTGTAGCTAAGAATTCAGGCCAGAGCTCAATCACATTCTCTGCTGGCTGTTTCACAAAAATGAAATCAAGGTACCAGGTGGGGCTGTGATGTCCTCCAGAGCAAGGGGACCCACTCAAGCTCATATGGTTATTATCAGAATTCAGTTCCTAGTGGTATAAGACCAAGACCCCCATTCTTCTGCTGTCCAGGCATTGTTTCCAGTTCTTAGAGACCACTTCAGTTCCTTGCCATAAGGAATCTTCCACAGATGCTCCCACACGTCAACTCCTTTTTAATTTCTGGAAGAACCCAGTCCTTTGTAAGGGCTTCCTGATTAGGTCAGGCCCTCCTGGATAACCTTCCTTTTGGTTAACTTCAAGTCAACTGATTAGTTACCTAATCACAAGAGTGGTACCCCATGGTATACATGGTTCTGCTTGCACTCAGGGGGAGGAGATTATAAAGGGCCTGCACATAATGGGGCAGAAATCTTGGGATAATCCTGGGATTCCATCTACTACAACCAGTGAATATCCAGGCTGACCTGAAATACTAACATCCCATTTATCTGGCTGATGAGATCAAGTTTTTCTATCTCCATCTTTATCAAGTTGAAGCCATTCATGGCACAAACTGCCTACTTATGTCAGTTGCACTAGCCAAATATGCTATTAAAGACTAACACTGAGTGCCTAGCATATGCAAGAAATCATCTTAAGAGTATTAAATATATATTAACCCATCTAATCTTTATAAAAACCCTATTAAGTACCATACATATCTCCATTTTACAGATGAGAAAACTGAGAAAGTCATTTGAGGAAAGATGAATAATTTGTCCAAGTTCACATAATTAGTAAGTGGCAGAAGCGGGTTAGAATTCAAGCAAATAACTCTGTAGCATATTGCAGTATGTTAGATCCCACAATGTCTCTCTTTGGTCTCAGAAAAACTGCATAATCTCAAATTTTACTGAAACCCACCCAACTGGAATTTCTAATAACTCCTTGACCCAATAATGAGTTATTGATGATTTCACTGGCCTAAGATAGCTAAAATAAGATGAAGAGGTTTGAGTAGCAAAATTACTCTTTCTGTATATGGGAAAAGATAATTTCCTTGGATTTTCATGAATGAATCATATTTTTATATACCAACTCCCAGCCCCTCAAGTGTTTCTCAAATACTTCAGCAACTTTCACTAATAGCAAATGAAGTTTTTATTTACTTTTTTAAAGATTTTATTTATTTATTTGTCAGAGAGAGAGAGAGAGCCAGGGAGCACAAGCAGGGAGAGCAGCAGGCAGAAGGAGAAGCAGGCTTCCCACTGAGCAAGAAGCCCAATGCGGGGCTCGATCCCAGGACCCTGGAATCATGACCTGAGCTGAAGGCAGATGTTTAGCCAACTGAGCCACCCAGGTGTCCCACAAATGAAGTTTTTAAAAACCCTCCTTAACTCAAATATATTAGATGAGAGAGCAAGAAACAAAAAATAATACAACAGGGTTCATACAGATGACCAAAAATAAACTCCTTTTGACCAGAGCGTATGAGGTATTTCTAGCTAGTACTACTTCCATTCCATCAAACAGAAGGATAAAAGGTTTTTTCTAGTGAGGTGAGTTAATCATGTACCATTTCTATAAAATGGTTCTTAAACTTCAGAAAGGGGTCATGAAATGATTCATCTTTAGATAAGAGAAAAGAAGGAAATGATGTTCTTTCAAGTTTTGGTTTAGAATCTGTTTATCTAACCACTAGATTGTTTTTTTCACTCACTGAAAAGAGAAAGGCAGTGTGGCTTGTGGAATTAGCTCCTCATTTAAATGAGAGGCAATGAGTCGTTAATTATAAATTCATGGCCAGATTCTCTTCTCTCTGACTTGTGAACTTTGCCAGGTCTTCTGACCTTTATAGATTGTGATGTTTTACCAGTCTACTATGGCACAATTGTCTACCATGTGCCTTTCATATTGTGCTATCAAATTTTGATCTGAATGTTGCATTTCTCTGAATTCATCAAAAGGATATATCTTGCAACAGTGATGATCTTCAAGAGAACGCTGTGAGGCTGTGTGCCACCTGCTGAAGAGGAAAGACGAATGGCATAATATAAAGCCAGCTCCCAAAGGAAAAGTGCATTTTTTATCAGAACATACCAGAAATTTCTCTGGTAAGCTTATAAAAAGCATGATCAGGGTAGCAAACATGCTTTCTATGGACTTTGTGAAACATGCTTATGTTATATGAGTTATTGCAGTGTAATTACTGATGACTTTCTTAGTGTTATTTTGTATACTCTATTATTGTGATTTCCCTAAATAAACCTTTTGTAATATTTAATCAGTAACTACTCATTCTGTCTAATTTTCTGAAACTTGTTTTTTTTTTTTTAAAAAGCTTGTCTCATGTTTTAATTTCTCCTAGTGTATTGTCAATATTTTTAGTATTCTTCTTTGAACTTGGTTTGTCCATCTGTAAAGAGGGTTGGACTGGAGAGTAGAGTCCATTGACAGAGCTTTCTGGAAATTATGGTGGTACACTGTGAGTGGGACTCCAGGTTTCCTACCCATACTTCAACAAGAGGAGTAAGGCTTTATCCTCTCTATATTGTTGAGTTTTGGACACTTTCACCTGTTTTCACTTTCAAGTAACAGAAAATCCTACTCAAACTGGTTTAAGCATAAAAGATAATCTATTTATTTATATAACTAAGAAGTCCAGGGACAATTGGCTTCAGGTACACCTTGTTCCACAGGTTAATTATATTTACCTTAGGGGCTCATTTCTTCATATTTCTCAGATCTGCTTCCTGCGCCAGCATTGGCCTCAGGTTGCAAATATTAATGGCAGCCCCGATGGACTGGGTTGGGGTCAATCCCCCACAATATAAACGGAGTCAGGGTATTTTCTGAAAGAAAATTTAGATATATTTTATCAAGAAAGAGGAAAAACAGGAGCAATAGACTCTTACCACAGGTTCCATGTAAGATGCTGTCTGAAAAAGTGTTTCCATTGTTAAAAACAAGTTTGAAAACTCTAGAAAATGCCATTTGTAAGACCTTCCCAGCTCTACAATTTCTCTGATTCTACTTTTCTTTCATTTGACTCAGTGTCAAACTCTCCAGAATGTTCTAGATCCACAGCTGATCTCATTAAAGCTCAGAATGGATTAATAGTTTAAAGCAGAAATCATTGAGTTACAAATAATCTCATTTGTTTTCGGCAGATGTCCTGGTAGTGTATCCCATAATTTGCATTAACCCAGAGGCCAATGTGTAATTATTTAAATGAGATTTTTCTTTTTAAAAGAGGAGTGATTCCCTGAGGGTTGATACTCATAGCTGATTGCCATTTGGTGAGTGGAGCCAGTTATTGCCTTTAGTCAAAATTTATTACAGGTACCACTAAAGGAAAAGAAAATCTTCAACTTACAAAGGGATCTGGAAGTTCTGAGCATTCTGTGCATCCAAGCCTGGCTCTTGAAATGAGCTCCCTCCTTGCCTGCTCCAGGATTCGCTGATGCCATCCCTGTCACTATGACATCAAGCAAGGTTTAAGAACAAATCCCATACTTGAGAGTTGGGAGACCCACCTCCTGGGTCAAGTACTGTGAAGTCAAATATCTGAACCACAAATAAGGCAATTAATAAATATACACCAGGCATAAGGGTATAGTGAAGAGAGCCTGGTCAGGGAGTCAGAGGCGCTACCTGTAAGAAGTCTCACAAATTCACTGTCCTAGGTCTTTTCTTCATGGTGTTCCCTTTATCTGGAATGCCTTCCTCTTTGTTCATCCTCAAGGCCCCTTTCAGAAGTCAACCTCCATCAGCTGGAATTACTGTTTCTAGAGATTCCTAAAGTAATTCCTAGGGCAGCACTTACCACTTACTAATGGCTGTTTTGGTCTTCTGCTTCCCTCACTGGGACAAATTTTTAACCCTGAATTTTCTCATCTATAAAATGGAGACAGTAATCCTTCATTGGAGTGACTGGAGGTATAAATGAGCAAAGGTTTGAAAGTGCTTTGTCAGTGTTTGTCATTCAGTAAATAATCAACACATTAAGGTTGTAAATATAAGCCCTATAAAAAGGTTAAAATTGAAGATAAAGGACGGGTGAAGTCTTGACTCAGCTTTTGAAGCAGCTGCATACATAACTGTTACTGAAGTACTTAGTACTTCAATAAACCATCAGTTTCACCTTCAGTAAACCACCTGAGATTAACATGGCCTCCCAGCATTCTCCAGGCCTGCTCATTGCCTGCTGAGTATCTTCATTGCTCATGTGGAATCTTTGCTTTGAATATGGGATCCCACTGAGAGGAAACACATCATCTCTTCTTTGTATGTATTGAAGTGGGATTTGGATGGTCATCACCCAGGGATATGCTAGAGACCATCCTTGTCTTGGTGGCAATGTTATGGTAATGTCACATTAGATGTGACATATAATAAGGTCTCTTTGAGATTTATGATCCTAGGCCCCTGAAGGAGCTTTTTCTATTTTTTTTTCTTAATGCAATTCATTTTTCTATACCTAGATGAGTTACTTAATCCTAGTTCCTCAGATTTCCCCCTTATATAGGTGGGAAAATATATTCTAGTCTCCAGTTTATTTTCCCATTAAGAGATGATAACACATAAGGTAATAATGGAAGATTTGTGTTATAAAATCTTTAGAAGCAACATTGAATATAAATCTCAGATTTGATTTTAGGATATAAATGATTCGTATGCCTAAGCAGTGCATATATTCCAAATATATCTGCAGTTTCTCCAGAAAATGCCAAACTCTTATAGGGACTACACTGAATCGTTTCAGCCTTTTCTGAGTAGGATCACAGTGTGACACAGTCAAAAATGAACACTAAGAACAGAATTCCGTTTCTTTTCTTTTTTTTCCCTCTTTTCACAACTAGGATGGAAGCTGGTGATTGAAAGGAAATTTATGTAACATTTGGAATACTGTCTCAGATATTCAGCTGTGCTGCCTTCCCCTCAACTACAGAACATTCAACAGCATCTGTTCTCTGATGATGCAAGTTCCCACTTGTAGATGGGGCTGGCTTACGTCTACCTGTTTCAACACCTTTGCTCCTTCCCATCTCCAACCATGGTACATAAGCAGAAACAAAGGCTAATGACTGTACTTTTTTTTTTTTTTTTGGCAGTTTTATGGATCGGATTTAAAGTTAATGTACTATCCTTTCCTGCCCGGTGTCAGAAGTCAGAATCCTAAGCTTGTAATGCTTTAGCTCCTTAGGAGTGAAGTCTGTTTGGCCTCTACTTAAACAAGGAAGAGGTAGAACAGGGAGGCAAAGAGGTCAGAGTTTAAATCATTGCTCTGTGTTTCTTGGCTGTTTGACTATGCATGACTATACTATGTCTTAGTTTTCTCATCTATAGGAAGGGGAAAATCATACAGACCTCCTGGGGTGTTTGTAATATTCAAAGACAATCATTATTTAAAAAGCTTTGTTGTATGTGTAGGCACTCAATAGCCATCAACTTCCTTTCTTGTTTGCTTCCTCATTCCAAGTTTAATCTACTGATAGAAGGGAGAATAATCAGCCACAGTTACGTGAATAGTAGCCTGACTCTAATACATTTTTATAGGTACAGAGCCAACCCAGGACAAAATTGGGGAGCCATTGACATTTGTCTTCAGGTTGGTCACTCCCATTCCCGTACCCTCTGATTCCCTGATGGTGTCTGCTCTGGTCTTTCTCTAGGGCACCTGGATTCCTTTATGTATTTTTCTCCTTCCTCTTGTCAATCATCATCTCTAGAAAATATCCAATAAGCTCATTCCAAACTAAGGTGCAAAGGACTGGTAAGGTTCAATATATTTTGGGGGACAGAGATTTAATACAAACTAATGACCTGTTTGTTGTGGAATATTGGGTAACAGCCAGGTCAATAGTTGATTTCCACATCTGTATTTCTTATTTATTCAGCAAATATGCACAGAACTCCTTCTCAGTGCCAAGTTGTGGAGGTTTCACAAGGTCACTGCCCTCAATGGTCGCTCAGTCTTGTCAGATGCAGTTATGTAAATATAAATAATAATAGCAAACATTCATAGAACAATGACCATGTTCCAGATAGTGTTCTGTATGCTTTAAATATATTAATTCATTTATTCTTGCAACAACCCTGTTAGTTAGTTACACTTATCAGCTATAGTTTGAGGTAAGAAAGCTGAGGCTCAGAGAAGTTAAATATCCTACCCAAAGTCACACAGCTAGTCAATGTGGTCCAGCTCCAGAGCTTTTGTTCTTTATTACTCACTGCCTCTCTATACACAAGACAGTGTGATGACCACTTCTAGGATTCTGTTGGTTATGGAGTAGTCAGTGATGGAAAGACTATGGATAGTTTATATGAGAAAGTAACAAGAACAGGAAAAATTATAAATATCTGTCAATAGTAGAATGCTTAAGTTCATTATCATATATCTATATATGTCTATATGATGAAGTACTTAAAACCACTAAAAAGTTAAGAAAAAAATTCTAAACTTCAAGAGGAAGAAAAGGAGGGTACCAGTTTCTGTAGTATTATTTTAATTTTTAAAAAAGCATGCTCATGTATATAAATAGCTCTGTATTTCAGTGTGTAAGGCACTTAGTATCAACACGAATACAATACAGTCCCAGCATTGGAGGAGTTGCCAGTTCAGGAGGAGAGAGACATTTCAATAATGGATTTTTCAGCAACATGAGAAAGCCATGCATGGGGCCATATTGCCTGAGAGATCAGGGCTTTGCTGAGACAGTGAGAGGGATCAGGGAAACATTCCCAGAGAATACCAGCCTTGCCTTTTTCCCTCTGGAACTTCATTTTCAGAGGACAGACAGATCTATGATGTTTATATTTGCTTCTCTAAGAAGGAATGATGTAAAGTCAAAGCATATCTATCTTCTTCCAAACCTCCAGCAGCCTCCCAGTGAGTTCATCTTTGGCTTCTGCTTCCAGGTTCCCAGCCCAGAAGTCCCACCTCTCTCGGTCCCCTCCCAGTGTCCCAGGTAATGTGTCATTTTAATACAGGACATACTCTGGTTTCTGGGATGGTCAGTGAGTTGAAGCTCAAATCCCAAACTTTCTTTATCAGGAACTCACTCCAGACTTGCAGCTGGGTATTTGGCCCTCAGAAGAACGGGTCCCACTCCCCAGGACACCTGGCAACTAGCCCTTCCCAAAGAGTGAACAAAAAATCATCATTTCTTTTGACTGCATGCTGACCATGAGCCACCTATGGTCACCCTGCATGGATGGTCTCTGTTCCTTATAACAATTAGATCACCCTCATTTTCAAGGAGAAGTGCCAGCTCTGAGCAGGCGAAACCTCTGCTGAGGTCTTAGACAGTTGCAACTGCAGTGCCCAATATAGTTCTTAGCACATATACTCCATTAGCAATTGTGTTTTTGACTCTCACAGCTACTAAGTGGCAGGTTTGAGACCAAAATCTATGTCTATATGATTGCAAAGCCTTTTTTCATTCTTCCATGCTAAGCACTCCTCAGTCTGGGGTCTTGCATGCCACAGTGTTCTTTTCCTGGATATTCTTCCTCCCTGGCTGTTATGACGTTTTAAGCCGAGATAAGTGCATTCATCGGGACCACCCCTTTAACTATCAGTAATTTGTGATGGCTTCCAGATCAAAGGGCTAGGGAGCATGCCCAGGTGGAGGGTGGGAGCCCTCTGGATGTTTGCAGGAACATTATTTCACATTATGTACCTGGGAGGGTAATCTTTCATCCTTTCGCTGCCTTCCTTAGAAGCCTATCAAACAACTCTGGGCTTTTTCCTTCTCCTTTTTATCACTCTCTGGAACAGAGTTGGAACTTGTGTAACTGCAGGTTCTTTTCTGTGAGAAAAATAATCTCATTTCAATATGTGTGGGTGGGTAGATTATAAGTAATAGGCTCAGAGCTCAGTTGTAGGACTAGGGAGGGTCTGGATTAAATAGTTGTATGATTAACAAGCCGCTGCGTTTTTATGGTTGAGGAAGAAAAGATTGCTGTAAGGATTATTGGTTCAGATTGGAAATGATTCACACAAAAGTATTCAACAGTTTTGGTGGCAAGAGTGGGGAGAAGAAAATAACTGACCCCCCCCCCAACCTCCTGGAAAAGAACAGTATGAAATGTACTGTTTGATCCTTTCTTTTTTCTTTTAAGTCTTCCTCTTCCTTGTGGGAGAGGTCTCTGAAATTACGAAGAGAAGGTGCCATGTAAGAGATCTGCTTTACATTCTATTTGTGTTTGGTATTAGCAGCATATTAGATGAAGTGAGATTTGTAGGTCAGCTGTCGAAATAGGGGACTCTGAGTAGTCAGATCACCTCTCTGGGTGTCTGCTAAGGGCAGGTTGGTCTAGATAACCTTATAGGTATCCTCCAGGTTCATTCATTCATCGAGTTCATGAGGACTGAACGAGCTGGCACTGGGCTGCCAGATCCATCAAGACCCCTCTTATTTCCTGCCCGAGTTCAGAACCAATTGAGAGGAAGACGCTAAAGTTAGAGGAAGGAGATTCACATATCATCACTATTATAGACAAACACTACTGAGAGTAGAAGGCTAAAGGGAACAGAGTAACAGCTTTTCTACCACCAGATATCAGAAGGAAACTAATTTGTTCACCCATTCTCAAGCACTGCTGGACTGTCACAGGGTTCCCCATTTCTGTGAGTGTTGGAGGGTATCCTTCTTCCCCAAAATTTGCATCATGGAAGAGCAGTGCGGAATACATTCTCTATGCTGTCAGATACACCCCCAGAGAGTTAAGGAAAGGGAGGGACTGTTCCAGTAAGCTTAGCTCCTTCTCCCAAATGTACCCAGTAGCAAAGTCATTTCCTCTCCCAGTGAAGGGTAGGACAGAGAATGGAGAGAGGCCTTTGGGCCTAGGGTAAATTCCTCCTCATGGAAACCAGAAAAGTTGGGGATAATTGTGGTCAAGCCAGTAGACATTCTCCACACATCTACTCTCACCTACATTTCCCAGTCTCCCTTACTGTTAGATTGGGGCCATGTGACTTTGTTTGGCCAATGAACTTGAGTGGAAGTAATGTATCACTTGTGAGTTTAATCAGTTAAAGTGTTCCTCTATCCCTCTCATTCTCTGCCTTGGTGACCCTGGGGCCATATGTTCTAAATGGCATGGCTATAAGATGAAGAAAATCTGTCCAAAATCCAAATGGATTTTGCATGAATTAGAAATAACCTTTAGTTTTCTAAGTCACTGAGATTTGGAGATTTATCTATTACCACAGCAGAGACTGTCCTATCCTGACTAAAATAATGCTCCTCCCTGAACCTCAGGGACCAGATATACTGTGAAAACAAAATAGACACACTGTTTGTACTCATGGAACACTTAGTCTAGTGAAGGAAGATAGACAATAAACAGGTGAAAAAAAATAAGTATACCCTGTGGTAAAGGCTGTGAAGGAATAATTGTGAAGAATAGTTGGCAGGGTATAAACTTAAATTCGGAGGTCAGAGTAGACATTGCTGAAAAAAGTGACATTTTAGCAAATCTAAAATGTTATATCTTAATAAAAGTGAGAGTCCTTTTACGTAGTAATCTCATGCCATTGAAATTCCGGTATCTTCCTCTCATGGTTTATCTGCACTAGCCAGTATATTATCAAGAGGAGCTCTTCTTGTTGATGATATACTGGCTAGTGCAGATATGCCAAGTATTTCTCTAGCCCATTGCCATTGGCTAAGATGTTATCTTCCTTTCCCTGTGTGGTTTCTATTATAAAAATAAGGCTTTGATTTTTATTTGATAGGCGTGTACTTGTCATTAAGTATGTAATTAAGTATATTTTTTTCAAATGACTTCAAAACCGTTTGTGAACAATATTCAGTTGCCTTCTCCCTTTTCCCCACCTTGTGTGATGTGTCCTTCCTGGTTGAAAATCACTGATCCAGAGCATGACTTTGAAACCTCAGGATTCTAACCCCATTGACCAGTGTGTGGTGAGAGACCTAACAAGCACATACTTCAATAGGATCAATGAGTGCATTGATTTTAATGGAAAGACCTGCACTTCTTCAACTGGTGGTCCAAACATAATCTGGAGATGACCACAGTGGATGATTGTTTTTATTGGGTTGTCCAGGATCCTTTCTCTCTTATTTTGGTAACAATTCCCTGATTTTCCACTGGGGCATTACCCCTCCTCACTCTCCATCCACCTGCTCTGGGTGAACCTGTGACTCAGACTTTGATCAAAGTATGGCCTTATCTAGTTCCAGTCATTAGTCCAAATATTGCTGTGTGATGTGATTCAGTCCATTGGCAGTCAGGCCCCAGTCTTTTTTGGGAATTTTGTGGGAATTTTGAGGGAAGAGAAGCTTTATCTTCTCTGTGGGATATAAACCTAGGAGAACATAGGGCTGTAGCCACTAGCTTCCACCTTGTCTTAGAATGGAACTAACATTAAAGAGAATAGGCCACTTCAAACTATAGATGAACCCATCACTCATGCCCTCCTGGTCCCCAAGCCAGTTGGGTTTCCCATGGCTTGCAGTGAAAACAAATATAACTGACATAGAGGACACAATTTACATGAGGAAAAGAAAGGTGGGACAAGTGTCAATTTTACTGTTGATCTAAAGTCTCCTTATTGTTTTTTCCAAAATTCTAGGTACTTCAGAAAGGTAATGATAATTGCCGGAGGAAGTTCATGTTCCAATGCTTTACCTCCATCAGTGGGGAACATATTTAATGAGAATAAAGAAAAATAGCTCCTGTCTAATTACAAGGTATTATTCACAGTATAAAATGGAAAAAAAAAAAAAAAACCCCACAAACTAAGAAAATTGCAAAAAAAAAAAAAAAAAAGGCACATGAAATACATTTAAAAGCCAGGCAATTAAAAAAAAAAATAAGGAAAAACAACAACAAAAGTCGTGCTGAAAGTTCTTTGCCCAGTGGGAGCTTAAATGAATGTTAGCTGCTTGACTCCTTAAAGCAGACTTAAACTAACTAACTCATAGTTATTAAACTCCCTCTCAGTCTCTGTCTCTCCCTGGGTAATGCATTATTTTTGGGGTGTGGTTGTAATTCTAGATGGCCCAAAAGAGAGGAAGCAGTTAAAAATTGATAATAGGTCAATTGTTAATAAGTTGATAACTGCCTTAGGGGGTCTTCAGGTTCTGGTCAAGAGCCATTTCTTTCCTTCTCCATTATGGAAAGGAGGGAGGGAGGGAGGGGGGGGGAGGAAGAGGAATGAAAGGGAGGAAGGAAGAGAGGGAGAGAGGGAGGGAGGGAGGAAAGAAGGAAGGAGGAAAGCAAAGAAGCCAAGATTTATCAAGTGCATCATTAAAAATCTAATTGTTACATGTTGCTTCAATTTTGTAAAAGAGAAAAACTGAGGGCTTAGAGAGGGTGATAATGATAATTAATCCATACTCAGTGCTTCATATGTCACAGATGCTTTTCTAAGTGCCTACTATGAATTAGCCTGTTTAATTGTCACAACAACCCCATGAAAAAAGCAACATTATTCTCAGTGCATAGAAGAGGAAACAGAAACACAGGGAGGTGAAGTAACTTTTCCAAGCTCATGTAACTGGTCTCAGAGCCAGGAATCAAACCCAGGCGGTCCTGCTCCAGAGCCTGTGCCCTTAACCATCAGGCTGTTTTGCCCCTGTAGGCCAAGGGATCTGTGCAGACTGATTTGCTCAAAGTTTCCAAGTGAATTAGTAGTTGTACTGGTCATGTTTCTTAACTGCAGACAACATGATTAAATCTAGCTGTTTTAAAAAGAAAAGGATCCATTAAAAGATGTAGCTAGCTCCCACAACTGATGAAGAGCCTGAAGTAACAGACTGGGCTAAACCTCCAGGAAAGATTCTCAGAGCCACACCATGAAACCAACCCACCCAGAGAGAGGCTGCCCCTGTCGTGATCAGGGGCATTGCAAACCAGGAGCTGCCACCCCAGCTGAGGATTCCAGAACCGGTTGCTTCTGTATCAATCTATGCCAGCAGAATGGACTCCCTGAATCCTGCTTCTTTCTCCATGAATCTATCTCGCTGTCCCCAAAATGTCCTCCAGGGCCCATTTGATTAATAGAGTCTATGCTACTGTTGGTCCAACAACAAGAAACATGAATTCCACATTGGGAAGGAGACACACTGCAGAGAAGCACCAAAACATGGAGAGGATGTTCACATGGGCTAAACGACAAGATGCTCACCACAGTTGTAAACCTGAGATTAGAGGCCAGGTCCAGCCAACTCCAGAGTCTGTGTTCTTAACCATATTATTCCATGCTGCCCACTAATGCCCTTGTCCCAGAGGACCCTGGGATCACCAGTGTCAGGGTCCTCTGGATCTGTGATGCCTCCCATGTTCTGTCCAAAATCTCTAAAGAAATAGCTGGTGCCAGATTCACCTTCATTATCTAGGAGAGCATGTCTGTCTTGAATGCCAGATGCCATTTAATTCTGAAGAACTGAAGTGGCTACCTGAGGTAGAAACCTGATGGTGCAATTTACACTCTCCGTGGAGTCCAGAGCTCACAAATGACCCAGAGACCTGCTTTCTCTGTGCTCAAGTCTCTCATTTGCTCTCAGACTGAGTGCCCCATGAGGGAAGAACCTGTGTCTTCTTCATACTGTACGTACTGCTCCTGGGACTGGATCAGGCACATGGTAGGTCCTCAAATAATATCAGATGCATAAGAGGAGGAATGGAGGGATGTACCAGTGGTAGAAAAGTTCTCTTGATTTCTAAGTTGTTTTCCAAGGGGGATACATCTAGTCAGGTTGGGGACACAGTTTGTGGAGAGACAAAGTGCAAAAGAGCTGGCCAGAGATAACACAGAAGACCATGTCCTACTCCAGAGTAAGCCATCATCCTCCCGCTGACACAAGTACTTCACATCCTACCATAAGCTCCCCACCCCCGTCTCTTCACACTATGTAGTAGACAGCAATCCTCCCTGCCACAACCAATTCACACTCCACATGAAGCAAAACT
>NC_058406.1:174054628-174204567 GCF_002201575.2 Neomonachus schauinslandi | reverse complement strand
TCCTCCAACCACTTCACCCTCCATGGGAAGCCCCAATCCTCCCTGCCCACAGCCACTTCTTATCCCTTCTAAGCACCAAATCTCCACCACAACCACGTCACACTTTAGAGTAAATCCCCAATCATCCTCCCATACCACTTGATATTCCAAGTAAAGGCCGTCCTCCTTCCAACCACCACTTCACACATTTCAGTGAACCCCAATCCTCTGTCCCCATAAGCCCTTGAAGTTCCAGAGTGAACCCAATGTGCCCACCACAAAACCACCTGATGCTCCACGGTAAGCATCCACCCTCCCACTCCAGCAACTGGTTCACACTCCGTGTTAAGCACTGTTCTGCCCTTCCCATGTGTATTTCACACTAAACAAAAATTCTAGGTTTTCCCCACAGCACTTTTGCACCTGCTACCACGTGACACTCCACGGAAAGGGCATTCCTTCCCCCCACACCACACTCCTACCCACCCCACTCCCACATTAAGCCCAATCCTCCCTCCACAAAACCAGTGTACATTCGACATTAAGTACCCATCATTCCTCCATATAGCCACTTCACCTTCTACATAACCCCCAGCCTTCCTTCCCCCAAACACCTCACACCCCAGGTTAAACCCCATCCTAAATCAAATACTTGACACTTTCCAGGGAACCCCAAGGCTCACCCACCACAACCCCTCCACACTCCACCCTAACAACCCTCAAGCCCTTCAGATTCCAAATCCTCACCAACACAGCCCTTTGACACCCACATGAACCCCCAATCTTTCCTCTGTCCACACACTGCACACTCTACAGTGAACCCAACCCTCCTGACCACAGCTTCCTTACCCCCCACAGGAGACTGCAACCCATCCACCCTCAGAGCCCCTCTATTCTTCACCATAAGCCCCAGCCCCTCATTCATTCACTCTTCACTCACACCACACCGTGAGCGACCAACAAAGGAAACGTGGAGCCAGGAAGGGGAGGCCATGCGCACTTCTCAATATTTAAAAAAGCCTAGAAGATTCCACATTGATTTGTAGTAATAATAAATGGACTAAAATATTAAACAAACTGTGCTTCAAGGTGGAATTACTGTCTGATTCCTGTTGATCAGAAGTTTTGATTAGTAATTTGTAGATCTCCAATCCATAAAAAATGGGAAATGAGTTAAGTACTAATTGAAAACTACCATGTCTTATTTTTGGATCAAATCCTTTCAAAAAACTGGATCCCTGGGGCAAAAGCAACAACAGAGATAATGCCTTGTGATGAAAAAGCTCATGGACACCATTCCTGCAGCCCAGCTCCATCTAGAGCAGTGGGTGAGTCTCTAGAATTCAAGGATGGGCGGGTCCAGGGCTCTGCCAGGCCTCATGCACTGGGAGGGCAGGCACTTTGCACCTTCCCTGGTTTTATTCCCCATGACCTGTTTATCAGTGAATTATCATCTTCTGACTTAGTCTATTGTCCCAGATATTTTGTTAAAGATTTTTAAAAAGTTTTACTTATTTTTTTAAAGGTTTACTTATTTATTTTAGAGAGAGAGAGAGAATGCACAAGCAGTAAGAGAGAGAGGGGAAGAAGACTCCCCACTGAGCATAGAGCCCAAGCAACCCACCAAAAGAGGGGCTCGATCCAGGACCCTGAGATCATGACCTGAGCTGAAACCAAGAGTCAGGCGCTTAACCAACTGAGCGACCAGGCACCCCCCAGATTTTTTTCTCAACTAAACAATTTCTGATGCTTCTTATTTCTCTCTCTTTTTTCTTCTTTCCCTTGCTGTGTAACTAACACTGGCCACTGTGTTAGAATTAGTCATTTGCTGACTATGTCATGGAGCCTTGTCATGGAGCATGGCTGCCACAGTGACTGGAATAAAAATGGAAATAAATGAAGTGTTATTTCCCCCATCCTGAAATACTAGAGAACGGCATCAAGCTCACAAATGGGAACCTGGGGAAGATGTTTCCAAGTCTAGCAAAGCCTTTACAGTTAGTGAGCCTGTCTGGAAGCTGGGAAGATCCTGTTCAATGGATTGCACAGTGTGACTTTATTGGAGCTCCACGGAGGCAAAGCTTACTGGGGGTGGCGGGGCACACAGGAAGAATGAGCTAAAGTGCATCTTGGGGATGTTCTGAAGGATGATTGGGAAGGGCGATGTCTGGAAGTGATAAACCTCAGTGATTGTTTATACCTTACTGGAAAGCCATGTAAATTAAGGGAAACTTCCTGGCCAAGACCTTGACTTGTAGCAACTTCACAGTCATACCTGGGTGATAATGTAGAAGTAAGGTTTGCCCACACCCTGTTCATCTCAACCCTGGCAGCAATTGTCCCTCTGTCCATAGGAGTGCTCAAGTTTATGAATGGAAGCAAGAAAGCATTGCATGTGGCTTTCAATTAGACCCCATACAGAACCAGGGCCTTCCATAAACTGCCTCAAAACACCTTCACACAGCTCAGTTTGAGCCAAGTCCTTACTACTGGGGGGCTCACCAAAAGCTCCAGAAGCATGGTACTTCTAGAACTAAGACCAAGTCAGCAAGTCAGGGTAGCCTGTGTGGTCACTGTTGTGTTAGGCATTCTTGTGCTAATTCATAAAGGCATTCACTCATTCAATAAATACTTACTGAGAGCATGGTACATGCCAGGGATTGTGTAGATCCTTGCAGATATGATAGTAAGAAAAGCCCAAATCATGTCCTCCAACTCTGGTGGAGAGACACAGATGTATGTAAACTGAATATTATGCCACAGTGTGACAACTCAGCCCGTAAGCTCCTCACCCAGCCTAAGTGGATAAAGAGGGAAGACTTCCTGAGGAGGTGGCTCTTCTGAACTTAGTTGTAGAGGTGTAAAAGGTTGCCAGTTAAGGAGCAGGGAGGCAGCAGAAGGAAAGATGTCTGAACAAAATTACCTAGAAAGAAACCATATGCCATGTTAAAAAGAAAACCACAAGCCCAAGATGGAGCCACTTACGGTAGGCCACATCACCAAACCAGGGCTTAATGCCTTACCTAACTGCAGTTTCAACCTCCCCCAGAAATGCAGTCTTGATGGACCAGCTGGGAATTTTCTGATTGGTACCAATCAGGTAATCTGTCACATGGGCCCTCCTCATATCCCAAAGGAAGATGAGGTAATCTGCATAAGACCCTCTGCCCTAAGGGCAGGTGACCTTGCCTGAAACAATCCTTTCTTTTCTCTTGCTAATTACACCTTGCACCACCCTCTTTCCTATAAAAACCTTCAATTTTGTACAACTCCTCAAAGCATCTTCTACTTGTTAGATGGGATGTTGCCTGATTCATGAATCACTTAATGAAGTCAATTGGATCTTCAAATTTACTCGGTTCAACTTTATTTTTTTTAGCAGCTATGAGGCAGGGTTTGTTAAGTGTTGCTGGCAGGGAGAGAAGAAAGGGGCCATGGTATTTAAGCTTTTTATGCCAGGTTGAATGGTTTAGGTACTGATGAGAACCAAAAGTAACTAAGACAGTTGCAGTCTCATTAGGGAAGTGAGTAATCTGATACATATAATAATCTGATATACATATGATATAATCTGATATGTATATCCAAGATCCTGAGTACCCAACATAGTAGAACTCCAGCTGAGTTGGGAAAAAATCTAAGTATCAGAATATCAGGCTAGTGAAATGGAATAGATATAGATTTTAGGGTTCCTTCCAACTCTGAGATACTAGGATTTTATGTAATCTTACTGATCCTCCTGTAAATGGGAATTATAATAATACCTCCCCCACAGGTAGTGGTGTTTATTGCAGTGTCTGGAAAATTTTAAGGGCCAAAACTGGTGGCTATTATTTTCATTGAATGATGAATTAGAGTCTTTGTAGAGTCATATACTGTGTGAAAGAGGCACAAAGCCTGGGGAATGCCATTAGGAGTATACTTGCCGTGCAGTGCACCAAGACTCCAAGAGAACTAAAAATATTATGGAGACTCTAGCATGACTCATCAAGGTGTTTTCACGTGAGAAGAAAGAGAGGTGAGCACTTAAGAACATCTGGGCAGGGGTGCCTGGGTGGCTCAGTCGTTAAGTGTCTGCTTTTGGCTCAGGTCATGGTCCCAGGGTCCTGGGATCGAGCCCCACATCAGGCTCCCTGCTCAGTGGGAAGCCTGATTCTCCCTCTCCCACTCCCCCCGCTTATGTTCCCTCTCTTGCTGTGTGTCTCTCTGTCAAATAAATAAATAAAATCTTTAAAAAAGAACATTTGGGCAGAAAGCAGTAAACGGAATGCCTTAAGAGGAGGCAGTAGAATGATACAAATGGTAAGAGATGCAAGCAACAAGTGAAACACTTCCAGATACATAAATTTTCCATATAATTCTCACAGCAACCTGCAAGGTCGATATTACTGTACCCATTTTATAGATAAAGCAATAGTAGCTGAGAGAAGTTAGTGACTTGTTCAAGATTACAAGGTCAATGAAGAAATGAGAAGTCATATCTGGAGTCACCTGGCTCCCAAGCTTGCTAATCTGATGCATGTCACCTGTGTGAGGGCATGAACCATCGGTGAGCATGACAGGTGTGGGAGGTGATTAGAAACTTCTCTGCCTGGAATAGCTGCCCTTGCCTGCACACATCGAAGATACAAACGTGTGGGAGGAATTAACAGAGCACCTTTGGTGTCAGGTTCAGGAAATTTAGCGAGATTCTGATAGAAAATGAAGAGCTGTTGAGGGCTGTGAGCAAGACAGTATGTTAAATGGTCAGAGCACAGGTTCAGGAGACAGACTGCACAGGTTCAAGCCCCAGCTTTGCCACTTACCAGGCATGTGATGCTGAGCAGAGGGAACATGAGAGAGGAGAAAGATTGAAGCAACATGGATGAAGCACAGCTCACATCATATTTACCTGCCCTGGTTCCTTGGAAGGAAGAGCTAGGGACCAATGAACTTTAGAGAGTAAGTGTTAGGAAATGTGCCTTAGCATACAAAACTTGCTGTTTGGACAAACAGAGAGAACAAAGAACAAAGCACTTTGATGAACTAGACTGATAAGCCCTCGATTAGAATAAGAGGAAGAGAACAAGGGGAAACCACCACATTGATGATGTAGCCAGTGGCAAAAATGCAATGCAAAACAAACCTGTTGGTTGCCTCCATTTGTAGTGATTTTCCATGAACACTACCCAGATCTTTTTCATCAAAATTCAGGTTCTACAGCTATAAAACAGCTGCTGAGTAGCTGAGACTGCGCTGACTCTAGAACGAAAAGGTTGGAATTTACAACACAGGTTCTACTGCCCTCTGGTCATGATGTCTTTCCAGGTACAGCATACCTCTGAATGTAAGCTATCTTCAGTAAAGTGGGGCAACAACATCTGACTTAATGCTGGTGCAAAAGTTGCTTCACATGGAGGATGGGAAGGCACTTCGCAGGATATGAAGAATGATTACCATTACAGTGGTAACAACCTCAGCATAAGCAATGCCATTCCTGCATCAGTTAGGTTCTTTCGTGTACCTTAACTACACATAGGAAACAGAGAGATAAATAACTGCTGTGACTGTATATACTTTTCCCTAAGAATAGAGTTGGAGAAAGCTGATCTTTTGGAACCTAGAGCAGTGATTCTCAAAATGTGGTCCCCAACTAGTAGTAGCAACATCAATATCACCTGGCAACTTGTTAAAAACGCAAATTTGGGGCCATGCCCTTGAACTACAGAATCAGAAACTCTGGGGGTTGGAACCAGTATCCCATTTAATAAGTTTGATAACCAGTGACTTAGAGAGAAGAGAGATGTTATTATTTGGCATGACAGAATGACTGCGTGATGAAAAATATTCCCAATGAGGAAGAAATTGGGATTTTGCTGATGAGCTCAAATTAAGTGATCTAAAAAGCAGAAGGTATCGACATATAATCAAAGTGGAATTAAAAAAATGGTTATTATAATGTCATCTTTTCTCCCTGCAGAGGGTTGAATGGTGTCCCCCCAAAATTCATGTCTACCTAGAACCTGTGAACGTGACCTTATTTGGAAATAGAATCTTTGCAGATGTGATTAAGTTGAGGTCATACTGGAATAGGTTGGGCCCTAAGGCCAATTACTGGTGTCCTTACAAGCAGAGGGACACCTGGAGACAGAGAGACACAGAGACGTGGGGAAGAATGTCATATGAAGACGGAGGCAGAGACTGGAGCGATACATCTACAAGCCAAGGAACACGAAGGATTGCTGGCTACCACCAGAAGCTGCGAGAGAGGCATGGAACAGATTCTTCCTTCAGAGACTCCAGAAGGAACCATCCCTGCTGACACCTTGATTTCAGACTTCTGGTCTCCCGAATGGTGAGAAAATACGTTTCTGTTGTCTTAAGCCACCAAATTTGTGGTGCTTTGTGATGGCAGGCCAAGAAAAGGATCCCCTTTAAAAGCAAACGTTTCTCAGTGTTTAACATTCTGGAACCACTCCAATTTTCCCCAGTTTCTCACACTTTTGATAATTTTTTTCTTCTAAGTGTAGATTTTTTTTTTCTTAGGTCATATTATCTCTGACCATGGCCCAAGCTTTTATTTCTTGCCAGACCCTATCTCTGAGGTGTCAGATATTCAGATTCAGATATTTAAGCATCCCCTAAAGATAGGGTATAGAATAGTGGGTAAGGCATGGGCTTTGGGATGGATTTACAGCTAGTGTGACCTTGGGGAAGGGGGGTTATTGAATCACCTGGAGCCTCAGTTTCTTCCTTTGTGAAATGGGGGTAGGGGGTGGGGAATTGATACCATCCTTATTATAATGTTCTGGGAGTCAATGGTTAATAACTGTTAAGCACAAAGGAAAGAGCCTGACATATAGTAGAATATGTAACAAATATTAGGTTCTAATATTTTTTGGTAAGTACTTAACTCCATTTGAATATCTCACATTAACTCATTATTCTCATCCCCTAAAACTGGTCATCCCCAGTGTTTCCAATCTTGGTGTATGACATCCTCATTCCCCTGGTTGCTTAAGTCAAATATGTAGAAATTGTCTTTGACATTACCATTTCCCTCAACCCCCATCCATTGCCATGTAGTCCGGTGGTTTATATTCTTGCAAATATAATTAAGATCCATGTACTGCTCTCTATCCCTGTAACTTTCCTCTAAGTTCTCTTGCTTCTCATTTGGACTGTAACACTGACACCTTACCTGGTATCTCTGTCTCACCGTTGTCCTAAATGAATCCATTTTCCATAGTGCAGAGATGAATCTTAAAGAGAAAAACCCAAGTCTGATCATGTCACCCTATAAATATTTGTTGAGTGAAGGGAGTTTTCCCTAGTACTTTGAAGGCTCCATGAAAGAAGAAACTGACTTGTCTCACTGTTGTATTCTGCCATCTACTATTCAGGTTTAGTAGCCCCAAATAGATATTTGTTTAATGAACTGATGAATGAACAAAGCAAAACATCAGCAAGAATGGAAAGGGGGCTCAGGCTTCATTATTCCAGTTAACACCATGTCTTCCCTGCTTTCCATACCACCATTGGTAGGAGAGAAAAAGGACTGCCCTAGCATTCTGGTGCTGCAGGGAAGACCCTGCACCCTGCCTCCCCCTACATTCACAGCCTCACTGCGAATGTCTTGGAGGCCATCATGCCTTGATCTTCATCTCCATCAGACACTAAAAGAAACCCAAGATACTCAGGTCATTCTTTCTCCCCCAAACATTTCCCCAATACAGCTCTGTATACAATCTGATCTGGCTGCCTCTTCACCTCTCCCTAATTCCCAGACCCTCCCACTGTGCTTTCTGCAATTCCAGTTCAGTCACCAGCAATACCCCTAATATCCTTAACCTCTTTTTTGTAAATTCTGTTACACTTTTTGCTCTAACAGAAATGCAGATACTCCTGGGAATCCTGTCTCCCCATAAAGCCCTTTTAATTTGTAATTTTTTGCCTCCCTGTACCCTTAATCTGAAGGCAGGATAGATGTCCTCCTGTTTCCTCATTACAGCATCCAGATTCTTCTCCTTCCTTCCTCTCTGAAATGTCACCTTAAAGTTTATGTCACCTATCTATACCGTCCATTACCCCCCCTTATAACAGGCACCTTTGGACCTGTGAGCCATGCCTGCTCCATCCCCCTTATTCTTTACTTTTCCAACTCTAACTTATTCTTATAATCTCAATTACTGGGCGCCTGGGTGGCTCAGTTGGTTGAGCGACTGCCTTCGGCTCAGGTCATGATCCTGGAGTCCCTGGATCGAGTCCCTCATCGGGCTCCCTGCTCAGCAGGGAGTCTGTTTCTCCCTCTGACCCTCCCCCCTCTCATGTGCTCTCTCTCTCATTCTCTCTCTCAAATAAATAAATAAAATCTTTAAAAAAAAATAATAATCTCAATTACTATTCATAGCATACACTGGTGATCCCAATATCAGTGAGGATAATCCTTCCAGGAATCTGGTTTCTTATTTCTTTTACTGCCCCTCTATCCTCCCCAGATCTTGGCATTAAAATAACCATCACCTCTGTAATCTGTTTCAGGCATCCCACTCTCCCCCTGCCACACTCTGTCTTTCCAACATGTCCATTCCAGGATGTTGACTCCAAAAAGTTTGGACTGCACAGTGACCTACAATACCTTGATCTCTTTACCTGTTTAACTGGGAATGTAGAAGAAAGCAGAAGACAATTTTATCACTCCTAACCCCCTACCCACCACTTCGATCTTTATGTATCTGCACTATATACTTTCTCCCAGTTAGTGTGAATGAATGTCTGTGTTTGTGTCCAGGGCCAGTTGTTGCACTTTTGCACCAGAACCATCCCCTCTTGCCCTACTCAAGGATGTTGCCCCAACAAGAATCCTTATCTCTCCTCCACAGATGTTTTTATTAGCAAATGAAGCTAGTGTATAATTCCTCCCATCTTCAAAACTCCTCTGGATGCCACATTTCTTCCCAGCTACTGCCACATTTCCCACTCCTCTTTTTAGCAAAACTCCTCCAAAGAGATGCTTGTTCTCATTGTCCTTACATCTGCCTTCTATTCTCTCTTGAACCACTCCATTCAGGCTCGTATCCCTACCACTTCATACAAATGTCTCTTGTTAATGTCACCAAAGACTTGTGTGTTGCAAATCTCATTCCTAATCTTACTTAACCTATTAACAACATTTGACCAACTGACCACTCCCTCTGCATTAAAAAGATTTTCTCATTTCTCCCAGGATACTGTTCTCATATTCTCCACTGGTTCCATCTCAATCTCCTCTGCATTTTGCTTCTCACTCCCCGACCTTGAAACCTCAGTGTGCTCTAGGAATCAGTTCTTGAAATTCACCTTTCTCCAGCTGTACTCATTGCCCTGCGGTCCCATGGCCTTAAAACCATGTTTACACTGATGACTCCCAAATTACTACCAAGTCTGGGTCTCCTCTGTAAATACCAAAAAATTATATTCTACTACCAGTTTGACATCTCCACATGAGTGTCTAAAAGTTTTTACCAAAAGAAACTCCCAATTTCTTCCATCCCCAACCTGTACCGCTGCATTCTTCTCTACCTCGATCCCTCCTTTAGACCAAAAGCTCCTAACTCCTCTCTTTTGTTTACACCCCATGTCTAATTCATTAGCAAGTCCTGTTGGTTCTGTCTTCAGAATATGTCCAGAAGCCACCTACTTCTCACCATCTCTAGCACTACCACTCTTGTCCAAATCACCATTATTTTATTTGGAGGAGGAGTTTGTGTCATTTTTTTTTTCTCAGAACCTTCAGTCTTTTTAAGACTTGGGGTTTAGCTTCTAGACAGTGGTCACCAGTCCAGTTTTGGTTTTCTTTCTCTTCTTTTCTTCCCCTGCCCCTCCCCCTGCCCATTCTCTCTCTCTCCCTCTCAGACTGGATCGTACTTAATAAACCATCCTTATTAGAATTTAGATGATACAGAGAAGAAGAGCAAATGGAGAAATCTCATTAAGCCTTTTGGAAACCTTCATGAACGTCATGTCATTGTCACTACTCTGCTTCCTGGATTCTTTGTTTATTCCTTGGCACACCAAATCTCTTCATAAGTTAAATGGGAATTAAGCTTTTAAATGTTTTTTTTTTTTCATGGACAAATATCATTTGATTTCACATATATGTAGAATTTAAGAAAAAAAATGAACACAGGAAAAAAAAAGACAAGAAAACAGGCTCTTAAAAATACAGAGAATAGACTGGTAGTTGCCAGAGTGGTTGTGGGGGGGATGGGTGAAATAGGTGAAGAGGACTAAGAGAGTGCACTTATTGTGATGAGCATTGAGTAATGTACAGAATTGCTGAATAATTATACTGTACATCTGAAATTAATACTGTATGTTAATTATGCTTGAATTTTAAAAAAAAGGTTTTCTTATTGTGAAAATATCAAACATGCATATTGTGGAGAGAACAATATCATGAACCCTCACGTACCCTGCACATCTAGCTCCTGGGATCCTTGTCCCTTTTCCCTTTGCTGCTCTACCATCAACGGCATTTTCTTTTCTTCATGTGAGAGCAGAACCAGTCTGAACACCGGAACTTTGTTGCTTTGAGTTCCAGAATACTGTTTTAAAGAATGTATATAGCAAGACAGTGGTGTGAAAGCAAATGCTTTTGATACGCAGAGAGCTGGCTTTGTTAACAGACAGAAAACAAACTAAAAACGGTCTTATGACTTCCATGGGGCAGAAGTTGAAGGCTGCTCTAGGAGCAAATTATAGAGCATCGTGAGAACATTGATCAGATGCAGGGAAGCTCTCACAATCAGGAAGGAGATGGCCCCTCTGGTGGTGGATGGGCTTAGGCATAGAAAAAAGGGAAACAAAAGGGGCACAGCAATACTATCTGAGTTACAGCTTAGTCCTTGGTGTGAATGTCATGTTGGAGGATACTGAAAGATAGTATCATTTAGAATTTGACATCAGAACTTGGTTACCTGCATTATTGTACGAAGTCTTGGGAGTCTGCAAACCCCTCAGAGGAGCCTCATAATCAGTACGAAGCTACCATCCCCTGTGATGCAGAGGTAGTGGGAAAGCAGAGGGTCGGAGGCTGCCTCTCACACACAATTGCTCTATGCAGAGAGTCACATGCATGACTGCCACCAGCGCCCACAGGCCTGGACCTCAAGACTGAAGGCCTCGGCAGCATCTGCGAAAGGCTGAGGTTGCCAGCATGATGGCTGGGGACCAAAGAAGAGCAGCCACTGAAGCAGCCTGCAGAGGAAAACAGGGTGGGAACCAGACAGTCCTCCCCTGACAACCACTGCAAGGCTACACAGCCTTCTTTCTCTACGCAAGTGTCCTCTTGGGACACAGAAGAGGAGTAGTGAGGAAACGCCAAAAGAAACATATGCACCTAAAGGAGTCCAAGGTTACCTGAAAGAGACTGAAATCACAACCTCCCCCAGGAGCCTACAAGCTCTTCAAGGACCAGTGCTAGGTTTTATCCATTTCTGTATCCCAAGCAGCTGGTACAAAACCTTGCATTGAAGAGTATCTCTGTAGAGGACCACCGCATAATGAATGGACAGACTAAATCACATCGTCAGTGTCCACAGCCTTGCAATGGACTGGAAAGATAGGGCTGAACTCAGAGGAAAAGACAAAAGGAGAAAGACTTGGTTTCAAAACAAATTGCATGAATGTAGGGATGAGAGTCTCTTTCAGATCTTTTACAATGGATGAGAAACCAAACTCAATTTAATGTAATAAGATTACAGAAATTTCATAGACATAAACAATATTTTAGTACAAAAAAAGAAAGAAAAAAAAAGAAGGCATAATTTTAAAAGAAGAGGAGGTTGAGGAGGAAAACACAAACCAAAGGCAACCTTAGGCTGTATTAATAAAAGCAGAGTACATAGGTTGAGGTAGCTGAAAGGACCGCTGGACCTCCCACTTGTGAGTCAGCATTCAGAGTATGGGGTTGGCTCTGGGCACCCCATAATGGAGGAAAATTAAGAACATGTGTGCATATAAAAGCAAACCTGTTCTGGCCTCCTGGAGGATGAGACTAGCTGGAGGACAGCCCAGTTGTCTCAGCTGTGAAAATCCTAAACTAGCCAATTGACCCCGGACATGTGAGTGAGTCCAAACAAGAACAGCAGAGATGTCTATCCAACTCATGGCTGACTACAGATGCATGAAGTGAGCCCAGCTGAGACCAGAAAAATGGCCCAGCTGACCTGTAGACTTGTGAGCAATATGAATGCTTATTGTTTTAAGCATTGCCTTTTGATATGGTTTGTTATACAGTAATTACTAATATTCCACTGGAGTCAGGGGGACATATCTCCTGTTGTGTGAACTGAAATTGTTGGTATTATATGTACTTATGTATTAATTGGGAGGACCCAGTGTTATAATTTACATTAAGTACTTTTCATAGTGCCCAGCACATAGTTAACACTCAACAAATTTTGTCTATTATTAGTATTTTCATGAGTGAGCTGGAGAAAAATACCAGTGAGGAAATAAAGACATTGCTTGAGAATAAATTCCATGACATGCATTCTTTCACACATCAAAAAGGTGAAATAGTTCTTTTCTTTCTTTTTTTGATTGATATATTTATTTTGAGAGAAGTCACTTCCTTTACACTTGTGTGTACTGGGCACATGTCCAGATACAAAGAACTGTAGATGATGACACCTTCTCACCTCCTTCTTTATGACAAATGTGCACGTCCTGTGTTTTATGGGTTCCCTCATGAAGGCTCTTTCTCTGCCTGGATGATGGTGGGTATCAAAAGTTAACACTAGTCAGGGCCAAGGAAATAACAGATTCTTGTAACCTTGAGCCCTTCCTAAGCGGAGGAAGAACAGAATGAACAGAGAAGGTCATTTTATAAGAATATGGTACAACAAAAGAAGAGGCTGAACATCATACTTCCCAACAACCTCTAGAAAAAAAATCCTCCCCAGAGAACTTTATATGTTATCTCATTCATAAATTCCAGAATCCAAAGCATGAATGTAAGGTCTCTTTTTCTGTAAGGGTGAAGGTGTCACAAATCAAACAAGTAATTGATTCAACTTAGCATTATAAGGGACAGCTAGGTCTAAAGGTTGGCCTTTCATTCCAATTGCCCATTTTATTCCTGAATCTCTCCAAATCCCTTCTACATTCATGGCCAAAGACTTCTGCTGCTGAGAATTTCACTACTTCATAAAATAGCCTATTTCATTAGTTTTGACTTACAAGGATTCAGGGGCAATTAGTTCATTTGGGAGGTTATACCAGTATATACAGTAAGGGCAAGGAGAACTGATACTTGGGACTGACAGGGAAATGAATATAGGGTATGTTTTTAATTAAATTATAGCTTTAGATTCCTGGGGCTTAATCCTGCTCTGAAACTCTGGGAATCTCAGAATTATCTAGCTGGAAGGATGAGGTAGCTGGGGTATTTATCCACCAGATTGTACAATTACTGCTTGTATATACTACTGAGAGGAGTTAATTGCATGCAAGGGACAGGCTAGAATTGCAGAACAATCTTCAGCTTTTTAGCAAAGGAGCATGGTACTGGCAGTTGGTTCAGTTGGTGTGCACAGACATTATAAGAGCTGAGGAGATATGAGTAGGGCTCCAACAAAGTGTGCCTCAAGGTGTAAAAGTCTACTCTTCACTGCTGAAGTTGTCTGCCATTTTTGCCTTCCCAGGATCTCCAACCCCTCCTCCCTTGTTAACCCTTTTGTAGAGAACATCCCCTTCCCTTGTCTCAGTCCGCATAATTTGGAAGGAGCTGATACTAGCTTTCCCCAGCTTACCACCTAGCTCCGGAGTCAACACATTACCCAGTCCTGGCTGGTAACTGTAAAAGCATTTCATACTCAGTGACTGGTTCAGAGATGGGTACATAATGGCAGCCAGCTTATTCAGAGCAACTCCTGGGATTTTTCTAGAGCAATTTTGAAAGGGCAGATATTCTTTCTGCTGGGATTGCTAAACTGATAGGTTGTAAGCCTAGACTTTTTTTTTTAATTTTTTTATTGTTATGTTGATCACCATACATTACATCACTAGTTTTTGATGTAGTGTTCCATGATTCATTGTGCATAACACCCAGTGCTCCATGCAGAATGTGCCCTCTTTAATACCCATCACCAGGCTAACCCATCCTCCCACCCACCTCCCCTCTAGAATCCTCAGTTTGTTTTTCAGAGTCCATCGTCTCTCATGGTTCGTCTCCCCTTCCGATTTCTCCCCGTTCATTCTTCCCCTCCTGCTATCTTCTTTTTTTTTTTTCTTAACATATATTGCATTATTTGTTTCAGAGGTACAGATCTGAGATTCAATAGTCTTGCACAATTCACAGTGCTTACCTGAGCACATACCCTCCCCAGTGTCTATCACCCAGTCACCCCATCCCTCCCATCCCACCCCCCACTCCAGCAACCCTCAGTTTGTTTCCTGAGATTAAGAATCCCTCATATCAGTGAGATCATATGATACATGTCTTTCTCTGTTTGACTTATTTTGCTCAGCATAATAACCTCCAGTTCCATCCACATCGTTGCAAATGGCAAGATTTCATTCCTTTTGATGGCTGCATAATATTCCATTGTACATATATACCACATCTTCTTTATCCATTCATCTGTCGATGGACATCTTGGCTCTTTCCACAGTTTGGCTATTGTGGACATTACTGCTATAAACATCGGGGTGCACGTACCCCTTCAGATCCCTACATTTGTATCATTGGGGTAAATACCCAGTAGGGCAATTGCTGGATCATAGGGTAGCTCTATTCTCAACTTTTTGAAGAACCTCCATACTGTTTTCCAGAGTGGCTGCACCAGCTTGCATTCCCACCAACAGTGCAGGAGGGTTCCCCTTTCTCCACATCCCCGCCAACATCTGTCGTTTCCTGACTTGTTAATTTTAGCCATTCTGACTGGTGTGAGGTGATATCTCATTGAGGTTTTGATTTGGATTTCCCTGATGCCAAGCGATGTTGAACACTTTTTCATGTGTCTGTTGGCCGTCTGGATGTCTTCTTTGGAAAAATGTCTGTTCATGTCTTCTGCCCATTTCTTGATTGGATCATTTGTTCTTTGGGTGTTGAGTTTGATAAGTTCTTTAGAGATTTTGGATACGAGCCCTTTATCTGATATGTCATTTGCAAATATCTTCTCCCATTCTGTCAGTTGTCTTTTGGTTTCGTTGACTGTTTTTTATCTTGATGAGGTCCCAATAGTTCATTTTTGCCCTTGCTTCCCTTGCGTTTGGCGATGTTTCTAGGAAGAAGTTGCTGCAGCTGAGGTCAAAGAGGTTGCTGCCTGTGTTCTCCTTTAGGATGTTGATGGACTCCTGTCTCACATTGAGGTCTTTCAACCATTTGGAGTCTATTTTTGTGTGTGGTGTAAGGAAATGGTCCAGTTTCATTCTTCTGCATGTGGCTGTCCAATTTTCCCAACACCGTTTGTTGAAGAGACTGTCTTTTTTCCATTGGACATTCTTGCCTGCTTTGTCAAAGATGAGTTGACCATAGAGTTGACGGTCCATTTCTGGGCTCTCTATTCTGTTCCATTGATCTATGTGTCTGTTTTTGTGCCAGTACCATGCTGTCTTGATGATGACAGTTTTGTAATAGAGCTGGAAGTCCGGAATTGTGATGCCACCAGCTTTGCTTTTCTTTTTCAACATTCCTCTGGCTATGCGGGGTCTTTTCTGGTTCCATACAAATTTTAGGATTATTTGTTCCATTTCTTTGAAAAAAGGGGATGGTATTTTGATGGGGATTGCATTGAATGTGTAGATTGCTCTAGGTAGCATTGACATCTTCACAATATTTGTCCTTCCAATCCATGAGCATGGAACGTTTTTCCATTTCTTTGTGTCTTCCTCAATTTCTTTCATGAGTATTTTATAGTTTTCTGAGTACAGATCCTTTGCCTCTTTGGTTAGATTTATTCCTAGGTATCTTATGGTTTTGGGTGCAATTGTAAATGGGATCGACTCCTTAATTTCTCTTTCTTCTGTCTTGTTGTTGGTGTATAGGAATGCCACTGATTTCTGTGCATTGATTTTATATCCTGCCACTTTACTGAATTCCTGTATGAGTTCTAGCAGTTTTGGGGTGGAGTCTTTGGGGTTTTCCACATAAAGTATCATATAATCTGCAAAGAGTGAGAGTTTGACTTCTTCTTTGCCAATTTGGATGCCTTTGATTTCTTTTTGTTGTCTGATTGCTGTGGCTAGGACTTCTAATACTATGTTGAATAGCAGTGGTGATAGTGGGCATCCCTGCCGCATTCCTGACCTTAGGGGGAAAGCTCTCAGTTTTTCCCCATTGAGAATGATATTTGCTGTAGGTTTCTCATAGATGGCTTTTATGATATTGAGGTATGTACCCTCTATGCCTATACTCTGAAGAGTTTTGATCAAGAAAGGATGTTGTACTTTGTCAGATGCTTTTTCTGCATCTATTGAGAGGATCATATGATTCTTGCTCTTTCTTTTGTTAATGTATTGTATCACGTTGAATGTACTGTATCATGTATTGTATCATGTTCAACCAACCTTGCAGCCCAGGGATAAATCCACTTGGTTGTGGTGAATAATCCTTTTAATGTACTGTTGGATCCTATTGGCTAGTATTTTGGTGAGAATTTTTGCATCCATGTTCATCAGGGATATTGGGCTGTAATTCTCCTTTTGATGGGGTCTTTGGTTTTGGGATCAAGGTAATGGTGGCCTCATAAAACGAGTTTGGAAGTTTTCTTTCCATTTCTATTTTTTGGAACAGTTTCAGAAGAATAGGTATTAATTCTTCTTTAAATGTTTGGTAGAATTTCCCTGGGAAGCCTTCTGGCCGTGGGCTTTTGTTTGTTGGGAGATTTTTGATGACTGCTTCAATTTCTTTAGTGGTTATAGGTCTGTTCAGGTTCTCTATTTCTTCCTGGTTCAGTTTTGGTAGTTGATACATCTCTAGGAACACATCCATTTTCTCCAGGTTATCTAATTTGCTGGCATAGGCATAGAGTTGCTCATAATATGTTCTTATAATTGTTTGTATTTCTTCGGTGTTGGTTGTGATCGCTCCTCTTTCATTCATTCTCTTTTCTTTTTGATAAGTCTGGCCAGGGGTTTATCAATCTTGTTAATTCTTTCAAAGAACCAGCTCCTAGTTTCATTGATCTGTTCTACTGTTCTTTTGATTTCTATTTCATTCATTTCTGCTTTGATCTTTATTATTTCTCTTCTCCTGCTGGGTTTAGGCTTTATTTGCTGTTTTTTCTCTAGCTCCTTTAGGTGTAGGGTTAGGTTGTGTACTTGAGACCTTTCTTGTTTCTTGAGAAAGGCTTGTATTGCTATATACTTTCCTCTTAGGACTGCCTTTGCTACATTCCAAAGATTTTGAACAGTTGTGTTTTCATTTTCATTGGTTTCCATGAATTTTTTTAATTCTTCTTTAATTTCCTGGCTGACCCATTCATTCTTTAGTAGGATGCTCTTTAGCCTCCATGTATTTGAGTTCTGACTTTCCTCTTGTGATTGAGTTCTAGTTTCAAAGCATTGTGGTCTGAAAATATGCAGGGAATGATCCCAATCTTTTGGTACCAGTTGAGACCTGATTTATGACCTAGGATGTAATCTATTCTGGAGAATGTTCCATGGGCACTAGAGAAGAATGTGTATTCCGTTGCTTTGGGATGGAATGTTCTGAATATGTCTGTGAAGTCCATTTGGTCTGGTGTGTCATTTAGTCTTTATTTCCTTGTTGATCTTTTGCTTAGATGATCTGTCCATTTCAGTGAGGGGGGTGTTAAAGTCTCCCACTATTATTGTATTGTTGTCAATGTGTTTCTTTGCTTTTGTCGTTAACTGGCTTATATAATTGTCTGCTCCCATGTTAGGGGCATAGATATTTACAATTGTTAGATCTTCTTGTTGGATAGACCCTTTAAGTAGGATATAGTCCTTCCTCATCTCTTATTACAGTCTTTGGTTTAAAATCTAATTTGTCTGATATAAGGATTGCCACCCCAGCTTTCTTTTGGTGTCCATTAGCATGGTAAATCATTTTCAACCCTCTCACTTTCAATCTGGGGGTGTCTTTGGGTCTAAAATGAGTCTCTTGCAGACAGCATATCGATGGGTCTTGTTTTTTAATCCAATCTGATAGCCTGTGTCTTTTGATTGGGGCAGTTAGCCCATTTACATTCAGGGTAACTATTGAAAGATAGGAATTTAGTGCCATTGTATTGCCTGTAAGGTGACTGTTACTGTATATTGTCTGTGTTCCTTTCTGGTCTATGTTGCTTTTAGGGTCTCTCTTTGCTTAGAGGACCCCTTTGAAGATTTCTTGTAGGGCTGGTTTCGTGTTTGCAAATTCCTTTAGTTTTTGTTTGTCCTGGAAGCTTTTTATCTCTCCTTCTATTTTCAACGACAACCTAGCTGGATATAGTATTCTTGGCTGCATATTTTTCTCATTTAGTGCTCTGAATATATCCTGCCAGTCCTTTCAGGCCTGCCAGGTCTCTGTTGGTAGGTCTGATGCCAATCTAATGTTTCTACCATTGTAGTTTACATATCTCTTCTCTCGAGCTGCTTTTAGGATTTTCTCTTTGTCTCTGAGACTCGTAAGTTTTACTATTAGATGTCAGGGTGTTGACCTATTTTAATTGATTTCGAGAGGGGTTCTCTGTGCTTCCTGGATTTTGATGCCTGTTTCCTTCCCTAAATTAGGGAAGTTCGCTGCTATAATTTGCTCCAATATACCTTCTGCCCCTCTCTCTCTTTCTTCTTCTTCTGGGATCCCAATTATTCTAATGTTTCATCTTATGGCATTACTTATCTCTTGATTCTGCCCTCATGATCCAGTAGTTGTTTATCTCTCTTTTACTCAGCTTCTTTATTTTCCATCATTTGGTCTTCTATATTGCTAATTCCCTCTTCTGCTTCATTTATCCTAGCAGTTAGCGCCCCCATTTTTGATTGCACCTCATTAATAGCCTTTTTGATTTTAACTTGGTTAGATTTTAGTTCTTTTATTTCTACAGAAAGGATTTCTCTAATAACTTCCATGCTTTTTTCAAGGCCAGCTAGTATATTTAAAATCATCATTCTGAACTCTAGTTCCGACATCATACTAATGTCTGTATTGAGTAGGTCCCTGGCAGTCGGTACTACCTCTTGTTCTTTTTGTTGAGGTGATTTTTTTCCATTTTGTCATTTTGTCCAGAGGAGAATAGATAAATGAGAGAACAAAATGCTAACAGGGTAACAACTTCCCCAGAAAATATACTCTAAACAAATCAGAAAAGACCTGAAACCGGGGAAAAAGAAAGGGAAAGAAAGAAAAAAGAAAAAAAAGCAAAAGAAAAAGATAAAAACAAACAAAAACAGAACAAAACAAAAAAAACAGAATATGATCAAATATGATCAGGCTGGTGCATAGATCAGTGCCACACATGAGCTTTTGGGTGTATTTTTGTCTGTTAGAAGAAAGTGCCTCCCAAAATTTTAAAGAAAGAAAAACTTATATATGTACAAAAATAAGGGTTAATACGATGAAGGGATGGAATATGACTGTTAAGTTGAAAATTATAAAAAATTTTATAAAAGGAATTGATAATATAAGAAGTTGTTTGTAAAAAGAAACAAGAGGATTAACAAAAAAAGAAAAAAAAAGGAGAGAATGTGATCAGGCAGGAGAGTAGATCAAAGCCATACACTAGAGATTTAGGGTATATTTTGATCTGTTAGAAGAAACTGTATCTCACAATTTTAAAGAGAGACAACTTTTATATATATGCCAAAAATAAGGGTAACTACTATGAAGGGATAGAATATGACTCTAAAAATGAAAAATAAAATTTTTTTTTAAAAAAGGGATTGATAAGATGTTGGTTTAAAAAGGGAAATAGAAAAATTCATAAAAAAAACAATTTATAAAAAAAATTAACTTTGAAAGACTAAGGAATCATGGTAAAAAAGCCATGAATTCTATGTGCAGTATTCCCCTAGCTCTGGAGTTCTGCCGTTCTCTTTGATCAGTAAACTTGTTCTTGGCTGGCTGTTCTTGCTGATCTTCTGGGGGAGGGGCCTGTTGCTGTGGTTCCCAAATGTCTTTGCCGGAGATGGAATTGCCCCGCCCTTGCCGGGTCCGGGCTAAGTAATCTGCTTGGGTTTGCTCTCTGGAGCTTTTTGTTCCCTGCAAGCTCTTGGCACAGCCTTGGAGGACAAGAGTGAAAATGGTGGCCTCCCAATCTCTGCCCCGGAGGAGCCGAGAACTTGGGGTCCCGCTCCAGTGAGCCCCCAGAGAAAAGCAGTCAGTCACTCCTGTCTCCCTGGTCTCTGGCAGCACTCCGTGCTCACCCGGCCTATGACGGAGCATTTCTCTCTCTGGCACCTGACCCTGTGTGGAGTCTCCAAACCCAGCAGATCCCTGTGGTGTGCTCCCGTGCCACTCCTCCCAGGGGAGGAAGGGGAGTCTCCCCAGATCTGCTGCTTGTTGGGTCCCTGCTAGAAGAGCAGTGGCCTGACTATGCCACGGATCACGGTTTATGGCAACCCTGAGCTGAGAGCCCGTGCCTCGCCTCCGTCTCTACAGCCGGCTTCCCCGCTCTGATACCTGGGAGCTCTGCCACACTCAGTCACCCCTGCTCTTTCTGTGACCCTGAGGGTCCCAAGACCACACTGTCCCAGCGAGGGTTCCACCCCCCGCTTAGCCACTGGAGTGACGTCTCTCAGCGGAGCCACTTCTAAATGTTCCGATTTTGTGCTCCGCGGCTCTATCACTTGCCAGAAGCGGCCGACGGAGGCCCCCTCCCCCACCGTCTATCTTCCCAAATATCACCTTGGATTTGCTTCTCCTCACGTCCTACCTTCCAGAAAGTGGTCGCTTTTCTGTTCAGAGAGTTGTTGCTATTCTTTTCTTCTATCTCCTGTGGAGTTCGTAGGTGTTCAGAATGGTTTGATCCCTATCCAGCTGAATTTCTGGGACCAGACGAAATCCAGGTCTCCTACTCCTCTGCCATCTTGCTCTGCCTCTATCGACAGGTTTGTTTGTTTTGTTTTATTTTTTTTAAAGATTTTATTTATTTATTTGAGACAGAGAGAATGAGAGAGAGAGAGCACATGAGAGGGGGGAGGGTCAGAGGGAGAAGCAGGCTCCCTGCTGAGCAGAGAGCCCGATGCGGGACTCAATCCAGGGACTCCAGGATCATGACCTGAGCCGAAGGCAGTCGCTTAACCAACTGAGCCACCCAGGCGCCCAGTTTGTTTTGTTTTTTGTTTTTACTTATAAAACGATGATACTGGTAATCATATCAGTTTCATGGCATATTTGGAATGATATGATAAGACACTTGAAGTACCAAGAAGTGACTGGCATACTGAAAGCACTCCATAACTAACAGTTTTCTTCCACCTCGAAGACACTGAATGGCTTTTCTGCATGTCATTCTTTATCCAAACCTTGTAGAGAAGAATGTATCAGAATGTTTTTAGAGTTCACAGCCAATTAAAGCAGGGGAGTACAGGCAAGAAATGGGCAATAAATGTTGAGATGTAAGCAAATATGGAGTGGGATGGGAGCCCCCAGAACAGTCTTGAGGAATCAGGGAGAACTTCCTGGAAGAGGAAGAAACTGACCTGTATTCTGAATCATAAAGAGGGTGTAGGTGATGATGGGGTGGTAAGGACAAGAATTCAGGGAGGGGGCTCTCAGATCCGAAAACACAGAGGCAACTGAGACCATGGCACGTTTGAACATCTATAGGTGTCAACAGTACATTTAGAGCATAATCTGGGAGGGAGTGGGCAGCAGAAAGAGAAGCCTTCATTTCAATACGCTTTGGTAATGGCAGCTCTTCATTCATCACTGTGGCTTGGGTTTCACTTGTTTCGAATTCATGAAGAAGTATTAAAGGGAAGAGGTAGCTGAAAGAGTTCATGCCTGTGTTTAAATAAATTCTACCTAGAGCTGAAAACCATCAGCATGGAGTCCACTGCTCCAGCTTGTTAACAACTCTGGATTTCAGGCTTATTGTTCCAGTTAGGCAAGTCCAGTTTTAGATTGATTTTGATCAGTAGCCATGTTTCCTTTGGATGATTGAAGAAATTATCCTCTCAAACTAGATGGCCAAGTGGAACTAAGCTCCAAACTGTGTTGTAAATTCACTATAAGCCCAGGATATTCACAATACCTTTAGTAGGAGTAGCTATGTAAAGTGAGGTGGGTCTATCCTAAAAGGCTAGTGTCTGAGGCCAGACTCCATCCTCCACTCACCCAGTTCTGGAGGATTTGCTGGGGAGCAAAGAGCCCCGTGGCCTGTCTACGACATGATTTCCACTGTAAACTTTGTTTTTATTCTCTGTGAAAGAGTACTTTATGCTCTGAACTTTATGAAAGTTGAAAAAAAAATCCATTTGCAGATGAAATTTTTCAAGTTTGGACTCAGCCCAAGTGGGATTAAAAAAAATTGGCAAGCGAAAGTAAAATATTCCAGGAGGCTTTTAGAAATGCAGAGTGTTAACCAAAAAATAATTAAAACTTACAGAGTGTCTGGCTTGTAGACTTCAATGGGGGTGGTGGGCTCACTTATACACATGCCTTGTCCAGGTCCACTACCACACTTCCTGAAATATCACGATAAGCATATATATGACTTTATGCTTTCAAAACTCCTTTGTCTTATTAACTCAGATTTTATCACATTATCACTGTGAGGTAAGCAATGCTAAGAGATGAAGAAATTGAGGCATAGGTAGGTAAAGTGACTTGCCTCATAACGATTATGGTTAATATCTCACGGAAAGAGTATAATCTTTGGAGACAAGACATGGCAGGAATCCACAGATGGTGCTGCTGTTGGATGAGTTGGGATCGAAACCTTGATTACTCACAAACTCTGAGCTTTGACTTATGCATCTGTAAAATGGGATAGTAATATTACACGGAGTGATGTAGGGATCAAATGAGATGGTGGTAGAAATATTCCTTGTAAATTATAGTGTCACTTAAGTATTAGTGATGTTTAATGAAATTAAATATCTAGTTAGGGATGTAAGTGGGAAGTCAACCCATGTCTCTTAAATCCTGAATTAGCATTTCTATTTCCAATGGACAATCATGATCAAGTTTCAATTACCATCATCAGTTTTTGTGGGAACCATTCAGTTCAGAATTCTTCCAAGTTTTAAATAGATTACAGGATCAATTTTAGATTTCTCTCTTAACTCCCCAATCACTTTTGCCCCCATCAAGTGGGGTTGAACATGATTCATATGGAATGTGCTGTTTTTTTCTCACACCAATTCACTCTGCTTACTGAAGAATGACCTGTTACGTAATTTGGACTGACATTGTTCAATGCTCATGAACTGCATTGCTCTTACTTAGAGAATACAACCTATATAGAAAGACATCACCCAAGTCCTTAAGTACTCTGTGTTCTCAAAGACATCAAAAGCAAGACACACCTGCTACTCTAAACATCTGCCAAATCACGTCTGCTTTTAAAGCTGTAACAAATGAAGCCAACCAAACCCCCCAAACCAAAAATCAAAACAGTGACCAACCATGCACAGAAAAACCTGAAGTTCCCCAGATGTACCCTATCAAGGAACTGAGCACATAAATATGAGGAACTTCCTATAAATAGATGCTAGCTCTTTATCATTGCCTGTCTCTGATACACAGATTTTAAACATAATGGTATTATGTATGTCACTGTTTCCCATCTTCTCAAGTAGACTGTGAAGACTGAGACAGGTGTTTCATTAATTCCTGTACCCCCGCAGCACTTGGGTGGGGTTGAGGAAACAACACGTATTAAGCCCATATTCGGTGCCAGGTGCTGTACCAAATCCATCACATTGATTTTCTCCTTCATTCTTCGAAATAATCCTTAAGTCGTAGGTATTAACATCATTCCCATTGACAGGTAGAGAAGCAGGCTGGAGAAGGGTAAAATAACTTGCTCAAGGTCACATTTTTAGTAAATGGCATAGCAACAATTTATATTGGGATCTGTTTCCTATTACATCTCTTTGCCTTATACCTCCTTAGTGGCTGATAAATAGTAAGTGCTTATGGACACAGCCTGAGTTGTCATATTACCATGCCTGAAATTATGCTTCTATAAGATGCAGCATCGTGGGTAGAATCAGACTTCATGAGAGAATTCTATAAGGGCTAATTCTTAGATGCCAGATCTTGGATCTCCATCATAATAGTCATACACCTTCCACCCATGCAGACAGAGACAAAAGGCATACATTATCATTGTAAATTATAACTTTTATAAGGGCTTTAAATAAATTAATTTGTTTAACCCTTCGGGGTAGGCATCACTGTTAACCTCGATTACACTTATATTACAACTTAGTAAAATGAGTCATGGAAACTTTGCCAAAGCAGAACTGAGATTCAACCTAGGGAGCTCTGGTTCCTTTATGCCTATGGTTCTCAAACTTGATTGTACTTAGAATAATCTGGAAATTTTCTGTACTCTGGGAAGCCCACACCTCACCCCCAGGGATTCAGAGTCAACTGATGGGAGGTGAGGTCCTGGCATTCATTACCTTTTTAAGCTGCCCACATGATTTTACCATACAGACAGGGCTGGGAGGCCTGCACTAGACTACACAACCTCTCAATCTCACTGTGTGGAAACCTTGCTCTCTAAGCAAGCCAGAACTGAGAGCATACATATTAATACGCCCACCCTTCTCATTGACTTCTGCAAACCAGGCTGTCTGAAATTTTAATATGAACTGAATTTATAAGACAATTGCTTAAAAATAATTGAACCCACCACTTGAAATGAGAACTTTATGTGGTTTAGGTGCCAGACACCAAGCTAGGAACTTTATATGGCTTATTTCGGTCAATTGCAGAACAGCTCAACAAGGTAGGTGTTATCACTATGAGTCAGGTATGTCCAACAGATTTCATCTTGCTTCCTTGTAATCTGGTTCACTGCTGGAACTTGAGGTCTTACAAGCTTATTTTCAGTCCATTTTTGTCAAAAAGTAGTTCTAATGTGTAGTTCATATTAAAAATAAATACCCCCTATTATAGAAAAGCAAATCCATACTTCTTCCCCCTCCTTAAGTGCCCCTTCTTTTTTTTTTTTTTTTTAAAGATTTTATTTATTTATTTGAGAGAGAGAGAATGAGAGACAGAGAGCATGAGAGGGAGGAGGGTCAGAGGGAGAAGCAGACGCCCCGCCGAGCAGGGAGCCCGATGCGGGACTCGATCCCGGGACTCCAGGATCATGACCTGAGCCGAAGGCAGTCGCCCAACCAACTGAGCCACCCAGGCGCCCATTAAGTGCCCCTTCTTGTCCCACTTCCCTCAGCAGCAAGAGCACAAAGAATATTTGTTAATTCCTTTGTGTCAAATATGATGTGCTTGAGGGCTGCTTGTATAAGAATCGAATCTTTCTAATTTGGGTGGCCTCTGTGCTTCTAATCTCTTTGGAACCAATATTCATTAGGATTAAAGACCTATTTTTAGCTGTATCCCAGGGTCACCCAGTCTTCAAGTCCAAATGGTAGGATTTATGACACCAGAGATTTATTTATCTTTGTATGTTAATTAATTTCCTTTGATGCTTTTTTTTTTAAAGATTTGATTTATTTATTTATCAGAGAGAGACACAGTGAGAGAAGGAACACAAGCAGGAGGAGTGGAAGAGGGAGAAGCAGGCTCACTGCTGAGCAGGGAGCCCGATGCGGGACTCGATCCCAGGACCCTGGGATCATGATCTGAGCTGAAGGCAGATGCTTAACAACTGAGCCACCCAGATGCCCAGTTTCCTTTGATTCTTTACTGTGGAGGTATAAGGTTACCTTTCTGCCATCTTTCTTTGTAACTTCCTGATCTTCATAAGAGGAAGTGGCTGATTAGAATTTTAACCACAAAGGTGAAAGAATCTGTACAAGAAGCTCTAAAGTTTCCTTAAAATCAAATGTTTTATACTATAGCATATTTTAGATGATTGCATTGGATATTTCCATCTTGATCCATTCAGTTTATTGGATATTTAGTTGAATAGATTATATTGAAAAATAACAGGACAGATTCTAAAAACACATATATCTGACTTTTCCTGTGGCTGGGAGAAATTGACACTGGCCAATTCTAGGTATATTAATTTGTTGTTTTAATTATATTGAATTATATGGAATGTGGTTCAGTAACATTCAAAATGGGAAATGGATGTGTTTTCTGTCCTTTCCTCCACACTGAGGGATCATTAAGATAACAATCTAATAGCCTGGGTGTGTGGGCATCAGAAAAACTTCATTATATTAATAACTACCACTAGTGGCCATTTATCATACTGATACCTGCTGTGGCTATAAGAAGAACGAATGATAATTTGTATCGTCAAACCACAGGTGCTTTTTTTAAAAGTCATATGATACAGGGAGTTGACAGAGGTATGAGTTCAGCTTCTAGAAGCTGCATACAAGGTGCTAGTATGTTCAGACTGCAAGGGACTCAGATGATTTGGACCAACTTCTCTTAGCTTACAGATGAGGAAACTGCCATATACCAAGCTTAAATGACTTGTTCAGGTCACATGAGATTATCAGGTGGTAAAAGAGTAACCCCTGACTCATAACTCAGTGGGTTCTCCCTGCTCACCATTTTGCATTGAGCTGCAATGCCTCCCTGACTCCTTCCCCACATCAGCTTCTTACAGTGATCTCTCACCTCAAGTAAAGGCAAAGATTTGAGCAAGCATGAGATCCAGAGCTATTCCTTATTGCTATTTGTTTTGCACCTGAGAGGAGGCTTCACTGATGCTTGATTCTTCCTTCTTTAATAAGGAAAGCCACAGACAAGGATCTCTAGTGATTTGCCATTGTTTTATAATTCTCTCATATATGAACTTTCCTTTTTTGTTTATCACAAATGATTATGTAATGATATGCTAGTATTGTGTCACTCTAAGTTCCCAACTGTCAGTCATCCGACATTACCCAATTTTCTTTCCTTAATTTTAAATAAATTTGGGAACTTTTTTAGAGTGTTTCAAGCTATGTTAGTACACTTAGTTCTAGCTCATTGTGGGAAATCCATTCTAGTTTGTAGGTCTCCATGCTTTAGTAAAGGAATAGGAGATTTATATCCTCAGTTACAAAGGATTTTAACCACTAATTGTATGATAGCTATCACACACAACATCAAGGCATGGGGGAGACATCTTTGGAATTCTCCACTGTTCTTGGAAAGGGAAACTTATGCAACTGTTTTGGCTGAAGCCTGGGATATTATAGCACTGCCTGTGCCTGGTGGGTATCCCTGTCTGCTTCTGGGCTTTAGATGAGGAAGCCCACATGGCTGGTAGAAGCCCATTTCCCAAAGTAATGCTTTCTATATAAAGGTAATATTTTCATCTTGCATTCATCCAGAGGCAGAAAGACATTATGGATGAGTGCATAGGCAATGGCTTCAAATAGTGAGGTTCAAACCCCTACTCTGTTAACTGCCCAACTAGAGTTGTAAGGATTTAATGAGTTAATATACATAAAGTATTCAGAATAGTGCCTGCACAAGGTAAATGCTCTATGAAAGTGTTTGGTATTAATGATTCCCTTTCATTTCGTTGTTCCATTGGTTCAGAGCACAGACCTGGAGAAAGGTGTCATGTGCTGACTTCCCACTCATACCTGCATAACAGATTTTAGAGTTTTAGAGTAACTTGTAAACTCAGTGATTAGGCTCATCTTATCCCTAAATAGATTGCATCCCCAGAATTATCATTCCTATTTTAGAATGAATAATGTCACTCTGAAATTCTTAATGAGTGCAGACCCTCCAGAAGGCTTCAGACCCTCCTGAATCTGACCTCAGCCTGTTTTCTACCTCGTCATCCTAACACTCTGTGCTTTGGCCCTGGTCTTACTCAAATTGAACTGCTCACAGTCCCTGAGTCACAGCACATGTCTTCACACCATCCTGGATCTGCTCTCACTCCTCTGAGTGATTTCTCTCCCTTCTCTGCTTGTTAAACCAAAGTCCAGCTTCCATGGCCCACCTCACAGCCTTACTCCTTTGTCAAACCTCTTCTTATTCCTCCTCTGTCATGGATGCTTCTCTCCTCTGTATTGTGAAAGCAAAAGAACATATCATTGTTACTATAGCTTTTGCTCATCCACATTCTGTGACAATTATGTGAACTGTGAGTTCCCTAAGGTTCTGGACCTGGGACCACATCCTCTTCACTTTTGTACGCTCATCCTACCCAGCCCCTAACTCAGTGATGCCCCTAAATGATTACCCAAATACTAATCCATCAAGAAGTCCTACCAATGCCTTCTCCAAAATATTAATCAAACTAATATACCTCTTTCTACCTCAACTTGACCACTGTTACCTCTTACCAGGTCTACTTCCATAGCCTCCTAAATGATCTGCCTGCTTCTATGCTGGCCCCAATTCAGGTTATTCTCCAAACAGCCATCAGAACAATGGAAAATCAAATTATATTACCTTTCTGCTTAATTAATGAACATCCTTAGAAGTGATACTGAAACCTAGATTTTGAGCTTTTGTGCCTTCCTCTCTTTCTCACCTCATCTTGTACACCCCCTCCTGTCTCCTTACTCACTCTATTCTGGGCACACTCGTCCCCTTTCAGTTTCTCAAACAGACTAAACTTTTCTCGACCTCAGCCTCTCGTACATTCTATTCTCTCTGCCTGGAATGCTCAAGACTTATTATGATTTTTTAATTGCTGGCATTAAGTCTCAGCTTAGAAGTCCCCTTCTAAGGAAGATGCTCCTGACCCTCCATCTACACTGAGGACTCTCTTCCATCATGTAATTCCTTATATCATGTAATCTAATACCTCATTATTTGTTTCACTGTACTCATAATGATAGGTAATAATCTGTAACATATGTTTTCTGGTGGTTTATTGTTTGTGCTCCTTGCTAGACCAGAAACTCTGTGATGGCAGGAATGAAGTCCACCTTGTTATAATTCCCTTCTCAAGGCCAGTCACAGAGCAAGAGAGAAATGACAGTGAAAGAATTCATGAGTGGCCTTGGAAGCCTTAAGAATTCTTGGTCTAGGCATGGGAACCAGAGTGCATCTGGTCAAAACCCTTCATTTTACAAATGAGAAAATCAAGACCCAGGACTTGTAATGAGCTCTCCTGAGGCCCCCCAGCCAGTGCCTGCCTGGCATCTCCTGGTGTTTGGGGTATCCTTCATTATCAAGTTGTCTTGCCCTAGGCTTCTGGAAACTAGGCAATAACTATAGATCGTTAATGAAATAATCTGACAGGAAAACCAAATTCTTCATGCATTTCAACCTTTCACTGCGAAATGAAAGCAAAGCCTAAGGAAATGCCATCTGACTAATTTCTAACCAAGGCAAATCTTCTCTCTTAGTCACCCCTAACAAAAATGTCAATGTTCTACAAGCGTAGTGAAAGCTGCCAAGGTCTATGGCTGCTTCCCAGATCTGCGCTGCCCTACAAGGGGATCTGGGGTGCACTGCAGAGCAGGGTGGCTTAGTGTTTCCTGGGCAAACAGAGAAAAGCTAGCACCTTAAACAGACACCCCCTTTCTTTTCCTAGGGAAAGTTTCTACCATCCTCTCTGGCCATAATGTTAATTTAGTGTATTCACGTTCCTGTTTCTTTCCCTCACTAGGTCTTAGTTTTCTTCTTTCTACACTACAGTGGTTGATATTGGGGTCCTTCAGCCTTGGTATTCTATAATTTTGCTTTATGGAGTTAGTTCTCAATCTTGAATTTTTCTTAGATCTACCATATGCAGGAAACCAGATGATCACTTCAGCTCCTATTAGCATACCAGTAACATCCCCTACTGTCCTGAACAAATGTGAGGTGCCAGTGAATCCTGGAGCTAACACCTCCTGTTTTATGCTCCTGAGGACTTCACTGTCTTTGCTAGATCAGGATATTCAGAGGGAGAGAAGGACATTCTCAAAGCTGATGATGGGGCTCGTGACAGACAATGCAGGGTAGTCTGACTAACTGATCACAAGGAGCCTTTCTAGGACTGCCAACAGCGCCTACCAAATGCCAAGTCACCGAGGCACTTGTTATTTAATCTACAAATATGTACTAAGCAACTCTTAGGTGATATGCATTGTGCTAGGTACTGAGGAATCAGAAATAATTAAAAAATGATCCCTGCCTTCCAGAAATACACAATCTCATTCTCATGGTGAGGTAGGCAGGTGAGCTATTACCATGCAGCCAGATGGGCACATGAACAAAGCAGCTTTTTCTTGGCTTGCTCACAGGAAAGGGTGTCACTAACTCCATCTGAGACCATCAGAATTGGCTTCTCAGAGTGGGGTATTTGAACTAGCTCAGGTAGGTTAAGAAAGAGTCTGCTTGGTAGATAGAGAGGGAATCCACATCATATGGAGAAGCAGCAGTGCACAAAAGCACTGAATTTGGGTTTGGATCTTTTATTTTTTTTTTAATTTTTAAAGATTTTATTTATTTGAGAGAGAGAGTGAGAGAGAGAACACAAGAGTGGGGTGAGGGGCAGAGGGAGAAGCAGACTCCCTGCTGAGCAGGGAGCCCCATGTGGGACTCGATCCCAGAACTCTGGGATCATGACCTGAGCCGAAAGCTGATGCTTAACCGACTAAGCCACCCAGGCGCCCTGGCTTGGGATCTTTTAGAAATGGTGAGGAAAGTGAGATGATTTTGTGGTGATATCAGGGAGGGGAGAAGATGAAGAAGAGAAGAGTGGAGATGAGGCCAGAGGAGCAGGCTGCAGTTGGATTGAGAAGGGTCTTATATACAATGTTAATGGGCTTGGACTCCATTCTACACATGAAAGTGGAGATCTGGATAAATGTGTGGTGTGTGCATGTGTGTATGTGTGCACAGACAATATAATCAGGTTTGATTTTTTAGGAAGATAATGGCAGCAAGGGAAGGATGGGAGAATGTGAATTAGAGAGGCACGGAGAACACAGCTTCTGGGGAACAGTGAACATTCTGGTAGTTACATTGCTGAAGAGTAAATGGGGAGGCAAGCTTTGGAAAAATGTTTTGGAGTCGATCAGTGAGTGCAAGGTCATGTATTTGTACTAAGGAGTTTGTGTCAAAAGATACAGCTAGGGAATGTTACTCATAGCTTTGCTCCTGTGGCTTGTATGACAGTTATTAATGGGGCACATACTGGGAGCCCTGCATGGCACTGAATTGTGTGGATTGAAATAATCTATGCTGAAGATGGGACTTTTCTACAGAAGACAAAGCTCCCTACCTCCTATATATTCTTATGGCTAAAGTCATGTCATGCACCAAGGAGTGCATGGTTGACATTCTCTGACCATGCAGCTTGGACAAACTTCTGGCATCTCAGAGCCTCCATTAGCCACTCCCGAAGGAAAGCTAACCTCACATCTGGCTCTGTCACTGTTGGAGAGAAGAAGCTCAATTGCATTCTCCAGCAGCAGGGTAATACAACTGTGCTCCTGAATGTAACAGGGACAAGAGGACCAATGTGAAATCTGGACCTTTGGAGGAAAGAATGCATAATTTAAAAATGAATAAACAGAATTCTTCTATCTTCTTCTCATTGGCAACTCATCTGAAGCCCTTGACTCAGCACCAGTAGGTCTAAATGCTCATGCCTGCCCATCCCTCTCGGCGGTGACTGATTGCATTGTTGGCTGTTTTCGCTACATGAATGTGGGATCTTTGGAGTGCCTAATTCCTCGCAAGTTCCATTCGAGGGTGGAAGAGGTAGAGCAAGCTATAACCAGTAGACGGCCCAGTGACTCAGGAGCTTAAGCATTTAACTAATTAGTAAAGAAAAATGTGGCAAAGATTTGCAGTTAATAAGAATGAAAGAAGAATCACCAGGGCCTGAATTATGCAAGCTTCTATTTCCTTTTGGGACCATATCAGAACTTTAGGAGAAGAAAGGCTACCTTTCACCTTTGAGGAATTTTCAGAGCTTTTTTTTTTTTCTTTCATTTTGACTGACAAAGGGAACATTTCAACACCTCAGAAAAATGCCTCATCATTTCCTCTTGGGAAATCTGGGTGCTTTTGAATGAATTCACGTTAGGAATGTGGATCCCTATCCATGAGGGTCCTTTTTAACCAAAAGCTGCTACCAAGTTTAAGTGCTGGTTAGAAAGAGCAGAGCAGGGCGCCTGGGTGGCTCAGTTGGTTAAGCGACTGCCTTCGGCTCAGGTCACGATCCCAGGGTCCTGGGATCGAGTCCCACATTGGGCTCCCTGCTCAGCAGGAAGCCTGCTTCTCCCTCTCCCACCCCCCCTGCTTGTGTTCCTGTTCTTGCTGTCTCTGTCTCTGTCAAATAAATAAATAAATAAATAAATCTAAAAAAAAAAGAAAGAGCAGAGCACCTGCCTTCCCCGGGCATCCTATGACCTTTATTTATCCTTCGAAGGCAGGGAAATGTAATAATTGAGAGCACAGCCTTTTGTCAAATGAGTTCAAATCCCAGCTTAACCTCTTTCTAGTTACAGGACTGTCCTCTCTGAGCCTCAGTTTTGTCATCCCTAAAATGGGTCTAATGACATCTACTTCCCAGGGAGTTCGAAGGATTAAATAACAACATGTGAAAAATATTTAACATAGTGTAAGGCACACAATATTTGCTCAATGTCACAGTTGTGATCATTAACAAAAATAAAAGAGATAGAAGATGCACACTGACATTGTTTGTTAACATTTATAGTGTAATCAACTCAGTCTGTAAACGGGATTTCTCCAAGTAAAGGGAAAATTTTGATTTCTACTTTTATCTGAGAAAAATGCTAGGTTGATAAAAGTTATATTTATGAATGATACTTTCTCATGTTGAAGAAATATAGCATTTTAATACCTTATTTTTATTTTTATTTTATTTTTTTTTAAAGATTTTATTTATTTATTTGAGACAGAGAGAATGAGAGAGAGCACATGAGAGGGGGGAGGGTCAGAGGGAGAAGCAGACTCCCCGCCGTGCAGGGAGCCCGATGCGGGACTCGATCCAGGGACTCCAGGATCATGACCTGAGCCGAAGGCAGTCGCTTAACCAACTGAGCCACCCAGGCGCCCTACCTTATTTTTAGACTTTTTAATTTAGTTTCTGTTTATTTTCCCTGTCTTATTTCAGAAAAGAATTTCAAAGTAGCTTATAAACCTTTAAACAAAACAAGACAAACTGAATTATGATTAACTTTTTTCACCTGTAATTTGTTTTCATTTATAATCTTAGCAACATTTTAAAAAGTTGCATAATTCCCCAATTGAAAAATAGGCATTGCTCAACATGTGTTTACTGAATTGAAATGAGCAGAAAGAAAAAATTCAATAAATGTTTTTCTTTGAGAACTTTTTCTGTTTTGTCAACATATAGTTCTTAAAATTTGACTATCATATGGATTTAAACTCAGAAATAATGAGATTTCTTTTTATTACTTAATGCTCATGTTAATCTACTTTAAAATTAATTTTGGGGGTGCCTGGGTGGCTTAGTCAGTTAAGCAACTGATTATTGGTTTTGGCTCAGGTCATGATCTCAGGGACGTGAGATGGAGTCCTGCCTCAGGCTCCGTGCTCTGACGGGAGTCTGCTTGAGATTCTCTCTCCCTCTGCCCCTCCCCACTATGCTCTCTCTCTCTCTCTCAAATAAATAAATCTTTAAAAATATAAAATTAAATTAATTTCGACACTTTAATTATTTTGAATAGGTACTAAGTTCACATGGCTCAAAATTGGAAAGATACATACAGTATCCATGGAAACTTCTCTCCTATTCCTATTCTTCAGCCACTCACATCTTCTACCCAGAGGCAACCTATGTTACCAGTTTCTGGTTTTGATCCACTGTTGAAGTTTGTAAAAGAACACCACGTCAAGGTTAGCATGTAGAAGAGTCACCACTGCTTGCCTTTGAGATTAGAGAAGTGTGGGTTCCATCATGGATTCTTCTCCTTAGTAGCTCCAGGTCTTTGAGCAGGGGGCTTACCATCTCCACGATCCAGTCTCTAACTCTGTAAATGAATAAACTCTTTGCAGGGAGGTTAATGAGGTTTAAATGAGAGGATATATGCAACCACTGGCACACAGCAGGCCCTCAGCAAATACCACATTCTTCCATCTTCTGTGCATTTCAGTCTTCGGATCTAAAGCTTCTTTGATTTTTATGTGCCTTAGTGACTTGAATGTGTATTTAAAACTTTTAGACTGGTCATTTGAAAGATGAGGGAAACACAGAGGCATTTCTTCAACCTCTGATTTCTAGGGTTGCTGAATGAATGTTGATGCATTTATTGATTTAAGATCCATGGCCTTCTGTGCATTCTTCCTTGCTATGGGTTTCCTTTCTCCTCCAGCTGCATCCTTCTTATTCTTACTCACACAACTCCAATGCCATTGGCTTTAGAAAATCCTATACTTGCCAAATGGAGCAGGAATTGGATTTCCTTTCATTCAAGCCCACCTTTCTCCTACAAATATAATGGACTCTACAGTGTGGTGGTTATGTGTGTTAGTTTTGGAGGTACACAGACCTAGGTTGGAATCTGGACTTTGTCACTTTCCAGCTAACTAACCTTAGGCATCTAAATTACTGTATCTAAACCTCAGTTTTCTCATCTGGAAAATTAAGCTAGAAATACCTCCACCCCTGGGATATTTGAGGGTGAAAGGAAAAATATAATAAAAGCACCCGATATGTAGCAAGTGACCAATAAACTGTGGCTTTTGTAATTATTATTCTGAGACACAGAAGAGGCCTAGACACTTTCCAAATGTTCTGCCCTGTCTGGCCAGCAAAATGGGGGCTTACAGATATGCAAATAGCTAGTGTTTTATAGTGGTGGTTAATGATACATGGTATTTCCATTTGCCATTTGTATTTTGTTTCACATGATGGTCTTCAATGCATCACTGAATAAGCGTTGACTGTTTTCATTCATGAGGACAGGGCTGGAACTAAGCATAGTGGACCTGCCCCTGTGTTGAAGAAGAGTACATCAAATCTACTTGTAAACTTAGATTCTTGATTGTACCATAGTTGCTTACATTTCTTTCTTTCTTCCTCCCTCCTTCCCTCCCTTCCTTCCCCTCTCTCTCTCTCTTTCTTCCTTCCTTCCTTCCTTCCTTCCTTCCTTTCCCTTTCTCACTCCTTCCTTTTGTTCCTTTCATAATGTTATATCTATTGTAGAGAACAAATAATAGACTGGTTCTGCTTTTGAAGAAGGTACAAGGGGAGAAAAAAAGCATAGTTTACTAGATGTCATTCACATGCCAGTCCTGGTACTAGACACACTTTCTACAGTTTCTCATTTAGTCTTCATAGAAGCCCTGGAGGAATTAGTTGCTCAGAAAGGGTAACCAAGTTGTCCAAAGTCACACAGCTAACTAGAAAATCTGGAATTTGAAAATAAGATTGTCTGATTCCATATGTAATTGGTAGATGTGGGGGTAGTATGTGTATATATGTGTGTGTGTGCATGTGAGTGTGTGAGAGTGTGTGTGTGTATGGAAAATACCAAATATCACAACTTTCCTGCAGACGCTAGATCACTCTTAGGCAGACTGTGATGGTGTCTCTTGTTCTCAGTTCTTGCACTTGTAGAAGGTAAAGGAGTTTGTACATCCAATAGCCTTCACTGCTCTTCCCCTTGCTCTGAGGTTAGATAATAATCTTCATATCTTTCCCATGGGGCTTCCAGGCTTGGCACCTGCTCACTCTTTTTTTTTTTTTTAAAGATTTTATTTATTTATTTGACAGAGAGAAAGGCAGGGAGAGAGGGAGCACAAGCAAGGGGAGCAGCAGAGGGAGAAGCAGGCCTCCTGCAGAGCAGGGAGCCCGATGTGGGGCTCGATCCCAGGACCCTGGGATCATGACCTGAGCTGAAGGCAGACGCTTAACAACTGAGCCACCCAGGCGCCACCAGCACCTGCTCACTCTTGATGTATGCTTGTCTCATCACCAAACAGGGTGGCCTAGCAAATGTTTATTTAATGGATGAATTAATAAATAAGTGAGAGAGTGAAGGAGAGTGGCTGACATCAGGTCATTTATATCTTGGCCTTTGTCTTGCCCGTCTGGATTTGTGATATTGGTTTCTGACATTCAAAACCTCTCTTTCATTCATCTGCTCCTTTAAGTTACCCCTCCATACGTATGCACAAAGATGGGGAAGAAGGCTAATCTGGGCATTCAGTTTCGGAATGATAATTGAGAGGTTTCAGAGAAGTGGAGCCCTAGAGATTGGATTAGAATCTTTCTGGGTAGATGTAGATAATGGCCTTTAAAAATGGAAAAGTCCAAATTCCATGAAAAATAGAGGAGTGGGGTTTTGGTCCACTTTAATTTAATTTAATTAATTTAATTTCCTTTACTTTGTCCAGTAACAAAAGGAATTTTCCATGTAGTCTTATCTGTTTTATTGGAGTTTCACATTGGGGTTTGGGGCTAACAATACAGTTAATATTTATTACTTTTCCTTGCTCTCTGAGATATAATGGGAAGGGATGGTCATGAACAATGGTGAGATTCAGATATTTACAAGTTCCTGGCCAAATATCATATCTTTCGACCCTGGTATCCCAGTCTCACCCATACCCTAAATGGCATTTCTCAATGTTCTATTTGATTATTTGGAAGCCATGAGCCAACCATATTCTCCATGCCTACATCTTCATCTCATTTCTGCTAAGATAGTGTTAAGATTTAATCTGTGGGATTCTGGGAAAGAGAAGTTAAGGCATTAATCCCATTAATTGGATGATTTGGATCTCAAACTGATTTATTAACAAGTATTACTTGTTTTGACCACTTTTCTTTTTTTTGAAGGGGAACTTCTCAGACTTTGCCCTTTCTCCACTGCATCTTCCCCCCTCAACAGATACTAAACTTTGAGGAAACATACTAATAGAGAAATCAATTAGTTCTCTTAGTGGTCTCACAATGTGATTCCTGGGAATTGTTGATTCACCAGATTAATCTTGGTCAGGTGTTTACTTAGCACTTAACCCATCAATTCCCTAAATTCCTTTGGGTTTAAGATCCATTGGCAATAAATACACTAAGATATAAGCATGGTGAGTTTGCAGAGAATGCTGTGGATCTGCTCTCTCTGGGGTACATGGAAAAGTCCTTAATTGCAGTCCTGATCTACCATTTACATAGTAAATTCTCTATAATCATTTGCCTTGCTCAGGTTGGTGATTTTAGTCTCTCATCTCTGAATGACTGAACATGTTTAATTCCCATTTTAATCATATTACCCGGATGAGCAAAAGTAGTTCTAGACTGATTTATGCATTTTAGCTGCCAAGGAAGAAAACCCAATCAACATGATGCTTAACCTATTCTGAGGGCAGCTACAGGCCATAGGCATTGGTGTTCTTGCAAACTATGAGATATTTTATGTTCTGATAAGGGATAAAAATTCCTGTTGCAAATGGCTCCCCATCATACTGAGATCTTGCAACAGTAACATTACTGATTCAGACATTAATCTTAAGTATCTAGGGAGCCCTAAAACATTGTATCCCACTAGCAAGGACCATGGTAATTGCCACGTAAATTCCCTCCATAATCTGGCTCTTATTATGACCAGCCAGCCAAGGTTTACCCTTAAATCATCTTGAACAGAGCCTTGTAGAAACACTATCACCTACACATACCTCTGCTTCTTTTCATTAACCTGTTATCCTCTTTACAAATGGGGTTCTTCACCCACTCCCTTCCTCCAGTTTAGTAATGCCCTTTTAAGTAAACAAACATGAAATTTCAAAGGGAAACAGGAGCAATAATCATTACCAGCTGCCATGTTAAGCATTGTGAAAATGTTCACGATTCACAGAGAAAAATCCATACCGCTCTTTGAAGGCACTCAGGCCTTTAGAACTGGATAAATGTATAACTTCCAGGCCAGGCTCCATTCTGTTTCAACAATAAGTCCTGAACCTTGGGAAAGGTGCTGAGAAATGAACTTTGGTTTTTCTCCACAATCCATCTGGAGCATTCACTGACGATATTGACTTTGAAGTGAGCCTGACCTGGCCAACCCTACCGCTCACCAGCTTGGGTAAGTTACTAATTTGTCTATTCATTCAGTCCACAAATACTCTATTTTGTATACTTGCTAGGCACTGCCTACACAAAAAAAACCAAACAACCAACCAAACAAACAAAAAACCCCAAAAATAAAAAATCCCAACAAAAACTCCCCAAAAAAAGATAATGGGAAACTCAGAAAACAAGTTAACCAGATTTGGAAGGTCAAGGAGGGCTTCTTAGAGGAGACAATATCTAAGATAAGACATGGAAGATGAAGAGGATTAGTCCCAGTTTTCTCATCTGTGAAATGGTCATGATACACCCACCTTGAATGTAGTTCTAATGTGAAATGAGATGGTGGTCCTTAAATGCACAACTGCAATGGACTCTGATGAATCTTACCAGTGTTTTTATCTGGTTATAACAGTCACATTTTTCAATGTATACAATTTGGAAATGGCATAGAAATATTAAAAAGGAAGAAAATAAAAGCCACTTTCCCACATCTTAAAAATGTTTACCTCTTCTCAACACTTTAACATATTTCCTTTCAAACCTTTTTGTTCCTTTGTATACTCACATTTTGGGTGTTATCCTTTTAATGTATTTTGGATCCTTATTATTTTACAGTTAGCTATGTATCGTAAGTATTTTCCCACATCATCAAATAGTCATTGTAAACATTATTTTCAATGGCTATGTATTACAACAAATGGGTTTATTATAATTTAGTTAATAATTCACCTATTTCTATTCATTTAGGCTGTTTTCAATTTGTAGTCATTATAAATTGAATTTTAGACTATTATAAATCATGCTTAAATGAACATCTTTGTGCATAAATCTTTGTGCCTATTTTTGATTATTTCCTTAGGCTAACTTCCCAGAAATAGAATGGCTGGGTCATGGGCTATGAATATTTTTAAGGCTCTGTAGTAATATTGCCAAATTGTCTTCCAAAGGGGTTATAACAATTTACATTCTGACGGGGAGTGAATGAGCTGGCCTATCTCCACATGTTCTCCCCAGTGAAAGTGGAGTTACCATTACTGTTCTTATTACCATGTGCCATTAGGTCCTCAGGGGCATAATAGGCTTTCAAAATGCAACTAGATTTTTTTTTTTTGCCTTTAAATTTAAAAGCAGTACCTGTGTTTTATAACTACTGGGAAAATAGAGAAAAATAATGAAACAAACAAAAGAAAACCAAAGTATGAACAATCCCACCAATCAGAGATAACCACTCTCAAACCAATATTTCTAAATTATAATTCCAATGTAGATGTGTTTTCATAATTGTTCTTCTGCATGTCATTAACATTCTTTTTAAAATGCCATTTTAAACAATTGCCTGTACAACCATTTCTTTGATAAATCCTTTTTATTTTTTTCCCCTCCCAGCTCTGGGGATGTTAGGAATGAAACATCTTTATCAAATTCTATAGACTAGGGTTTTTCAACCTTGGCCCACTTTGGACCTGATAATTCTTTGCTGTTGAGGGCTGTCCTGTGCACTACAGAATGTTTAGCAAATCCCTGGCTTCTACCCACAAGATGCCAGTAGTACCATCCCATCCACACCCAGACTTGGGGCAACCAGATATCTCCAGACATTGCCAAATGTTGCCTGGATGGCAAACCTACCCCAGACAGATGCCACTGGACGATACCCACCGTCCTATGCTTCTGTAATGGCCATGATCAGCTTGGACTTAAACGACTCCAGTGAGGGCACATTCAAAACCAGCTGAGATGGCACATTCAAATTTTGGACAGCTCTGCCCAAAAAATGCCTCCTTTGTTAACTGTTTCCTTTGCTGTGCAGAAGCTTTTTATCTTGATGAAGTCCCAAAAGTTCATTTTTGCTTTTGTTTCACTAGCCTTTGGAGATGTATCTTGAAAGAAGTTGCTGTGGCCAATGTCGAAGAGGTTACTGCCTATGTTCTCCTCTAGGATTTTGATGGATTCCTGTCTCACATTGAGGTCTTTCATCCATTTTGAGTTTATCTTTGTGTATAGTGTTAGAGAATGGTCGAGTTTCATTCTTCTGTATATAGCTGTCCAATTTTCCCGGCATCTTTTATTGAAGAGACTGTCTTCTTTCCATTGCATATTTTTTCCTGCTTTGTTGAAGATTATTTGACCATAGAGTTGAGGGTCCATATCTGGGCTCTCTATTCTGTTCCATTGGTCTATATGTCTGTTTTTCTGCCAGTACCATGGGGCATAATAGACTTTCAGAATTCAACTAGATTTTTTTTTTTTTTTTTTTTGTGATCACTGCTTTGCAATATAGCTTGAAATCAGGCAATGTGATGCCTTCAGCTTTTTCTTTTTCAACATTTCCATGGCAATTCGGTCTTTTCTGATTCCATACAAATTTTAGGATTGTTTGTTCCAGCATTTTAAAAAATGTCATTTTGAAAAAAGAATGAAAAAAATGAATTGATCAGGATGGCGTTGAATGTATAGATTTCTCTGGGCAGCATAGACATTTTAACAATATTTATTCTTCTGATCCATAATGTTTTTTCATCTTTTTGTGTCTTCTTCAATTTCTTTCATGAGTGTTCTGTAGTTCCTATAGTATAGATCCTTTACCTCTTTGGTTAGGTTTATTCCGAGGTATCTTATGGTTTTTGGTGCTATTGTAAGTGGAATTGTTTCTCTAATTTCTCTTTCTGCAGTTGCATTGTTAGTATATAAGAAAGCAACTGATTTCTGTGCATTGATTTTGTATCCTGCCACATTACTGAATTGCTGTATGAGTTCTAGTAATTTGGGGGTGGAGTCTTTTGGATTTTCCACATAAAGTATCATGTCATCTGCGAAGAGAGAGAGTTTGACTTCTTCTTTGCCAATTTGAATACCTTTTATTTCTTTTTGAGACTATGGACTCCGAGAAATGAACTGAGGGTTTTAGAGGGGGTTACTCTTGTGATGGGTATTAAGGAGGGCACGTACTGCATGGAGCACTGGGTGTTATACGCAATGAATCATGGATCACTACATCAAAAACTAATGATGTACTGTATGGTGACTAACATAACATAATAAAATAAAATAAAAATTTTAAAAAAATGCATCCTTACATGAATCTTAGTCTTCCTGAACTTTCTAGTCATTATCTTAGCTTTTCATATATATATATGTATATATCTTTTATCTTTTGTACAACTCTTTCCAATACTAGAAGACTACTAACATCTCTAAAGGACCCCCCTTTTTTTCCCCATCACCGAGTCATCCTTTCAATCCTCTTCCAACATTGTCTCCATCTTCTGAATGTGTCTCTCTTCTGGTCTTTTACTGTCTTTTTTGGTGTGGCATCGAATGTGAGCTGAGCAGAGCAGAATACAGCAAAGCAGGTTTTTCCTGCCTCTATCTCACTCCACAGACTATGACCCTTATGAAATTGCCTTTATTCAAGCATTTTTGATCCACCAAAATGGAAATTTCATATTCTAAGACCTAACATATTTCCACGTATTCAAACATCAAATTTACCTTTTTGGAGACTATATCGCATCAACAACTCATATTTCGTTTACTGCTGACTAGAGACTCTAAAGTTGTTCACAAATCCCCCACTTGGCTTGTCTGATTAAGCTGAGATTCAGCTGTCCCATTATTAATGACCATGTGCCCCACAGAAACTAGATAGAAAAGTATAGAAATACAGAGTGATTGACTAGGAAGGGACCAAAGAAACCATTTGATTTCACATTCTCCTTTTATACATGGAGGGTACCAAGGCTCAGAGATAAAATGCTTGTCCAAGTTTCACAGCTACTGACTCCTAGTAAGATTTCATCTGGAAGCCTGATTCTCAGACTGCTGATCTAAGGACACCAAGAGAAACAGTGGAATGCCTTAAGAAAAAGAATATACATGTGTGTAAGTATTCTGTTAATGTGGATGGATTAATAGAGCAAGGAAAGAATGATGGACTAGCAGGCACAACCTACAAGAGTGAGGTCTGCAAAGACAGAGAATTGATGAGAAACTCAGGAAATTAATTAATATATTTTGATGATGGCGGCCAAAGACAGTAAACTATATTTGACTGGGCGAATCTGAATGGGAAAAGGAATGGGGTTGATTGAATCCTGCCCCTTCTAAGTGTCTGGGTCCTCCCTTTCAATACAACCTCTTTAAATTAATCTCATTAATTGACCACAGGAGTCTTGGACAGACAGCTGTTATTGCTACTCTGGATCTCTGAGTAAATTAATCCTAGTCACATGAGCCCCCTGCATTTCCCCATCTCTTCTACTTCTTCCCTTGTTTTCCTCTAGCTGGTCCAGGCTCCGTTCCACTAGAAAGAGAAAACAATTTCTAAAATGTGCATTTGATGAATTTAACCGAAAAGTCATCGCCACCATCAACTTTAAAAACAATAATAACAATTTAAAACAATCCTCACTATTTTGTTTCTAACTACTTCGGTTTCACAAGCACCTATCAAGTTCAATAAATGGACAATATACATAAACAATGTGGATATTTCACAAGACACTTGCACACTTCTCTCTCCTCCCTGCAGCCTTTTCCCTGTCAACTCATAAACTTTGTAGGAGCTTTGTGACTCAGCATACCTGTGACAATAACTATATGGCCCTTTATAGATATCAACAGGATGTTTGATTTAGGTTAGCCATGAATAAATACTGATATCACTAATCCTAAACATCACAAGTAAGATAAAAATAAATATTCTGACCTTGCGGTGAGTGAGTAATTGGACATGAATTACATTTGTCTTTTTGATAATGATGCAAAGCAGAATGGCAGAGTGAGGGGACATCCTGTATTTATGTGCTTCCATGACAATGGGTAATTAAGTGGAGTTGAATAGTTTAAGGTCAAACTGTAGTTCTTCCCCTTGATTTGCTGCTTTCAGGAGCACAGCTGAGACCAAAGGGGTAAACAGCGATGCCCTCCAATGGCCAGGATGTTTAGGAACATGGGTTTTAGAATCAGGGAGAAAAATTGCTCTTGGATTCCTGCTCTGTCTGGCCTACTGGTTTGTATGGGCTCAGATGAGATGAAATATGACCATGTCATACAGTAGGAGACATACACATGGTAGAAATTAATAGCCTTGCTTCCCTATGGGTAAGTGAAATTTCTGATTCCATTTCTTTAGGTAAATGATTCCTAACCCTTTAAAGTGGTCATGCACCTTTCTGAAAATATGATGAAGACTATGGGCCTTCCTCCCAGTGGAAACACACACATAAGTACACCACTTATGCACACCCAAGCACATGCAAACTCACACACACAACCCATACATATCACACCCCCACATATACCACACATGCACACACATGTGCATGCAATCACACATACACCCCCCACATGCACATACACACATCACACACCAAACATGCACATGCATGTATACACACTCTTATATAATGTTTCAGAAGGTTCTTAGAACTTCAGCAAGCTTATCCCTTTCAAGACTCCCTGAAAACTAGAAAAAGAATTCGATCCAAGGTGTTTTGGGAGCAAAAAGCTTTAGATCCAATATCCTTTATCAAATGTGTCAGTATTTCCTAGTCTCTTCCCATTTACAAAACAAAGCTGAAAAAAGTCTACTAGCTTGCCCAAAGTCAGGGCTGACTCATGGGCGTGGGACCTGTGCAGACACACCAGGAGGGCCCTGCACTTAGTAGGACCCACACTTGGCCTTATGCTCTCCTGTCCCTGACTTGACATTTTGAAGAGCAGGCCCCACATTTTCCTTCTGCCTGGGGCCCCATGGAGTTATGGAGCTGGTGGTTCCCAGGGTCACAGTTACTCATCCAGTGGGTTGCCAAGCAGAAATTCAATCTCTCCCCACCTCTGCCTCCCCCGCCCAGCCTTCTCCAGCATACCCATTCCTCTTTCCCTTTATTTCCCTCCATCACACTTATCCTCATTTCACAGAGAAATTGTATAGGTTTATTGTTTGATTCTCTAATCAGCTCCACGAGGGCAGGGCTTTGATTTCTGCTGTACACCAGGCCTAGTAAAGTGCCTGGCACATGGCCAGTCCTTCATAAATAGGTGTTGAATGAATGAATGAATTCAACCCAGGCACCTTGAGAGCCGAGCATACTTAACACTTAACCAGTTAACACCATGAGCTACCATCCCATCGTCCCTCATTACAGCACCACCCTGTTCACTGAGAAAATTCAGAATTCTCTGGGGGTCAGTGGATACACAGGACTCTCTTGAAATAAGGATCTGTGCATTTGACTGGAGGAAAAATAGGAGGCACTTTTCATGAAAACAAGCTTAAATTTTGCTGTCACACTAGATTATTAGAAGAGTAGAGAGGAAAAAAACCCCAACACTTCTTAAATACCTACTCTGTGCTAGGAGATAGGTACTTAAAAGTATTTTATTTTATTCATTTGATTTAATTACCCGTCAACACACTTGTGTATGCTTTATTATCTCCATCTTATGGAAAAGGCTCAGAGGTGAACCCTCCCTCACCCCAGCTTCCTCAGTCAACAAGGGATGAACATGTAAATTTGCCATCACCAAATGATGATGGGTACAACTTGGGAAGCTCACATCTTTCTGGAAATAAAATAGAGTATTAGTTTGGGAGCCAGTTTTCCTCCCTGTCTTTTTCTGGGTTTTGTTTTCTTTGGTAAGAGTTAAGGAAAGGGGGTCAGGAGGCAATATGGTGTCAGTTATTCATTTCCTCCTGTATTCATTTACTTAGGATTTATGGTGCCAGGCTCTGTGCTGGCTGCTTGTGGGGGATACAGAGGTGAATCAGACACTGTCCTGTTCTCAAGAAGGTCACTGCTTCCCGTTGGCAACAAAATATTCACTCATTCCATAAACATCCCCTTAGCACCTACACTGTGCCCAGTACAGGGATAACTGACAAATGGAACATCACCCTTTTCCTCATGGAGTTCCCAGCCTGGGAGGGAGGCCCCTGACTTCCAACTAACATAATGATCAAAATGCAGAAGCTATTGTAAGTGGTGTGAGAAGAACGAAAGTTTATCTTTCTCCCAGCTGTATTCCCAGTGCCTACTGCAGTCCCTGGCACATACTAGGTGCTCAATAAATATTTGTTAGGAGACTGAAGTGCTCCAGTGCCATCATATGTAAAGGATTATGGGCCCCGTGTAGTGGGAGATAGTATTTGAGAGAGAGGTGATATCAGACAGGTGATATTTGAGCTTTTCTTAATTAAGAATGTCTGCACTTTCTTCATGCTTCACATCCATTTTGCAGAATGCTTCAATATTCAGGAAAGATGATGTAAGGTTAAAGATGGTTTTCCTACAGTGTTCTTTGAGTTAAGTATTTTGCAGTTTCCTCATGGTTCTATAACCACTTCTGATAATGCTTCAATATTCAGGAAAGATGATGTTAGTTGAAGGACCATTTCCCTACAGTGTTGTTTCCTAGAGATAAGTATGTGGCATTTTCCTCATGCTTCTACATTCACTTTGCAGAATGCTTCAGTATTCAGGAAACATAAAAAAAAGAATGTTTTCAAGGAAAGGACATTTGAGAAGAAAAAAATAAAATATCCTGATGAGCCAAAGACTAGCTATGCTAAAACGTGCATGGGGACAGTTGAGTTTGGCAGGGGTCTGGGTTCCCAGAACAGCTGGCGAAGACAATAAGCCATGGACAGTGGGGCAAGGGCAGGTTGTGAAGGCCTATGTGCCTGGCTAGCACAGAAAGATACTCTCAGACTTACAGTGCAATTGCTTTGACCAGAAGTAAGTCAGTGGCAGTGAGGATAAAAGAGAATGGACAGGCAGAGTTATAAGAATGTGGAACATATTTACTACTCACAACTAGTCATTATTATCAGGATATTATTATCCTAACTCCAGGAGAATGGTATTATTATCCCCGCTTCACAGATAAAGAAATAGAGGCTTATGGAGGTTAAATGACTTTTCCTTGGTCATAATCAGTTTCATAGCCAAAATTCGAGGCTAATCTATCTGACCCTAGCCAAGTATCTGGGAAAAATGCAGAAGATGTATGGGTAGAAGAGGCTTATTAGGTAGACCCGGGATTGCAAGTATAAGACCCTGTGAGCTTGATCCAGTCAATACTGGAAACTTCTTGGGCTGGCATGTTGTTGAAAGATTGTGAATTTGCATACCTGCACCACAGACCCCACTACCCCCTATTGCCCACAAAGCCTCGTCACATGTTCATGCGAACTGTCTGCCCCAATGAAGGCAACTAACCAAGAGTGGCTGAATGGGGGGGGGGGTGTCTTAAAAAGGCAGAGCTCATTACAACTCATTCTGCGACAATAAGAAAATATCAATAAAGGGTTTGGAGTTGAGATAGAGAAGCAAAAAAGCATAAAAAGAGTTAATTTGGAACCTTTTGTGGGGAAACAGGAAACCAGGAGATTTGCATTCAGTCCAGATGTGAGATGGGCAGGAAGAGGGAAGGAACATTCAGAAAGATAATAGGTTCCATTCTCTGCCCTCTGCCTGGAGCAGAAGAGGGGGGTGGATTTGGAGGGTGCAGGAAAGGAGGAAGAGGAAGGCCCCTGATCTCTCAGCATTCCCTTCTGGTAGAGTCATCTGCATGAGTGAAGATGAGAAGGGCTAATGACCTGAGTACCATGTTTGTACAGTTCCTCACTTACCTAAAACATTCTGGCTGTTAGAAAATTAGCAATGATCTACAAAGTGGTAATATTCAGTGTTTGTATGGTTATGGAGAAATGAACAATTTCCTACACAGTTCTGGGAGTAAACTGGTGAAGCCTTTTGAGACCTCCCCCCAAAATGGGCAATATTTTCTAAGAGTATTTTAAAAATTCCACTTCTAGAAATCTGTCCTATGGAAACAACCTGAAATGCAGACAAAAATCTAAGGTACACACAGATGTTCATCATGGTATATAAAATAGTCAGGAAACTGTAAAACATCTAAATATCCACTGTCATGCAAATGTTGGTATATTCATAAAATGAATAATATGCCACAGCTTCATGCCTATTTAGTAAGAATGTTCAATAACCTGAGAAAGTATTGTTATAACATCAAGTGAAAACAGCAGGATGCATAGTTGTATACATGATGTGGTATGCAAAGAAAAATTCCAAATTCTATATGCCAGGGGTTGGCAAACTATGGCCCATGGGCCAAATCTATTCTGTTGCCTGTTTTTGTAAATAACTAAAACCCAGCCATACTCATTCTGCATGTATTGTCCATAGCTGCTTTGGTGCTCTGATGGCAGAATTGAGTTGTTGTGATAAGGACCATCACTCCTCAAAGCCTCAATATTTACCATCTGGCTCTTAGAGAGTTTGCTGACTCTTGCTGTATGCTGAAATGTTAATAGCGATTTTTCTAATTGCAGCGTTGCGTTTTTGAAAAAGCTCTGTTATATTTATCTTTTATTTTCACAATAGACATGTATTATTTTTATAGTGTGTAAAAAAAGAATATTTAAAAATATCTGGCTATCAAAGAGAACAGAACATTCGCTATGATTTTCTTCAGTTCTGAATTCAGCTATGCAAAGTGAGGCAGTTTTGCTTACGTTGCTCTGAGTATTAGGAAGTCCCACAGCGAACCCCCAGGGGTGATGACCTGTTCCACATTTGGAGTACATTCTTCAATGGTATGTGTGCAGAGGGAAAATCTCACGTTTTCCATAGCTATAGATTTGGCTACAATGCTGATTTTATGTTGAGGAGGTTTGTGTGATAATGGAGAGAATCATTTCCCATAGGGGCTGAACTTCGGACGAGAAGATGATGCCCAACACCTCTGGGCGCCAGTTGCCTGGTCTTCAAAACCAGCATAATAACCCGTCACCTGCTACTAGTCAAAGGGCTGGCTCAGATACCTTCTTGACCTTCTGTCTGGCTCTCAACTCTGCATTTCCATGATTTATCTGTAATATTTGCTCAGCTTTCAGCACTGATGATCCTGTTCACTTGACGTCCAGAATTAGTGGGATGTAGGGATGGCAGTCAGTACGGGGAGAAAAGCCTCTCTCTCCTCCAGGAAACTCTCACATATTACCTGATGGTACCTGGTGACCTCTGAGAAATAGAGCCCCAAGTGGGATGGTACCCTCTGCTTCTTCCCTCTCCCCAGCCCATGTTCCCTCCAGTGGCTTTGGCGTCGTGTGTTAAATGTCCTGCAATGCATGTCATTCCATGTATTGTTCAAAGAAATAAGATGTCTGTGGGAAAGAAACACAATTCTGTTTGCTATGCTTCAGCCACCAAGAAAATGTACTAAAATAGCTAAAAAGGCAGCTCACCGGAAGAAAAATTCAAATAGATATTTTTCTTTTAGTTCATAGTTCTGGTTTCTGTTTTTAATGGGGTTTTCATGGGGGAAAACATTCAACCTGAGAGCTGGACATTTTGAGACAGCAGCGGTGAGGACACCCACATATCTTTCATTGTTGCCACAATTTCCCAGCCAAGTTTATGCACCATTCCTCGTAGCAGAGACTTTTTTCAAAGTGTCATGTGGGTGATGTAGGACAAAGGGCACACATTTTAGTTCTAAGAAGAATACATTCTGAGGATCTACTGTACAGCATGATGACTATAGTTAATAATGTGTACGCTTGAAAGTTGGTTAGAGTCAGTCTTAAGCATTCTCACCAAAGAAAAAAGAGAGGTACCAATATAAATTCTGTGAAGTCATGGACGTGTTAATTATCTTCATCTTGGTAATCACTTTACAATGGCTATGGATATCAAATCATTGGGTTGTATACTTTAAAAAAGTGAAAAAAACCCAAAGTGTCATGTGTAGATTATTCCTTTGTAAGTACAGAATGTAGCTAATGAGAAAGTTGACGGCTAGATAACCTTCATGGAGAAAAGGAAAAAGAAAGATATCTTAAATATCTCTTTTGTTGGACTGCTTAAATTACCTTCCTCCAAATAAATATGTTCTGCTGGGTGACTTTCCAGTCCACAGCTCTGTATGCCTAGGATTTGTTTCCCAAGATCCCATGGCAATGAGAATAGGAAGACCATATCTTCCATCCCATTCCACAGGGCATGACAAGCTGGTGAAGGCATCACATTTCTGGTTTAAAGCAGACAGCTGGAAAAGGCTACCTGTCTTCCTTCCACCCTGTAATTACTGCTAAGGAATTTACACATTCTTATCCATTGTTCCATCTTAAGCACTGCGATTCTGTTACTCTTGCCGAAAACACATTGCACTGACTTTAGGCACAGTTTCTGAGGTCATACCTGAGCCACACAACAAAATTTGCCTTATGACCTTGGAAGCACTGATCTGATGTGAGTAATCACCATAATCATCCAACTTATTCACATTTTCAACTCTAAATAACCAGGCTCTCTCAAATCCAAAGCATACACCAAGATTGAGTTTCTTTTTGGCATTGAGAAGGTGGTCATTCAAGTTTTAATTGAGAAAGTTTAGACCCTTTAATCTCATCTCCACCTGTGTCCCTTCACCATTGCTCAACCCCACTGGGAGGAGGAAGGCTTTCACCAATGACCTTGGCATCATGATATAAGTATAATAGGAACTTTAATAATTCTGAGATGTTTAGTAAATGCTCTCTTCCTCCTAGAATGCCTTCACTTCTCTTCCTTAACTGCATGCTTCCATTTATTTTCAAGACCCAGCTGGAACGATCCTGCACCAGGGAATTCTCCCTGAACTTCTGTAGCCATTATATGGAACTGAGCCATTTCATTCATTTCTCTTCTAGTACAGAAATGACTTGCAATTCAAGAGTCAGACTGTTTGAATTTGAATTTTGAATTTCTTATCAGTAACTTGACTGTTCTGGGCAAGTTATGGAACCATTTTACCCTTAGTTCCTCATCTCGAAAACAGGTCTAATGAGAGTACCTACCACATAGAGCTGTGGTGAGAACTAAATGAGACAAAAGGCCTTAAACCCTCTGCTTGGTAAGAACGTGGTGCAGCTCATCAGTTCCAATAAAGCAGTCACTGTATCGGTGAGCTTCAGAAGCAAAAGGATTCTGTCCCGTGTATCCCTGAGCCTTGAGCTCCTAAACAAGCCTGACAACTACTTACTGGGGACAGAATGTTTGAGCCTTAACTGAAATGAGGTCACTTAAGGAAATTGCAAACTGACCCCTAAGCAAGGAGAAAACTGTACAGTAATGATGGCAAATAGTTCAAGCAAGACGTGGATGACTGTTGGAATCCAAAGTGGGGTGGGAAAGAGGATGTGTGTGCGGCTTACTCCCCTAAACTTAGCTAAATCATCTGGAAGAATGCTGAGTATTTTAGGTACTCACCTGGGTCCCCACCCACACTTCTGTCCTGTGGGAAGGCTCACTGGAACACCGTGATATTCAATCATTAGTTCTATGTTCTGCTGTGTATTTTATTTCAGCAAAATTCTAAGTGTCTGATATTTGTGTTTTTTTCCCCCCTGTATAAATAAATCCTATTAATACCGGGGTCTGACTATGTATATACCGGAGTAGGAATATGAGTAGGAATATGAACCTGGATATGCCTGATTTGCAAAAAGTCTCTATTTTCCCCACCTTGCGGGTCAGATCACAGTGATCAATGTCAGTGCCAATCCCATAAGAGGAGCACCCCCTGTTGGTCGATTAAGGGATTTGTGTTTGTGAGAGATCTGAAGATACAGACTGAGAAAAGACTTGGAGCCAGGGAGGGCAGACAATAAAGGAGATCCGTCTCTGTGAGCATGAGCAGGCTCAGTCTGTCTTGCCGCCTCCAACCTCTGCCTCCCGCACAGGCTATCTCCTTCCTGCTTTCCCCCTTCTTTTAAATTACCCATAGAATACAAATTAGAGAAATCCCTCCTTAGTACCTCTCCTTCACCACTACCACCAATGACTTTATAAGAGCACTTAATGGTGTATTTAAAAAATTGCCACCTTTTTATATATTCAATCATTCAACAAATATTTTGAGGGGCCTATCATGTGCCAAGCACTGTACTAAATACAAGATAGACAAAGATGAATAAACCAGGAATGTTCCCTATTTCCACAGAACTTAGAGATTATAAGCTATAAGCTTATGCTCATCTGATGCACAACAACCACTTCTGAGACCATCATTATACAACTTGTTGGATGAGGAAATTGAGATTATTTGGTGAAAGGAAGAGTAGCTGGAATTCAGGGTTAGGGGTTTCTCCTGCACTATGCACTGGTCCCCACTAGAAGATAGGACATGGCAAAAAAAAAAAAAAAAAAAAAAAAAAGGCAAAAGATAAGGGAGACGATATTAGGTATAAATCCATTAGTTTCCCCTTAAAATTATTTATCAAAGATGGGGAAAAGGGTAGTAGATGGAAAGGAAGATGAGTTCATGCTCTAAATACCAGGTTTCCCCACTCCATCCCCTTCTTGTTTAAATGCCTGGTCATTTATTGGACACCTTTCAAACTCTAGGAAACACTCTAAAATTCCAAGCTAGGAGGGGTTTCCTTTGCAAGTCTGGCTATTGTAACTTTACGAGAAACTGGTCAATACTTCCTTTTACCAGTTACAAAGCACAGTTTTCTGAATGAATTTTGTATTCAGTAAACAGTTAACCCTTCACCTTTCTGACTCATGTTTTTAATGTTATTACTCAGCTTTTAGAATAAGATAAAGCCTGGGGCAGCTTTTTTGTGCACCCCCACACACTCCTACACACATACTCACACATATAAACACAGATCACACATATCTGCATCCTTATATGCAACCACTAGGAAACACACACACACGAACATACCTGTTTACAAAATCAAATATGTACCTATGCACATTCACTGTACATGTAAATACCCTTACACATGTGTGTGTACATGCATGTGTGCACACACAGGCGAACACACACACATTGACATGGTGTTGACTTTGTATTCTCTATGAAAGGAAGGAAGTAGAAAGACCCAAAACAGTCAGCTGAACACTTAAGAAACCTGCCAGTCCAATGCCTTTGGGGCTGTTTTCTCCTCTAAAAGAAGCAGGATATCACTGCTACTGTTGCCTGTTGAACCCTCAGTTCCCATCCCTCCCTATTGCTAGGGTGTGGGGAGATAATCCTTGCACCAAATGACTAATATTGTTTTCTATTTTTTCTTTTACACAAAGTAAAGTCATAAGGATTATTGAATAAAGTAGAACTGAACTCCTGTATTCGAATCCCTCATATAACACATCTTGTTTACAGCAGACACTGAGTAAATACTAGTTACATGGAAGAATAGAGACTATTTGTATTTCATTAGAACAAAACAAGATATCTAAGAACACATGGTCCAGCCCCTTCATGTTTCAAGTGAGGGTTCAGAGAGACCCAGAGGGCTACGTGATCAGCCTGGAGTCCACACTGCTCACTGTGAGTAGACTGGACTGATGTCATAATCTTTTTGGTATCCACTGAACATGGTGAGTGAAGGCCACTATTACTGGGAAGCTATTTTCCTCTTCTGCTGTAAACTCCTCCTTAATATTCAAACCAGAAACCAGTAAAGTACATAACATAAAATGAAGTGGGATTTGGGGCAATTATCCAGTGAGTCTTTGTTACAAATAACCAAAGCAGGCAATTCAAGTCTCAACTTGATTTTGCTATCTTCATTTTGACAGTTAAAATAGCCTACTTAAACCCCAATTTGTCCATGTGGATTTCCTTTACTTCTCTGAGGTTTGACTTACCTTCCAAGAAAGGAAGGGATAGAAGGAGGGAGGTGGAGTGGGAGAGAGAGCAAGATTGAAGATTGAGAAAGAGAGAAGGGGGGAGGCAGTTCTAGGAAATGTGACATAATAATTGGCAAATTTTTTACATTTTAAATTGAAGTATAAAATACATGAGTAAGGTGCACAAAGGGCTCAAATCTTAAGTGTTCAGCTTACTAATTGCTTAGATATATGCATACCTGTACACATGTATGTAATCACCACTCATATCAAAGCAGAGAGTATTTCCATACTTTATTTTACTTAATTTTTAAGCAGGCTCCATGTCCAACATGGAGCCCAATGAGGGGCTCAAACTCACGACCCTGAGATTAAGACCTGAACTGAGATCAAGAGTCGGACACTCAACTGACTGAGTCACCCAGGTAGGTGCCCCTCCATCACTTTAAAAGATTCTCTTGTGTTCCTTCTCAACTCTATCTCCTGATACAAGCACTGTTCTGACTTCTGTCACTAGAGAGTTGGTCTCCCTGTCCTTGAACTTTACATAAATGTAATCATATTGTATGTATTCTTTTGCAACTCATTTCTTTCACTCCACATTAACAATTGTGAATTTAATCCATGTTGTTGCATATATCAGCAGTTGGTTTTTATTGCAGAGTAGTGTTCCATTGTATGATTAGACTGTAATTTATTGATTCATTTTCATGTTAATGGGTGTTTGAATTTTTTCCAGTTTTCAGTTATTATGAATCAAGGTGGTTATGAATATTTTTGTACATGCCTTTTAGTCTATTTCATTTCTCCTGTGTATATATCTAAGAATAGGGCTTCTGGGTTATAGTGTAGGCAAATGTTTTGCTCTAGTAGATAGTTCCAGTAGTTTCTCAAAAGCAGTTTAGTTTATTCACACTCTAACTAGCAATATATAGAGTTCCAATTACTCCCCAAACTTACCAGTACTTGGTACTGTTTGCCTTTTTAAAATTAAAGCAATTCTGATAAATATGTGGTGGTAACTCACTGTAGTTTCGATTTGCACTTTCCTGATGAATGATCTGTATAAAGTGCCTGTTCAACTATTTTTTTGTCATGTTTAAAGTATTTGTCTTTTTATTGTTAATTTCTAAGGGTTAATTTCTAAGGGTTCTTAATGTATGAATCCTTTATCAGATATAAACATGTACAGTGTTATAAAAACCTTATCCCAGACTGTGGCTTGCCTTTTCACTTTCCTGTGTTCTGTTTTAAAAAATCTCTACTACCCCAAAGTATGAACATACCTTTTTCTTTTTCTAGAATTTTTACCTTCACATTTTGTGTGCATTACATCTATAATTAATTTGGGGGTATTGTATGAGGTATAGTCAAAGTTTATTTATTTATTTATTTATTTTTAAAGATTTTATTTATTTATTTGACAGAGAGATAGAGAGAGAGCACAAGTAGGCAGAGGGGCAGGCAGAGGGAGAGGGAGAAGCAGACTCTCCACTGAGCAGGGAGCCCGACGTGGGGCTCGATCCCAGGACCCTGGGATCATGACCTGAGCCGAAAGCAGCCGCTTAACCGACTGAGCCACCCAGGTGCCCCCAAAGTTTATTTTTTAACACCCAGATACCCAACAGTTTATTTAGAACATCATTTTCTCCCTATGAATTGCCTTGGCACTTTGGTCACAAATCAGTGACTGTGCTTGTATGGATTCTCTTCTGCTCATTAGTCTGTCTATTCGTGTACCAATATACAATCTGTTAGTAGTTGTAGCTTTCTAGAAGGTCTCAAAACCTGACAGTGTAAGTCTTCCAATTTTCTTCTGCAAAATTTCTTTAGCTATTCTAGGTTCTTCGCAATTCTGTGTAAACTTTAGAACAGCTTGTATATTCCAACAACAAAAGATAAAAAGCTTCAGAGATTTTAACTGGGATTGGATTGAATCTGTAGATAAGTTTGGAGAAGATTTATATCTTAGAAATACTGAGTCTTCCAAACCATAAGCCCAGTAAGTCTCTCCATGTATTTAAGTCTTCTTTAATTTCTCTCAGCATTGGTTTCCAATTTTCAGTGTAGAGGTCTTGGAAAATTTGATTAGAGTTACTTCTGATAATTTGATATTTTCTGATGCTATTGAAAATGTTACTGTTTTTTCACATTGTCTCCAATTTTCTGTTCTTAGTGCATAGAACTACAATAAACTTTTGAATAAAAACTCTATGGCCGATGACCTTGCTCCATTATTAGCCCTGATAGTTTGTACATTCTTTTGGATTTGCTTTCTATTCAATTATATCATCTCTGAATAAGATAGTTTTTCTTCTTCCTTTTTAATGTGTGTCTTTTATTTATTTTTCTTGCCTTATTGCACTAGCCAAGACTTGTATAATATTAACCATAAGTGTTAATAGGAAGAGAGACATAATATATCTATAGTTTGAAGGTGAGGAAAATACAGTGTGAAATACATAAGTTGAGGGGACAAAACTCAATTTCTCTGACCCTATAATTGACCCAAAGAGAAAGAATACTGCCTCTGGAACAATTTTGGTGAGGCAGATCTTGTGCTTGTATTAACAAACCTCTATCACTCAAGACTGAGTTAATTATTCTGGTAGGGTTGTGTCCAATGCCCTATGTAACTCCTTGATCTAATCTTGTAAAGGCATGATTGATTGAGATTAGACTATCTCAAAATTGATTTTCCTATAACCCTCTACTGTCTATGCAATTTTCATTAATCCCATCCTTTATTCACTAATTAAACAGGTGTTTATTAAGTGACTCTTATGTGCCAGGCACTTTGGAAGATACTGGGAAATCCATTAAAAAAAACCAGACACAACCCTGTCTTTTCTGAGCCTTTTTTGTGGCTTTCAGCTGCAAATAATAAAAAACTTACATTCTTAGATTCAAAAAGCTATCTAATTTTTCAGTACAACTGCATATCTGGAGGCATTTGATTTAAAATGATTAGTGCAATAAAACACATTATTGAGGACTGAAGGTTTTCTACTTAAGACCACTGTGGTTCCTGCAGTTCTAAACATAACAACTTCCTACCAAAATTTCGATGAAGAAACAAAGTGGAAGGGCAGGTTTTTCCCTAGTATTTGTCTTTTTTTTTTTTTTTAAAGATTTTTATTTATTTATTTGAGAGAGAGAATGAGAGAGACAGAGAGCACATGAGAGGGGGGAGGGTCAGAGGCAGAAGCAGGCTCCCTGCCGAGCAGGGAGCCCGATGTGGGACTCGATCCTGGGACTCCAGGATCATGACCTGAGCTGAAGGCAGTCGCTTAACCAACTGAGCCACCCAGGCGCCCTGTCTTTTTTTTTTTTAAAGATGTGAAATCTTTCCTAGAGTCTCCCCTGAAGACTTTTTCTATGTATCAGTGGCAGGAACTATATCACAGGTCACCATTGGCTATAAGAGAGACTGGAAAATGAGTATCTGGAAAAGAAGAGTGGATTTATTATGGAAAACATAAATCAGCCATGGTGATTCCCCTAGAGCTGTGTAGACTGTCATTTCAGAACAAACAGGGATGCTATCAGCAATGAAAAAAGGGAAATGGCCAATACATAGGCAATAAGCAGTGTCTGCTACCGGGGAGGTAATGTTTACCATATTGCATGATCAATTGACTTAGATTCAGTCATCAACTTCTATTATTCTCTCTTCTGGAACACTGTTCTTTTCTTTCCTAGTACTTACCTCTATTTGATTTACTGACTTGAACACTTATCTGTATATCATTTCTCTACCCACCAGACTATAAGCTCCATAAATGCAGAAAGCATGATTGCTTTGTTCAGCACTAAATGCCCAGGTCCTAGCCCAATGCCTGGGGAGTAAGTAAGTGCTTAATACAAATTTTTTAAATTAATAAATGGACTATTGATAAATGTATATTTAATAAGTAGTAAGTGAATGACTAATAGATAGACGTGTAGTTAAAAATTGTAGCCCTGGGCGCCTGGGTGGCTCAGTTGGTTAAGCGACTGCCTTCGGCTCAGGTCATGATCCTGGAGTCCCGGGATCGAGTCCCACATCGGGCTCCCTGCTCAGCGGGGGGTCTGCTTCTCCCTCTGACCCTCTCCCCTCTCATGTGCTCTCTCTCTCATTCTCTCTCTCAAATAAATAAAATCTTAAAAAAAAAAAGAAAGAAAAATTGTAGCCCTTTACTATGAAATTGCTACTTGATTAGTTACAGTTGTGTCAAGTTGTCTTTAATTTCCCCAACTAAACCATCGTTCATGATTCTAACATGGGGGATATTCAAAGGTATAAAGAGCACTTTGGAATTTAAACAAGAGTTTGAGTCAATTCTAGACAAAATTAGGTTAGAAAAAATCACAATTCTGTCAAAACTATTTATTTGGATATTTAAGTTTATCCCAAACTTTCCCATAGTTATATCTCTACTCTACTCTGCTATCTTCTCTAAATCTTATACAGTCCATCCAGGAACAATTATTTTTTTTTTAAAAATTTATTTATTTATTTGAGAGAGAGAGAAAGGGGCAGAGGGAAGGGGAGAAAGAATCCCAAGCAGACTCCTCACTGAGCTCAGAGCCCGATGCAGGGCTGGATCCCATGACTCTGAAATCATGACCTGAGCCAAAATCAAGAGTTGGACGCTCAACCAACTGAGCCACCCAGGCACCCCAACAATTAATTTTTTATGCTTCTCCAATGCTCATTCATTCATTCATACATTTATTCATTCATAAGACAAGTGCTTAATGTGGCTACTCTAGGCTAGGCATTGTGCCATTTTGTGACTCATTGTTTTAGGACATTCTCTGCCTTGAGCACACTTCTCTACCTACTAATATGACACATTCTAACACATATGTTAAGACTTATTCAAATATCTTCACTTGAGTGAAAACTTCTCCTCCCCGGACAGAATGAGATATTCTCTTTTTCCTCTGTGATCACATAACACTCTTCCTATATCTCAGTAAGAATTTTTGAAGTTTTGCTAAATTCATTGTTTGCTTTCATATTTTTCTCCTTCACTAGATGGTGATTCCTTCACTGCAGCAATCTGTAATAATCAGATCTGTGTATTCACATGCCTTGCACAGTCTCTGATAGAAATAACATGTGTTTGCTGTAGGCATATTCAGTGAACAAAAAAATGAATACACAAAACTGTGGATGTTCAGTGACCCATTTTGCAGGTGAGAAAACAGGCTTACAGAGGATTCTAGCAAGCAATAGATCTTGGGCAATAATCTGGATCTTCTAACTCTTATGCTGGACAGGAACCCAGCTGTTCTCTTAGTATTCCCCTGGTGATGTTCCTCCCACCCCCGCCCCTGCCACTTTGGAGAAAGGTGTGGTCATCCGGAAATGGGATAGTAACTTATTGGTAGAGCCAACACTTCAGTGTTTGCCACTCGCCTAGATGAGCCTGTGTATGCAGCAATCTGCGGATTCATCTTTTCCGTCTTCTGTGGGTGTCTGTTCACAGGCAGCACCTGAACAACAACAGGGCCAACCTAGGGAGCGGAAGAGGGCATTTTCTAGTTCTGAGCACAGATAAGCATCACACACTTTTTCCTTCTAACAGTAGTGGCCTCAAAAGTTCCCACTCAGAAAAAGAAGGCAAGGAGGCCCACTACAGTGTGTGAACAATTAGAGCAAACCTTGCTTTTCTCAGGACCCTGTTTCCTTCCTCTGGAAATTCACACTTTCATACTTTTAAACAAGTATCACTAGTGTATCATCCTATTACACACAGCACGTGGCTCATCATAGACACTCGGTAAACTTTAGCTTCCTCATGTTTCCCTCTAACTCCAGGTTCTAAACTAGAGAAAGCCTCACTTGAATCTGAGATTTGCTTTTCAAACTAGTTTATTTCAGACTATAATTACACTATTTAACATTGTTACAATGTTTACTATTGCTGTCCGTGAAGCGTTTTGACTTTCTTTTTTGTAACATCTCTGTTTTGTTCTTGGCCTCCTTCATAGGAATGAAGTCAAGACACGATGTTTTACTCAACAAACATTCACTCAACATTCATTCTCAAAGTATGTATTAAATGCCCACTATATACTGCTAAATATGATGAGTTTTATCATGGAGCAAAACCAGTGTTCTGGACTAAGCTAACTTGGGAGACCCTGTGAGGTCTCTCTGAGAAAGTGACATTTAAATTCAGGCTTGGTTGTGACAACACACCCAGAGAGTGGCTGAGTTGGGATATGAACCCAGGCCTGTTTGACTCTAAAAGCCCTGCTCTCTCTCAAATTCTGGCACCAAATCAGGAAAGCCAACTTTCATCCCTGCCTATCTGCAACTGGCATGGAATGACACATAGCCCGGTGGCCTCAGATGCCTAGTGGAACCGTTAGTAGATTCTATGTGCTAGACCTAGTCAAAATGCCAAAGCCTACATACCCATCATGTTTGGCCTGGCAAATCTCTTCAACAAAGAGAAACAGTTATAGCAGTTAAGAGCAATAAGTCTGGCAACAACATAAGGACAAAGTTTGTTTCCCTAAAATAGAATAAACCATTTACTGAGCAAAAGCCTATAAAAGCAATGACTGGAAGATATAGGAGAGGCTTTAGTGTTCTAGCTTTCTTTATTTGTAGATGTTGATATTGAGGCTCAAGAGAAGTTATATGACCCAATCAGCATCACTAAGCCAGGTAATGCTGAATTAGGATTAGAAGCCAGCTCTTCTGACTTCTAGTACTGAAAGGAAACCCGGTGTACTGTCAAAGCATGGGCTGCGGACTCACCTCTGACACGGGATCCAGACTCTGTCCTTTACTGGTTGTGTGACCTTCACCTTTCAGAGTTTATGAGATTGCCTGTCTCAAAGCAAGTTTTCAGGCCACCCCAGATATTTCCACTTCTCCCTCTTTGACTTAATACCCCGTGTTCATTCATAATTTTCCCAATGATGTTACATTAATTAGTTTTACATGTAGAATATGTATTATTGCAAGAGACATTGAAATGAAAATATCATCAAGTCCCAATCAATGTTCCGCTTACATTGAGCAATAGTTAATAACTAGAATTTCAGGATAGCCTGAAGAGTTTGCCCATCCCCCAAAACCAATGTCACGGGATTTGACTCTTACAGCCAACTCAGGGCAGTGATGATTGCCAATACAGAGAGCAGAAGGAAACATAAGAGGGTTCACAAAACTCACCAATGCCTTCTTTGTCACCAAACATTTGACCTGCAAGGTAGAAATGGGTGACACAAGTGAAGAGATGGCTGAGCCTTTGGTATTTCTAAAGGAGGGGAGCACTACTAGCCTTGCAGGAAGTACAGTTCCTCATGGCATGATGGTTCTACCAGCTAAAAGATGTTTACACTCTCTGTCCCTCCCAGAGGACAGTGGTGCTCCAGTCATTGGAATGCGCTAAGAGCCCCACTCTCCATTTCCAAATGCTTCCTGAGATTATACCACTCCTGACTGTAAACCACTGGACTTGTTAAGAGAACCCAATGACCTTGGGAACTCAGTTTCCAGAACTCAAATCCCAGCTTAGGGAATACATAGCTTTATGACCTTGGGCATATTCATGCAACCTCTCCGTCCTCCAGTTTTCTCATCTTTAAAATAGAGGCACAATAGTACATATCTCATAGGGGTGTTATGAGAATTAAGTAAAATATGAGGTTTAGAACCAAGCCATATTAGTTAAAAATACATAATTTGTTTTTATGATGTTTTTCTGCTCTTGACTGCGAACTCTAAGAGGGCAAGCAGGGATGTTTTACTCATCACCCATTATAAGAAGAGTGATTAGTACTAGAAGCTTTTTGGTGGCCTGAGACCCAAAAAATAAAATACTGTTCTAAACACTGGAAAGAAAATTGAAGCATTAAAAATTAATAGATGTTAACAGAATTTCTATCATATGTAATATCAAGATTAATTCAACTCAACCCAATTTTGTTGATATTAAAACAGTTGAGATCACAAAAACATACAGAAAAAATTATGGATAAAACTCAAAGTATAATTCTTTCAAATATTTTTAAAGCAAAATGAAGCTGCTGATGGAACACCAGGGTCTTCTTTCCGGTTGCTCAGGCCAGTCTTGGCTCATCCCTGATACCATTCTCTCCTGCCCACCCTTTCTTATACCCAGAGCCCAGCCACTTCACCTCTGCTGCTCACTCGCTGGTCCAAGCCTGCACACCTCAACAGTGTCTTGCCTCCCTGCTCCCACTTTTGCCTTAAAATGATCCCATTTAAACCTGAGTTAAATTATATCATATTCTGCTCAAAGTTCCCCATCCCCTCCCCCACCACCCAGGGGCTTCTCTTTCGTCTTAGTAAAAAACAAATCCCCACTCACCTAAGAATCCTTGTTTCTTACTGTTTCCCTGACCTCATTTCCTACCAATTTTTCCCTTGGTCAGTCTGCTCCAGCCATACTGGCCTTCTTGTCACTCCACATATGCCAAGCACACATCTGCCTCAGGGCCTTTGTACTGGTTGGATCCCTTCCTGGAATGTTTTTCCCTCAGTTTAGCTTGACCAACTCCCTCATCTCCTTCAAGTGTTTGTTCAAACATGACCTTCCTACTGAGATCTTTATGAACACTCTATTAATATTGTAATCCCTCCCTTGGCTCTTCTGACTTCCTCCCATGCAACATCTTCTGGGATAATATATAATTTACTTGCTTTCTTTATTGTCTGCTCACACTAGAAGGTCATTCCAAGTAGAGTGGTGCTTTTTGTGATTTTTTTTTTTAATGCTAGGATACTAGATGACTAAGAGAGTGCTTGGCACATTGTAGGCGCTCAATAAATACTTGTTGAATAAATGTGTCAATGTGTGATGTGAGTATATTTTATTAGGTTTGATATGATGTGGGTTCTGCCACTAAGAGAGGAGTGTTTAATGAAATGTCTACCAGAGTTCTTAAATATTCTACAAAGGTCTTAAAATATCCCATGGACGCTTTCCTATCTGTATCTTACAGCAGCCCCTGGAATTTAGCCTGTGTAAGCCTGTTTGTGAATTGCCCAAAGACTAAAATGTCCAGGCTGTTTTATGCTTCTTTACCTTTATTCATGCTCTTACATCTCTCTGGAATTTTCTTCTCCTTTTCTTTTTCTTTCCAGTTCTCATGTACATTTTAAGACTCTGAGGTTTCTCCTCGAGAGGTTTCCACAAACCCCCAGTCCTCTGTTCTCCACAGTCACCAATGCATCCTTCTGGCTTTGCATTTACTATATGACATTTAAATTCTTTCCTCACATTTTCATTTTTCCTCCTAGATTACAAACTCCTAGAGAAGGGCCCAATAATAAGTGCTGAGGTTGCACAGAGGAAGAAGGCAGAGCAAGTGATGATGGAAGGCTTGCTAAGAAGGTAAGTTCCAAGAGCCCGTCTCCTTTCACAGGGGATCCATGCTTTTAAACCTAGACTATATAGAGATAGATATAGTTATAGAAATAATGGGGACTTGGGTATCAGGCTGACATGACTTTGAATCCTGGTTCCCTAGTAACCAGATGTGTGTCTTGAACAAGCCACTGAGCTTTGGTGTTCTCATCTGTCTAGTGGGGATGGTAAACCGCACAACTTCTATAAGACAGCACAGAGTCGATGTCCAGTACATGCTGATTACTTCATTCCCTTCTAAACTCTGGGAAGGAAGTGAAATAATTTCTTCTTGGTGCCTATTCATCCCCTCCACCCCCAGTTGGAACACGGAAGAGCTAGGTGTAGAGCTTTCTGACCTGGGGGAAGGGCTGTCAGCAGTAGGTGTTGTTAGATGTGGTGGAGCTTGCTGACTTCCTCCTGGGGCCCAGTTAACAACTGGTGTGTTCCTTGATAGTCAAGTTCAACTTTCACTTCTTAACTCCTAAGAAAGTTGACTGAAAGTTAAGTGAAGTCTGTTTCAGGTGGAAGATATCTTTGCCAGATCTCCACCCTTGACAGTTTCATCCCAGCTCTTCCCAGTGAGTATCCAGGGATATTTAGGCTGCCTTTGCTCCCCCAGCAACACTGATAGGCAGAGGTACCCAGAGATGCCACATAGTGAGCCCTGTCATGTGCCAGGACCTGTGCTAAAGATTTTAATACAGTGGGCCCTCCCTGAATCTTCAGGGCAACCCCATGATAGAGAAGGGATGCCATGATCATTGCTATGTTGCTTGTGATCAAGCTTATGAGCTTAAGTCACCTAATCCCTAGCAGTGGAACTCATATGTCAACGCCATTGGTCTTTCTATTACAGGGATTCACAATTCATCATCATGGGGCTTCATTTTCAGGCACATGCTTAACCCATAGTTTTCTAAGTGTTCATTCTACCAGTAATGGAGAAAATCAGACAGCAAACTTGAGGGAGAGATAGAACATTTTCTTTTATGTTCTATGCTCTCCTAACTCTTTACTTCAGTTTCCCAAGTAGGACTATAAGGATGAAAATAGTGACCACATGGCAAAGAAGGATTTGATGAATCTGACTTTGGTGGCATGAGATGGACTTTTTTTTTTTTTTCCCTGAGGATAGAAAGACTATAACATGGTGGTTAAACACATGGACGCTGAAGTCAAATTTTCTAGGTTCATTCTTTCTTTTCACATGTGTTGATTTCCAAGTTAAATACATGGACTCTAAAGTCAAATTTTCTAAGTTCATTCTTTCCTTTCATATGTGCTGATTTCCAATAAACATCTTGCAATTGAATTTAAATTAAAAAAAATAAACATCTTGCATCCAAACTCCATCTCAGTTGGATTGCAGAGAACCCAGCTTGTAAAAACTAGCTATCTGCATTTGCTCTTCTTCTTCCTTTTAATTCCTTAAACAATTGCAAACATTTACTCCTGTGCTACTCCACTGAAATGGTCTTTGATATGGGTTCAATGGCTTCTCTGCAACAATATTTAATTTTCAGTTTTCACCTTCTTGGTTTCTTTGCAGTATTTAATGTGGTTGACCACTTACTCCTTAAAACTCTATTGCTCTGGCTGCCATGATATCACACACATTGGCTCCTCCTTCAGTCTGTCCCCTCTACAGTCTTCTCTTCCTTCTATCCTCCTTTAAATACTAATGTTTTTCAGGAATATCTTCTCACCTCACTTACCTTCTGAGTCTACAGACTTTCCCCAGCTCAACTCTTTGAATTTCACTTAGTTTGACAACTCTACATTTTTTGTGTTCTGTTTTGATCTAGTCTCAGTCCCCAGACCTAAATATCCAAGTGCCTGATGGATCATGCTTTTTGGTTTCCTCCCATTCCTCCAAAGGCAACATGTTCTAAGGGGATTCATCATCAGCCTAACTATACATAAGCTTCCTCTTTGTGTTTAAGTTAGAAACTGAAGAGTCTTGGTTCTATCCCCTTCCTCATGTCTCCATAATCTATTACCAAGTCCTATGAGTTTTGTTCCTAAACATGTTAACTTCTTGCCTTTTTTGTCTTGTCTCTATTAGGTATATGTACCTCAGACCCTCAGTATCTCTTACATTGGCTTTGGCAACGATTTTCTAATCAGTCAACCTGACCCGTAGGTCATTCATATTCCATGTAAATGTGAATCTGGTGAATGAAGGGCAACAGGAACTCTCACACTGACCATGCATGTATCAACTGGTTTAACATCCAGGGAAATTGAAAACTTGCATAGCCTTTCTCCAGCAATACCCAGAATACATTAGAGAAACCCCAACATATGTGCACAAGGAGAAATGCACAAGAATGTTCAGAACATGTGCATGATGTTTAATGGCAAAAATATGGAAAAAAACATAAAGGTTCATCAGTAGGGAAGTGTATAAATAAACCATGCCATAGTCATACAATGAAAAATAATACTATAGTCAAGATGAGTGATCTAAAGAAATAACTGCATTGCTATCTTAAAAAAAGATTGAGTTAAAAAAAGCAAGTGGTAAAAAAATTTAATCATTCGGTACCATTTATACAAAATTGAAAAACACAAAAACAATTCTATAATCATTTATGTATATATAAAAATCAGCAGTAATATTAAATCATGCATGAGAATGACAACTATCAAAGTCAGAAAGTGGTTACCCTTGAGGAGAGGGAGATATGTTAGAAGAAGAGCACAGAGTATGTTTAAACAAAATCTGATGTTTTCTTTTTCTTTTTTTTCTTATTTATTTATTTATTTATTTATTTATTATGTTATGTTAATCACCATATATTACATCATTAGTTTTTTTTTAATTTTTTATTGTTATGTTAATCACCATACATTACATCATTAGTTTTAGATGTAGTGTTCCATGATTCATTGTTTGTGCATAACACCCAGTGCTCCATGCAGAATGTGCCCTCTTTAATACCCATTACCAAGCTAACCCATCCTCCTACCCCCCTCCCCTCTAGAACCCTCAGTTTGTTTTTCAGAGTCCATTGTCTCTCATGGTTTGTCTCCCCCTCCGATTTCCCCCCCTTCATTCTTCCCCTCCTGCTATCTTCTTCTTTTCTTTTTTTCTTAACATATATTGCATTATTTGTTTCAGAGGTACAGATCTGTGATTCAACAGTCTTGCACAATTCACAGTGTTACCAGAGCACATACCCTCCCCAGTGTCTATCACCCAGTCACCCCATCCCTCCCACCCCAACCCCCACTCCAGCAACCCTCAGTTTGTTTCCTGAGATTAAGAATTCCTCATATCAGTGAGGTCATATGATACATGTCTTTCTCTGTTTGACTTATTTCGCTCAGCATAATACCCTCCAGTTCCATCCACGTCATTGCAAATGGCAAGATCTCATTCCTTTTGATGGCTGCATAATATTCCATTGTATATATATACCACATCTTCTTTATCCATTGATCTGTCAATGGACATCTTGGCTCTTTCCACAGTTTGGCTATTGTGGGCATTACTGCTATAAACATCGGGGTGCACGTACCCCTTCGGATCCCTACATTTGTATCTTTGGGGTAAACACCCAGTAGTGCAATTGCTGGATCGTATGGGAGCTCTATTTTCAACTTTTTGAAGAACCTCCATATTGTTTTCCAGAGTGGCTGCACCAGCTTGCATTCCCACCAACAGTGCAGGAGGGTTCCCCTTTCTCCACATCCTCGCCAACATCTGTCATTTCCTGACTTCTTAATTTTAGCCATTCTGACTGGTGTGAGGTGGTATCTCATGGAGGTTTTGATTTGGATTTCCCTGATGCCAAGCGATGTTGAGCACTTTTTCATGTGTCTGTTGAGCATTTGGATGTCTTCTTTGGAAAAATGTCTGTTCATGTCTTCTGCCCATTTCTTGATTGGATCATTTGTTCTTTGGGTGTTGAGTTTGATAAGTTCTTTAGAGATTTTGGATACGAGCCCTTTATCTGATATGTCATTTGCAAATATCTTCTCCCATTCTGTCAGTTGTCTTTTGGTTTTGTTGACTGTTTCTTTTGCTGTGCAAAAGCTTTTTATCTTGATGAAGTCCCAACAGTTCATTTTTGCCCTTGCTTCCCTTGTCTTTGGCGATGTTTCTAGGAAGAAGTTGCTGCAGCAGAGGTCAAAGAGGTTGCTGCCTGTGTTCTCCTTTAGGATTCTATGATGTTTTCTTAATTTAAATAAATCTGATTCAAACATGGCAAAGTATGACATTTAATTAAGTAGGATAGTGAGTGTATGACTCTTACTTATATTATTCTCTATAATTTTTTGTATGCTAAAGCATTTTATAATTGAAAAAATCTGACAATGTTACTCCTTTGCTTAAAATATTTCAGTGGCCTCCAATTGGCTACCAAACAACATCCAAATTCCTTAATGGAAAATCCTTCCTAGCAGGGAACTTATAGACTTATCAAGGGCATTGGTAGTTACTTTTCTGAAATCTACTTCCTCTTTGTCAACAGAGTCTGATTTCCACTTGGGTGTCTCTGTGGTTCTAGGGAAACCGATGCCAAAACTCAGTTCCAAGTTTGGACCCTGTGACCTTGGCTTAGTCAATTAGCATATTCTCTTCCCCTCATTTAGTGCCTGTTTCAGGGATGGTCACATGAACTAAGTCAGTTTAAAAAGAGTGACTCTCAGTGTTTCTGATGAGAAACCTCAAACAAAATGCCTTATTTTTCTTCATTCCTATTTGCTTTTTTATTAGGTAAGGTAAGGTAAGGTAAGCTGCTGTAACAAAAAGTACAGCAAATGCAACACCAAAACCAAAAAGATAAAAGGCCTTAAACATGATGGCTCTGCCAACTGCAATAGATAGCTTTCATTGGCATCAAGAGGAGGTCTGAGAAAGAGCGCAGAGGGTATGTCTCGGAGCCCCCAAGGACAAGTGGTGAATATTACTGCTGCTCACATCCCATTGTCTAGAACTCTATTGCCTGGCCACACCTAGTTTTAGAGAGCCTGGGAAATGTAGACTACCTGTGTGCCTGGGAAGAAGAAAATGATTTAGAGAAGAACCAGATTGTCTCTCACAGGAGTGAAAAAGGACATATTTAGGATATGGAAGTTAACAGCAGCCATTTTTGTGCCTGTGAAGCGAGTCAGACTAAGAAAGAAGTGGAAACCATGAGCAAAGAGTGACACTGAAAGAAACCAGGTCTTTGAGGGCATTTATTTGTTTTGCTCCCTATGAATTTATTGAGTGCCTACCTTCATGCAGGCAGTATGCCAGGTATCAGGAGGATAGCCATTCAAATAGAAAACTTCTGGCTGTCTGGGGATTCCATTCCAGAAGGGCTAGAACAACTATACTGAGTCTAGCTGGAAATCTGCTGCACCTCTAGATATTTCAGTGATGCGAACCAATGCATTCCCTTTACTACTTCAACTAGTTTGTTCCAAATGTTCTGTTGCTTTCAACTAAGAACATTCTGCCTTACAAAAACTTCTGTCTCCTCATCTTCTCATCTCCAGCCAAGCAAAATAGTTCATTCCTTACATATCCTATGACATTTCTCATTCAGTTTTGTGCACAATTTCCCCTCAACTTGAAATGCCCTCCTATCCATGCTCGAAGTCACATATCTTAATAACTGTAGACATAGAGTTTGAATTATGGTCTTCTAAAAATATCCTCTTCTCTTCATTCTTTCTTCCCTGTTTAGATCAGGTATCCTTTTTGGTATATTATTTAAACAGATGCAACTATGTGCATGAGACTATTTATATGCATTTGTGAATACTATAAAAAATCAGGGGCCTCAGAATCATCTTATTCTGCTTGGGCTGCCATAATAAAATACCATAGACTGGGTGACTTATACAACAGACATTTATTTTCTCACAGTTTGCTCCAGGCTGGAAATCTGAATTTAGAGTGCCAGCAATGTCTGGTTCTGGTGAGGGCTTCTTTCCTGGCTTGCAGATGGATACCTTCTCACTATGTGCTCACAGAGTGTGTGGGTGGGGGACACCCCTTTCTCTTCTTACAAGGCCACTAATTTTATCGGAATAAGGACCATACCCTATGACTTCATTTAACCTTAATTACCTCCTAAAAGCTCTATCTCCAAATATAATCACATTGGGGGTTAGGGCTTCAACATACGGATTTTGGGGGTGGGGGCATACTTCAGTCAACCATAAGGGTCTAACATTCTACAAAAACATGTAGAAACTGTTACGCAGAGATGCTTCTCAAATTTAGTTCTCAAACCTGCAACATTGGATCAGCTGGGAACTTGTAAAACATACAAATTCTGAGGCCACACCACAGAGCTCCTGAATCAGAATTTCTGGGGGTAGAGCCAAGGAATTTGTATTTTAACAACTTTTCCCACCTGATTTTTATGTATTCTCAAGTTTGAGAATCACTGTATTCTACAACACTATTTCTTCAACGAGAGTTTTTTGAGTAAACTTATTTCATGATGAAATGTTTAAGAGATGCTGGCTCAACAAGATGTCCATTGACAGATGAATGGATAAAGAAGATGTGGTGTACATATACAATGGAATATTATGCAGCCATCAAAAGGAATGAAATCTTGCCCATTTGCAATGATGTGGATGGAACTGGAGGGTGTTATGCTGAGCAAAATAGGTCAATCAGAGAAAGACATGTATCATATGACCTCACTGATATGAGGAATTCTTAATCTCAGGAAACAAACTGAGGGTTGCTGGAGTGGTGGGGGTGGGAGGGATGGGGTGGCTGGGTGATAGACACTGGGGAGGGTATGTGCTATGGTGAGCGCTGTGAATTGTGTAAGACTGTTGAATCACAGACCTGTACCTCTGAAACAAATAATACATTATATATTTAAAAAAAAGAAGAAGAAGAAGAAGAAGATAGCAGGAGGGGAAGGATGAAGGGGGGGAAATCGGAGGGGGAGACGAACCATGAGAGACTATGGACTCTGAAAAACAAAATGAGGGTTCTAGAGGGGAGGGGAGTGGGGGGATGGGTTAGCCTGGTGATGGGTATTAAAGAGGGCACGTTCTGCATGGAGCACTGGGTGTTATATGCAAACAATGAATCGTGGAACACTTCATCTAAAACTAATGATGTAATGTATGGGGATTAACATAAGAATAAAAAAAAATAAATAAATAAATAAAAATAAAAAAATAAAAAAAACTAATGATGTAATATATGGTGATTAACATAACATAATAATAAAAATAAATAAATAAATAAAACAAAAAAAAGAAGAAATGTTAACAAAAAAAATACCAAAAAAATAAAATGCAGAGTAAAATGAAAAAAAAAAAAAAGAGGTGCTGGCTCAATAAAGTTAAACAGGTTTTCATTTTTTTGGTGTGACTTCAGGAACTTGGGATGGGCTACTGTGCATTGTGAATCTCTAATAAGAGATGGATACTGTGTCTTCATAGAATGTCTCCCCAGTATGAAGCACCACTTTTCACTTCAGTTTTTAAAGGCAGAACAATTATTAACACCTGGAAGGACTAGTAAGACAACTTACAGCTTAGGAAAAGTTGGTCTAAAGTAATGACTGATTTCCAAACACTACTATTTTGTTTATAAACTGGTTTATACTTATCTAACTACACTGTATGTTTCATCCCTGTGAACAGACACGGGGCCTTATATTTCATATCTACCCCTTGCCTAATGTTCTCACTAAATAGTGTTAAATGACTGGCATTTAATTTATTTTATAAATAGACAATCCTAACTCTTAAACCTTAGACTTTATAGAAGGACATTTATTTATTATTATTGAGCTTTTATTAACCTTAAACTGTCTAGAGATACTAACAATAATTTGAAGAACAGGAGATTTGGAGAAGACAATATTATTCCTGGTTCTTGGTCTTACTGACTTGTTGATCTGGAGTAAATAATCTCTCTGTGACTCAGTTCTCGCCTCTGTAAAAACGAGAACACAGTACTCCTCCAACTGCAGGATTAATCTCAGGGCTGGATGCGGAATGTTGCTGGAAATGTTTTTCAAGGTGATTTAGAAAAGCTAATTGTAAACTTCATTCAAATTTTCAACTGTTTAAGTGATCCTATCAGTGCACTATTAAGTGCGGAAATTGTCAAGGTTAAGAGATCACTCTTTCCAAAGAGGTCTCTTTTTCTTTTTCTTTTCAGAGAGTAGCTAGGGTGGGCTCATCTGAGGGTTCTCCTTCCACTTGCTCACTACTTTCTTGTTAATGTCTTCATTCATTGGGATACAATGCTGCAAAGCTTTATGGCATTTAATATTGTGGGAGAGATGAATCTGAATAAAGGATCACAGTTGAATCATTGCTAACCTTGATGGATTAGCACCAAGGAGCTCTTCAAGATGCCATTTTTTTAAGCTTTTTGAATGATTGGTTTTCAATGGCTCCCTCTAAGGAATTTTAATTTTGAGAGCTGCATAGACAAATGCACACACAAATCATTTAGTGTCCACCTCCAGGAGAAAGGAAAAGTGCTTATAAAGTAAAATTTCCTCTTTTTACTTCACCAGCTTACCTCACCAGAGCAGAGTTTTTCTTTGTTCAAAGTCTAACTTAGAAGAATTTCTTCTAAGTAGTTGTATGAGTAAGGAGTATATATTTGAAAGGATGAAACTCTGTGGAGGAATTATCCACTATTTTTTCCAATAATGTATAATAATGAAGTCTGCTAATAATGGAGATGATTTTACAGATGATGATAATAAATATTTATCACAGACCTGATGTGCACCATGAATTGTGCTAAACATTTTATATATCTAACCTCATTTGATGCTCCAATATACTCATCAGGGGGAAACTCTTATTATTCCCATTTTATAGGAAATTGGTTTAAAGAGGTTTAGAGAAGCAAAGCAACTCCCTCACTACCACAGACCATTTGTAGTGAAGCGTGCATGGTAAATATGGGATTCCTGGTTCTGACACTCACTCAGTGATCAAGACCCTTCAGCTCTTGTAGACTCGGCTTCTGCAGCTGTGAAATGGGAATGATTAGGACCCATCTCAGAATGAGACCATACCTGTGAGCAAACACTGTCTACTGTAAGGAGTATGAAATGTTTAGTGTTTTTCTTTTTTGTTGACTCACTGTTATTGATACTCTTGGCTAACATTAGCAAGGCTGGACCCAAAATCCAAATGCCTGGGTTAGAATCCTGTGGATACCATCTGTTCGCTGTATGATCATGGTCAAGTTACTAACTTCCCTGTGCCTCTGTATCCTCGTCTGTGAAATGTAGGTAATGGGTATGTGTGGGGGCATATATAAACTGTCCTCCGTTTGAGAATTCTATGGACTACTGACACGTCTGTGCTCCATACATTTTACCTATTATGATTACCATTGTTGTGGCTTTCCCTCAGAAGCGTACTTCTGATATGAGCTTCAGAGAAGAGAGGGGCAAAAAAGGCAGAGAACACAAGAACCCTCTTGATTCCTTGCAAGCATTAAAGCTACTTCCCCAAAATGAATTGCCCTCCAGGAAGGAGAGGCACTGCTTCCTTTTCAGGTTTCATTTTCTTCTCGCCCACTCTATTCACACCCTCCGAGGAAGGACAAATCAGCGAAAGCCCCGAGAGATTCACTGCAGCACAGATAATTATGAACCTGCCGAGCCCTCGCGATGTTCATTGTTTAGGCTGTAAGCACAGAAAATTAAAGGCCCATCAGCCTCCAGTCTCTCACGACTGTACAAGCCTGGTCTGCAGAAGCCCCCGTGGCACGTGGGGCTGTGCCATCCACACATCCTCTTTAGGAAATTGTGGCCCTCCTGTACTCCCTGAGGCATTTCATGACAGGGTGAAGTCCCTCATTGTTTCACATTTGCATACTTCCTGAGTTTGCAAATTTTGTTGCGTTGCTTTCATTACCGGTGTCCTGAGTCCTTATACGTTTGTACTGCATTTACCGTAGTTGGAAATGGTTTCTCAGAAACAGGACATTACAAATCCTGGGAGAGACTCTGAGGACTGGAGACGGAGTCCTTTGAAAGCTGTTCAGGAATGCTTAGCATTAGTCTAGAAAATCATTTTTCCCCAAAGTCCTCTGATGGACACCTCTAGAGGGGCTGACACCTATGTGTAGAATCTATTAAAGTATCCATCCTGAGTTCGAGAAACCCAAGTTGGCAGTGAGCAGAGGCCTGCAGTGATTTATTCCAGGAGAAGGAAGATGTAAATGTTAACTAAATACTTTCAAAGTCCTGCGCATTGAGTCAAACACTTTTCTATCCCTTCTAACATGTGATTGAGTCTAAGGTAATAATATAATGTAATTCTCACAACAGTTTGGTGAAATGAGTATTATCTCTGTCTTATAAATAAAGATTCAGAGGCTGCAAGAAATTTAGGCATGAAGAGGTTCAATAAATTAGACATGGCCTTTCATTACCTTCTCTATTGCTTTGTAACCAATTACCTCAAACTTTAGCGTAAGGACAACAGAAGTGTATTATCTCAAAGCTCTTGGAACACAGGACGCGCTGTATTAGTGATCGCTATGTCTATGATGATGGTGCGGTTCCTGATGCTGGGTACAGCTGAACTGGGATGTTCATTGGATAAAATCATGCAAGGTAAGTTTATGCAGTAATGCCCAAGGCAAATGTTGGTTATTCCAAGTGCTATTTACATCTATGTAATTAAACTTCACAGTGACTCAATGAGTTGGATATAAGCATTCTCCCCATTTTAGAGGTAAGGAAAGAAACTCTGAGAGACGTTGAATTTTGCTCAAGGGTTCACAGCCAGTAAGTGGCAGAGAAAAAGTCAAACCCAGGCAGTCTGGTTGCAGACCTTGTGTTCCCAACGTCTACACCGTACACTCTAAGGGGCTGGATTAAGACAGAGCCTGTACGCCATGACCATATCACTTCAACCAGGGAATAACTGGGAGCTACTGAAGCATAAAAGTAAGAAGACAATTATATTTATGAATTAGAAAAGGGGTCCTGACTGCACTGCATAGCACAGATTGAAAAGATGGAAAAGCAAGAGACAGGAAGACTGGAAAAATACTGCATTTTAAAGAATAGCATGAAAGCTGGTCCAGTAGGTGAGGTCAGGTCACTTTGTGAAGTAATGAGAACTAATACTGTAGAACAGTGTTCTCTTACCGAGAGCTTTAATTTTGTGTGTGTGTCGGTATCTTGTTTCAGATACTGTTTACCGTCTTCCTCTTTCTTCTTCATATACAGAGGTGGCCTCACCCAGCTTCTCTCGCAGTTTGCTGTGGCTATGAGATTGAGCTTTGGCCAGCAGAATATGATATGGGCCACCCCATGCATTCTTCTTTACTCCCTGTCCTCTTCTGGCTGACTGTGATAGCAACCCCAGGATGACTTCAGAAGCCCTGTTCAAGATGGCAAACTCGCTACCAGCTTGGACTCCTGAGTGACTGTGAACCAGAAGCACACTCCACCCCCAAACCTTCAACACACACTTTATCTGCCACCTCACTGCACTGTTCCATACTGATACAATGAAAAATTTTTGTTGTGCTGAGATTTGGATCTGTTTGTAATCACAGTCTAGCCTAAACTAACTAATACATATCTGATCCTAATAATGCTAAAATTATAAAAGCTTAATGCCCAGAGGTATTTTAAACTTTAGTGAAAACTATTTCTCTTTGATACAACTCTCTCATGCTTTTACAGTGTATGTTAACTGGAACTTAAATAAAAACTTAAAAAAAAAAACCCAACTCTCTCATGCTTTTTGAAAACTCTTTCTGTCACAGCACTTTTGGGGAAGTCCTTTTGGATATATTTTCAATTAGGGGAAATTAAAAAGAGAATAATGTGAGAGGAGAAAAAATAGTACCTCATGCTTCAGGATGTACAAAAGATGTCATCTGCCCTGGTGGGAACAGCATGAGGGTCAATCATTTGTAACCCACGGAGCACCGGGTTTCTGAAAGTACACTATTCTTAACTTAGGTCAATTTCACTGAAGAGGTTACCCTGGTGATTACCCCAAATACGTAAAATTCATATTTTAAACACAATGGCAGGAAACCAAAAATGGGTAGGCATATTTCTGATTCTCAGAGAGTACAAAGGGGCCCCTGAAGACTGACAGCACTGGAAAAACAGAAAAAATGGGTTTGTTTCTTTTTCTGAAGAGCAATCAACCTCAAACTTACTACTAATGACTGTTTCATTTCAGTCTACCCACGTGGTTTTGTTTCTTCTACTCTGTAAATGTGAGCCTTTTTGGTCATTCTGACAGATTTTCCAGCACTAAAAATATCAGGGGCTTAACTGACAAATCATGGGTATTTTTCACAAGATAGTAGATTAGCCCTGGGAAATTCTCTCCACCCGCTGGAAAAAAAAAAAGACACCTCAGGGTTACAGAAACTCTTTCAATAGTTGGCCTAAGGTTTCTGTCTTTCTTTACCATCTACCCATCCTTATTCATACATAAATGGCACATGATTACTTAGGGCAGTATTTTAAAATATGCTAATATTAATTAATCAATATAGGAGTTAATAATTCCCTGTTTACCTGTGACTTTTCATGCACTAAAAATATATGAGGATGAGATGAACCATGAGAGATGATGGACTCTGAGAAACAAACTGAGGGTTCTAGAGGGGAGGGGGGAGGGGGGACTGGTTAGCCCGGTGATGGGTATTAAGGAGGGCACGTACTGCATGGAGCACTGGGTGTTATACAAAAACAATGGATCATGGATCACTGCATCAAAAACTAATGATGTACTTACTGTATGGTGACTAACATAACATAATAAAATTTAAAAAAACAAAAAACAAAAAAATAAATTTGTTAACTTAAAAAAAAATATGAGGATGAAAGGCATGTTTGTTTTTCACTAAAAATTAAATCACTGATCTCCTATTGCTTTCAAGGGCATTGATTGGCATCCATGATGTGAACACTCAGCTTCCTGATATGAAAACCAAAGGTGGAGTGTTTATGTAACCCAATGAATTCCTTCCGCCTCAGAAATGGTCATCTTCCTTCTAATCTACTTTACTCCCAACTGGCTTTCACATGCTGTGTTCAGTCAACAAATGCTTACTGGATGGGGACTTTGGGCCTGGCTTTTTGTTGCATACTGAAGATATAGACCCTTTCCCTGCCATCAAAGAGGTCGCTGTGGAGGAGGGAAGCCAGATTTAATCAAATGATCCCACAAATAAATATTTGCTTATGAAATAATAAACGCTGCAAGAAAAAGGGGCAGGCGATTTGCGAGCAGGTAACAGAGGATCTGATGGTATCCAGTGATTCACTCATGCTTTCCTGTAGGAAAATGAAAGCTGCCATCTAAAGGAAGTTCCAGCAGTAGTTAGTCAGGTGTGGTAGATCAAAAGTGGTCAGCTGCCCCCATCAAGAGGTAGAATTGGTTTCCTTACCCACAGAATCTGGGCTAGTCTTTGACTTGAGTATCCAGTAGAATGTCCAAGTAAACATTTCTGCCCTTGCTCCCTTGGAGCACAGCTTTGCGAGTGCCAACTGAAGAAGTCCACTAGCCTACCTGATGATGAGAGGTCCCTGGAGAAGTGCCGCCCCTGCTGAGTTCTCTGAGCCCAACCAGCTAACCTCTTGCTCCCAACTGTGAGCAATGCTGCCTTAGATCATTCAGCTGGGTCTGGAGGCCAGATACCTACAGCTTACAAAAACAACTCTAGTAGATACCGCCAAATCAGGAGCTAGTGAAATGGCTGTCATTTTAAGACACTGAGTTTGGGGTGGTTTGTTATATGGCAATAAATTACTAATAACCCAAGTTTGGTCTGGGGACTGGGACTGAATTCTAGGCAGAGACGGAGGTGTAGCAAAGATCTGCTGAGGGAAGAACGTACTTTTAGGGAACAGAGTGGGGGCAGACAGAAGGTTTTCGAGAAATAGACAAGGTTCAAATCAAGCTGACTGTCAGAACCTGTCAAAGACCTCTGTTTTTATCTTAATTGCAAAGGAAGATCATTAGATGGATTTTAAGCAAGGAAGTGACATGGTTAGATTTACACATGTGCATTGCTTTTTTCTTTTACCAGACCGAAAACCCATCATGGCAGGGATTTATAGGGGACATCCATAGTGGAAGCTCAGAAAGTCTTGTTTTACTGTTTGACTGATTAGATCATCAGGATACCCAGTAGAATAAAGTGAAATAACCCAGGAGTCTGGGCAAGTTCAGAGGGTTGTGTACAGTCCAAAAATAGAGGAGATGGGAGGTGAGACACCACACCTTCTCATAGTTTAAAACCACTGGGGTGTTCTATTTATGGCTAAAAAAGTCATCATTTCTACCAAATTTCCATTAAAAATCTGTCTTTGATTCCTCTTCTGATCAGCAGGCAGCCACTGCTTTCCTTGCGTTTGAACTAGAGTTTCTTTGATTAGGTTGGCTGGTAAATAGGGAGAGGAGACACAGGGAAAGCCAGATGATTCACTGAGCTGAGTCTCTGTCTCCAAACCTGTTAAGGCTTTGGCACTAAGGTTTGTGAGGCTCAAGAAGAAGTTGTCAGTATACCAAAGGAGAAGCTTGGAAGCCTGATGGCTAGTCTACTTCTTAAACAATGTGAACTCAACAAGGGCTCATGGAAATACCCATGGGATTTGGGGGTTAGACCATCTTAAGTTTAAATCCATGCTATGCTATTTACAAATTGCATGACCTTGTACTAATAAATTTATGTTTGCTTCAGCTTATAAAACTGTAAGGGGCACAGGGATTATAAAGTCTACCTACCATGTGGGTAAAGATTAAATGAAACGTATACAGAAAGCATCTGCCCAGAAAGTTGTCAATTAAAACAGGTTTACTTTCCATTATACTTCAGAGTTTCTGAAGAACTTTGGACGGTAGGTGCCAATGGCATTTGTTTTTTGTCTGTATATTTTTCACACACACTTGAATTTTATATTTGGGCTCACTGCAGATTTCTCTGATTTCAAAGAGGAACATCATCTTTCCTTGGCACATGTTTCAACCTTCTCTTTACTCCAGTTCAGTGGTTCTCAACATGGGCTGCACATTGAAACCCCTGGGAAGTTTTAATAAAAATATCAATGTCTGTTTCCATCTCCAATGATAAGGATGTAATTTGTCTGAATTGCGGCTGGGACACTGGGATTAGTTTAATAAAATAATCTTTTGTAAATAAGTATGTGCATGAATCCATTGAACTGCAGAGATTTTTTTGAGGTGTAAAGAGTACTACCTATTCCTAGAACTCAGTGTTGGATTAGATCTATAGCCAATGGTATTTCTACTACACCATAGAAATGATATAATTAAAACTTTTTGGTCAATATGGTGACTAAATAGGCCTGGGGCCACCTGCTGGGTAAAATGGCTTTGTAGCTCCCTAAATGAACACTCTTAGATAGAGCCTAAGGGAAACCAGCCTTGTACCAAAGACCAGGGAGTTGTGTTTCCCTTCTTCACTTGAGATACAAAATAAAAATACAAACATTGTCTTTAAATTACAGGGGCTTATGACCATCTAATACTTCATCTGTGTGATATCAACTCATGTGATGTGATTTCTGTCACTTTGTACATTTAGACTTCTCGATTTCACTCAGTAACTAATTCTTCAATTAGGGTATGCTGCCACCAGGTGGCAATAGGGCCTTACTCGTGATCACCATCTTGGAATAATAATTGTTCATTCACACATTTATTCATTCATGGTTATTTGGAAAGTTAATATACCTTTCACTTACTATCATTTAAAATTCAAAATGTAAACCTTAATAGCATACCTGAGGTGGTATAGTTAATTTTCATTTCAATAATTATAAAGATTGTATAGATGAGTGTGCATGAATTGCTGCATATGTATGTGAAACTCTACATGTCTACACATATGAATGCGTTTAGAGAAATTAAAATTGAAGGTAAAAGTTCATACCTTCCTCACTATCCCTTATTAATGACTAGTCACAGCATAACCATGCGTTGTTCATTTCTGTGTTCTATAGTCAAGTTTTGCTGTTAGTACCTCTATGAGATTGAGTACTACGATGGAATTTCAGATGAAATTAATATTAAAATTCACTCACATGGGATTCTTGAACTTTCTAGCAATGAGTATTTCCTATTAAAGAGTTATTAATATAGCTGCTTTCCCACAGCCCCCTAATGAAATTACTTATATCAACTTTACTTCCTGGTAAGTTAACTTTCACTCTTTCCACATAGGAGAAGAGCAGAGGACAGTGACATAACTCTGTTATTTCTGGGCATAGTGAGTCTTCATGACCAATTCCTCTTAACTACAAAAAAGAAACTCTCTTTCTTCCGCCAGTGGAATGGGGCAATATCATGATGATGTAGCCATTAGCTATGCATGACTTGAAAGCTATACACAGTGATTCTCTTCTATCCATAAGCTTGACTTTAATATCATTTTGAGCTTTTGACAGATTATCTTTGACATGATGACTTTACTAAGAAGCAACTTAGAAATTATTTTAAGAGCATCTTGTTGTTCATAAAGAGGAATTGATAATGCCTTTGTATCTCCCTGTGTACCAATATCTTCTGAGGAAAGGGATCTTAATGATACTCCCTCCACCTACTTGACAGCATCCAGGCCAAGAGACATTGTAAGGGGCAACAGCAAATTGCAACAGTGAATCTTGGTGGGCCAGAAAGCCCTGTCTCTGTGCTGAGAATGGGCTATTTGCACTACCTCTGAGGTGATTGACTAGAATTTTGACCAACCAAACCACTTCATGCTAATTGCTGCCTATGTAAACTAATCATATGCTCTCCTTTACAAATTTGGCACAAAGACATTGGAGGCCCACTTATCCCAAGTTATCCACATGGAGCAAAGCTGAGCAACTCTCCAGGTAATTTTGGAAGTCTACACAACCCAAAGTTAGAAGAACTGGGCTCAGGGAGATGCTGCTGCTGCTGATACTATTTCTATTTTGAGCTCCCTTATTCCTTCAAACAGCTTTCTATTTAAGTAATCTGTGAACGTCAGGAATCTGTTCAGCTAAACTGGCCCAGTCATATCACTTTTAAGACAGCCTTTTTCATGGCATTTACATGCAAGCTGTAAGCTGGACAGACAGTGTTATCAGACAATGGACATTTGTGGTTTCGATCTTCATGACTTTGACTCTTCGGAAAAGATCCCAAAGACCCATGAAAAGTTTTAAAAGCCACATCAAATCTGGTCTCTCAAAATTCTGTTGTGGGCTACTCCACAGAACTCTGTCCCTTCATTTTCTATATTCATTCCCCAATTAAAGTATCAGATTCAAGATGACGAAAATACAATTTTCTGAAACTGTTATTCTGCTTTTTAATCCTTGTATCATTATTTATCTCTTCTTATATTTTTGCCATGTTTCCTCAATTAGTGTGTGGTCTCTTCCAAGGCCACAACCATATTATGGCACTCCATGTCAGTAAATTCCTGCTTCAAAGTTAGAAGCCCTGGTCCATCTAACTCACTTTTACATTCATTTGTTATTATGCTAATTCTCTCACTAGTATGCACTTGTGCAATACATATTTATCAAGTGCCTTTTCTGTTATAGGCACTATTTTTGATGTTCAGTATCCAAGAGTAGATGAAACAGACACAGGTCTTTGTCCTCATGGAGTTCATGTTCTAGTAGATGGAGCAAGTGAAATATACAGGAAGCTAGGTAGTGATAAGGAGGTGGCCATCTCAATCAGGTCAGGCTGTCTCTATGGACCCTCAGCCTAGCTACAGTTCCTGCCTATGGTCAGCTCCTGGTGTGCCTTGTGTGTACCCTAAATAGTGGACTGCTGTCTGCATTAAAGGCTCCCTTTCAACCCAGCCAGAATAATTGGGCTTCTTTCCTACTTCCTGCTCTGAATTTTACTTCACCAGGACTAGAGTTTTATCTTAAACGTCCAAGCCCTTGAGTTGAAAAATTATTCCCCGATCAGTTCTTCCCAAACCTCACTGGTAGAGATTTTACTTCATCATTCCTCCCTCTAATCCTGGCTAAAAAAAACACTGCACCAAAGTCAAACTATCACCTGGTGCCATGGTAGTTCCATTTCTCTGTTGTTTTTTCAATAATGTATTCATATGTTAAACAATATGCTTATTTATAGACACTCTATACTAACTAGATGTTAATAATGTATTCATATGTTAAACAATCTGCTATATATGATAGATTTTACTGGGGGAGCTTGTTGGAAATTCAGAATCTTAGGCCCTGTCCCCAAACAGCTGAATCAGAATCTGGTTTAGTAAGATCCCCAGGTAATCTGCACACATGTTAAATTTGGTGAAGGGCTGAAAGTCTAGAGGGATGGTAAATGAAAGGCAACAAGAAGATCCATCTTCAGCACTGCAGGGAGGTACAGGGTCCCACCTCTCTTGTCACCTAGATGCTCCATAACAGGAGAACTTACTGGTCTACCTGGTTTGACTTCGGGTCTCTGAGTGGCAGGACTAGGGTGAGACAAGTGGGAGCCTTGGACAGCGCAACACTTCTGGAGGCACAGAGTCTCAGGTGCCCACCATGCACTTGTAGGAATCTGAGGGTTTGTTCCTCCTTCCATTCTGTACTCATGGGACCTTGCTTGCCTCACCTTAGGCCTGGCCCCATTGAGTGCCCAGGCTGATCACTGAATGGGAGCAGCCCTTGATGGAAGGTTACCCACCTGAGTGTGAGTATCTCTCCTCCGTCCTTTCTGTTCCTTAGGAAAAGCCCCTCTAGTTGTGCTTTCTTGTGCTCCCCTTCTACTCTTTTGCATTTACCTTTTTGCATCTCCCTATGGTTTGATGGTAAAATTTGGGAATAAAATGGAATGGAATGAAAAGGGTTGCAGAGCCTCTCTGTCTACAGCTGGGTCCTGTAACTCCACTCACTTCACTAAATGTTCAGAGCATCAGACCAGCTCAGGATGACCTAGGTCCTTTTTAGTCTTGTCACGGGTCCTTGTGCATATATCTTCCTTGATAGCCACATAGAGGGGTGCTTGGAAAATGGGGTAGGATTCAGGCATTCCTGCTTTCCCAACTCCTTACCAGAGAGTTCCACACTGAGAGATACTGGGAATGTATCTGTTATTTATAGGGTGTTGACTCATTTTCTGTTTAGATGATAATCCCAGGAGCATGGCTCCCACAGTAGAGAACCCTGAAGGGAGGAAGTTTGAGTGATTGGTTCACCACAATACCACAGACACCTCCAACAGGTGTGTGGGACCTGGGGCAGTCTCCTGCACTTTCAATTGTTCACTTTTCTCATCTGTAAAATGAGAAACATAGTAATTCTTACTATACAGGATTATTGAAAAGACTAAATCAACAAATGCATGTAACAAGTACTTCATAAGCTACTATGCAAATATTCTTGTTTGTAACCTTGTAATTAAGTTTAAAAGGAATGCAGGAGAGACGAGACCTATGGACTCTGAGAAACAAACTGAGGGTTTTAGAGGGGAGGGGGGTGGGGAGATGGGTTAGCCCGGTGATGGGTATTAAGGAGGGCACGTACTGCATGGAGCACTGGGTGTTATACGCAAACAACGAATCATGGAACACTACATCAAAAACTAATGATGTATTGTATGGTGACTAACATAACATAATAAAATAAAATTTAAAAAAATAAAGAACTCTATCACAAACTGAAAAAAGAAAGGAATGCAGGAAATTATTTTTTTTTTAATAAAAGAGGCTCAAAGAACTTAAGTATCATCTCAAGGTCCATAGTCTGTAGGTACTGGGGCTGAGGCTTCTACCAGAGTGCCCCACTCCATTCCCTGCCTCCCCATCACACTGCCTCCTGGACATGTAGCAGAGACATCTCACTGTTTATGTTCTCTGAAATTTAAATGACATACCCTCCACCCTCCATTTACTTTCCCTCTTTATATCAAGACATCTTTTTAGATTCAGCCCCTTGGAACCCATTGTCTTAATTAAAATTATTATTGATCAGCTTCTTGCAGAGCTGGAGGTAAGGCAACAGCTGAAGCAAAGCAGGCTCTTCCTATTTGCATTTCAGGTAGGTCAGCAAAATGTGGCACTGCAGTTGTGCCTGCATGGTAATAAAACATCTTAGAATTCACAGTACCTCTGCAGCAGGCTTGGACTCACATTCAGGCCAGGCTATGAGGCTCCACATGGACTAACAATCCCTCTGAATACCCCAGTGATGCCTTATTGGGCAAAGAAAAAGTCAACTTGGAACTGTCCCCCACTCAAAAACAACAACAACAACAAAAAACAAACCAGCCCAAAAGTCTTGCCTGTCCCAGACTCTGTACTGCTTAGCTTCTCCAGCTGCATGGGGCCACCTGAAACTGCACTGGGTACTCCCTCCTGCCTGTTTCTAAAGTTAACCTTCATTAGAGGCTGGAGAAAGTCCACAGACTCCAACATCCTGAGATCAACAAGTGCCCCATTTGTGTACCTCACTTCTAAAGTCCAGAATGATCCTGTAGTGCTGTCCCATTCTCCTGTCTAGAATCTAATTTGGGGACTTTGAAATTGAGATATTGACTTGCTTTTCCTAGATGACCTTCTTAGGTGACAATTAACCAGGCAGATCTCCTGCTTTATGTTTCCAAACCCTTTCACCATACTTTCTGTGATTCTCATCCCATGGTCAGTGACCTACCCTAATTATTCATTCATTCCCTATTCCATTCACTCTTTAATTCAACAATGTTTATTGAACAACTTTTATGAGACAGACTCTGCTATGCATTGGGGACATGATGGTGAACACTAGTCTTAGGGAGTCAGAGCTTCTTGGCAAAGACAGACATTCATTTATCAACATGAGATATTTGTTAAACACCCACTGTGTGGCAGGGATTGTTCTTAGCATGAGGGATATAGTAGAGAATGAGTAGGTATAATCTTTGCCCTCATATAGCTTACATTGTACTGGGGTAAGGTGGGGAGGAGAGCAACAGACACAAAATAGTAACATGTCAGGTGGATGGAAGTGATAAGGAGAAAATTAAAGTAGGAAACTAGGGAAACAAGCAATGAATAGTTCTATTTTACATAGGATGATCAGATATGATTTCTGAGAAAGTGAAACTGGAGCCAAGACCTGAATGAAGCTAGGAAGCAAGTCGTACAAATATTTGGAGGAAGCATGTTCTGAGAAGGGGCAGCAAGAATGTGGACACAAGGCAGGGGTGTGTTTGAAGTTCTTGAGGATCAGGAAAGAAGGCAGTGGTCTGTAAGAGAAAGGGCAAGTGGTGGAGGTGAGGCCAGGCAGAATGTAGAAGCAGGGAGTGGTGCGCAGTTGTGTAGAGAGCCCTGTCATGCCCTTGTGAGAACTTGGGTTTTACTGAGTGAGATGAGAATGCACCAGAAGGTTTCGAGTGGAGGAGTCATCTGGTCTAACCCTTGTGATGACTCCTAAGTGAGAAGAAGGTTGTTTGGACCAGGGTGCTGGTAGTGGTGTTGGTGAAGGTATTTTGAAGGTAGAGCTATCAAAATTCACTGAATGATCAGACCTGGAGTATGAGAGGAAGAGAGAAGTCAAAGATGACTCCATGACTTTTAGTCTGAACCACCGGATGAATGTGGATGTCATGAAACAAATAATCTCCCAATGAAGGGTAACATTATAAGCTGAGGTTAGTGCTGTAGTTGAAAGACTCTGAACCCCATAACTTATCAATCTCACTTCCATCATTCCCCTTTTCATCTTCTACTGTTCTACTAGCCACGTTCCATCTTATCACAGGGACTTTGCACAAGATGCTTCTTGTAAGGACTTTGGATATAGTCTAAGAGTATGGAAAGCAGGCGTTAAACAATGTAGTGAGATGATCATATTAGAGCTTTGGAAAGCTCCCTTTGACTGCAGGTTGAGAATGGATTAGGAGGGAGACTAGTTAGGAAATGATCACAGATATAGGTGAGAAGATGATGGCTTGGACCAGAGTGGTAGCACATTAGATATAGCCTGAGGTGAGACCATACTGGAGGCACCAAGGTCTAGGGCCTTCCTAAGTAACCCAGTTGCCATGTTGGCATGGCTATAATTGGTAGGTCAGAAAGGACTAAATTAGAGTGTGGTAGGAGAAAGGTAGGGGGCAACCAGCCAGTATAGATTAAGTACAGGAGGAGGTTAAATGTGGTCTTTTGGGTGGAGCCCTCAGGAAGCCATGAACTATTTCCAGGAAGAGATGACACATTTCTTTGATGCCCCAGTGGTTTTTGAATTTTTCTTCATGAAGTTCACCACTTTCTATACATGCACTCCTCTCCACACCCCTCCCCCTTCCAGGACTGCTTGAAACTCTTCATTCCTGTCCAAGTGCTGGTGTCCTTGTCTATGCTCTGGTGACCTCCTAACAGCTTGAAAAGGAGGCAGTATTGCATTGCATAATGGTTAAGGACACTGACTTTTGAGTTGGACTAACTTGGATTTGAAACTCATTTGTACTACTTACTTATTATGTGGCTTTGGGTAAATTACCTAATTTCCTGGAACCTCAGTTTTCACACCTGTGAAATGGCAAAAATTATAACACCAATTTCATAGGATGGTTATAAGGATTTAAAAAGGTAATGCCTAGGAAACACATGATGCGAAGCCTATCCAGTAATAATAGCTGATATTATAAAGTTCTTCATTTGTGATAAGCAGTGTTCTGAGTGCTCCAAGTATATTATCTTCCAAACTATCCTCTTATCTCCATTTCACAGAGGAAATTGATGCACAGACAGGGTTAATAGCTCACACAAGGGAAAAAAACTATGTAGCAATAGAGTTAGGATTTGAACTCAGGCAGCCCCTCTCAATCAGTAGATGATACAGCCTCTCTCAAGTGGTAAATACCAAGCAAAAGCAGCTACTCGTATCCTCACTAGAAGTTCTCCAGAATGAGCATTCTAGCATCTCAGTAGGGGGGAGCATCTAGTTTTCTGAATTTCTAGTTGCATGGCCACTTTTATTTGTTGAGAATATTTCTAGAAGAAGTGAATCCACTTTTTAAAAAACCCTTAGGTTTCAAAACAATAGAATAGGTGCTCAAATGTTAAATGAAAAATGAATGATCAAGTTGTCTGTAGTGGCCCTTAGGAAATGTTGAGCATATGAGTATTGGAATTAGGAATGGTTAACAGGTGAGGAAAATCCCCACTGAGACCTGGTTTAAAGGGGGTAAGGGACAATGTGGTTCTGGATGTGTCGAATATGGCAGCAGAGCTGAGTGCCTTTGTGACCATGCTATGTTTCATCATGTTTGTACCAGAGCAGTGCCTCTGTCTAGTTTTCCAGTCTTTTTGTAGGTGACATTTAGTGGCTAGAACACAGTTTATACCAATCCTAATATTTCTACATGCAGTGTCATAAGTTATGAGTCCCTGACATGGTGAGAAGTGGTTTGTGTAGTGGGTCAGCACACAGAAGCTCTAGCCTAATCACCTTGGCATTTGATTTCTGATTCCACTACTTTCTAGCTGTGTAATCTTGGGCAAGTAGGTGAACCTTCTGGTGCCTCCATTTCCCTATCTATAAATGGAGATCAAAATAGGACTTATCCTATTTGACTGATGTGAGAATTAAAAGAAATAACACATACAAGGGGTTTAGCAGAGGTGCCAGTATTGTTGGTTGTTGTTACTAGAGTGCGAGTTGTGTGCCATAATCATAAGGTAGGTGACCATTTGAGGAATAATTCAAGAAAGGCACAAAGCTTTTAGATCCCTACATTTCTAATCAGCTGGACTAGATTATGATAGCAATTTCCTGAGTCTGCTAATTGTTTTATAAACAAATTGCTTATCTATATGTCAAAACCATTTAATGAAAAAGTCCATCCCACTGTATTGTATTCTGTATCCCATTTCAAAATTTTGACATAACATTATGCTTTATATCCCAGTCTCTTCTAGCCCATTTCATTTTATTCTGTTTACATTCTATATTTCACACCTAGTCATTCCACATCATTTTATATTTCATTTATTCATTTCCCATATTCCTTTTGATTCAATTCCATTCCATAGTCCATCTTACCTCATCTCATTTTTTATTTATTTATTTATTTATTTATTTATTTATTTATTTTGCAGTTGTATGCCTTTGCTTGACAATCAGCAGTTAGTTCTCATCCACATTAATGCTCAGTTGATTTTTTAAAGTGGTGACAGGTTCATAGGTAACCAACATATAGAGCTTATTTGGTGGATCTTCATCTTCATTATGTTTTCTGGACAATCGCACACAGACACAATAGGGAACATTCCTCATTCCTTTGGCCCATACAGCTTTGTTAAACCTGGTGTCAATGCACACATCTGAGTTCCCATCTCCTCATGGGAAATCTCCAGATCTGTTTGAGTGCCTGAGTGGCACACTTCTTGAAACCCACTCCATGGATGTGCTTGTGAATGTTTATGGTGTATTCTCTGGTTGCCACCTCGCTGATGGCAGAATGGCCCTTTTTCTTGCCATCCTTCTTTGCAGGACCCATTCTGCTGGGCCCTGGTTGGAAGAGCACCTTATCTCATTTTAATTTATTCTTACTGCATTTATTGTCAGATTCCATGATTTGGAAATCATCCCCCATCCCATTCTATCCCATTTCCTTCCTACTCCATTCCATTCCATTTTATCCAATTCCACATGTCTCCCAGGCCATGTCAGTCTGAGGATAGGAAAATGATAACAATTTCCATGTTTCTTTTGCTCTATCCCCACCTGTTTTCTGTGAGTAAATTCTCCTCTCAAATTCTTCCTGAATAATTCTGGGGGTTTCTCAACAACCTATGGTCTAAACTAGTAATCTGATGTTTTTGATAATTTGCAACATTTCCCCTCTCTTGTTCCAATTTGCAGTCATGGCACCTCTGGCTTGAGCCAGTTACACTAGTGGCAACTACTTAGGGACAGAGCAGGCACTTAAATCTCAGGCTTTCTCCTCTACTGATGAGATGTCTCCCATTGAACAATGCTCTCTCCTACAAATAGAAATGGTTGTAGTTTCTTCCTCCTATTTGCCCCCTTTAATGGGTATAATTGGGTCTATCATTACATTCAGTATCTAGGCCTTTAAGGAATAAAAATTACTGGTGCTTTCAGAGGTCTGTTCGGTCAACTTGCACAGTGATCATGGAGTTAAACTATTTGGTTATATCAAGACTGAGCAGAGAATGGGCCCTATAACCAACTAGGACATTTAGCACCCAAAAGATGGGGTCTGGGGGGCATATTTGTCCTACTCAACAGTGACACCTGTTGACCCAGATGGAAACATATGCATTCTAAGAGGAGTTGGGGCAGGGTTTTGGGGATCAAACAAAACAAGCAATACCTCCAATGGACAACAAAGCAAATAACATAGGAAAGTCATCTGCTCCCATTTCAGTTGGTTCCCCTGCTGCCAGAAGTGAGTTAACATTACCCAGGATAAAACCACATGTTGAAAGAATTGATGAGTGAAAGCCTCTATGGAATATTTAATCAACATTTAAAGACAAACAATGAATTCTGGTCAGTTTAGAGAAACTGAAGCCCATACATACATACATACATACATACATACATACATACACTGTATGATATATATCATATGTTTATATTTATAGTGCTGGAAACTAAACCAGGACTCAACTTGAATCAAAAATGAGAAGACTTTTCACTGCAGAGCAGTGATTCCTCTTTAAATTTTGTCCACATATGAAAACAGAATCATATCTTTTGCTCTCCCTCCTTCTGTCTCTCCCTCCCCCTCTTCCTCCCTTCCTTCATTCTTTTTACAAATACATATCAAATAAGTTTATTAACACCATGAGTCAGACCCTAGACTAGGCACTGTTGATGAGGACAAAGTGTTCTACATGTAATGGAGTTCATCAACTATCAGAGAGCCATTCTTTTTTTTTTTTTTAAGTATAATTAACATATAGTGCTATATTCATTTCAAGTGTACAATATAATGATTCAATAATTCTATACATTTCTCAGTGTTCATCAAGATAAGTGTACTCTTAATCCCCTTTATCTATTTTCCCCATTCCCCCCATCCATCTCCCCTCTGGAAACCACCAGTTTGTTCTCTATAGGTAAGAGTTTGTTTTTTTGTTTGTCTGTTTTTTCCTTTGTTTGTTCATTTGTTTTGTTTCCTAAATTCCACATAGGTGTGAAATCATATGGCATTTGTTTTTCTCTAACTTATTTCACTTAGCATTATACACTCGAGGTCCACCCATGTGATGCAAATGGCAAGATTTCATTCTTTTTATGGCTAATATTCCATTATATGTAGTAAATGTATAATATATAATTTCTATATATATATAGTAATATTCCATCATACACACACACACACACACACACCCCACATCTTCTATATCCATTCATCTAAAAATGGACACTTGGGTTGCTTCCAGATTTCCAAATCCTGGCTATTATAAATAATGCTGCAATAAACATAAGGGTACATACATTTTTTTGAATTAGTGTTTTCATTTTCTTTGGGTAAATACCCAATAGTGGAATTACTGGATTGTATGGTATTTCTATTTTTAATTTTTTGAGAAAACTCTATACTGTTTTCCACAGTGGCTGCACCAATTTACATTCTCACCAACTGCTGTAGCCTCACAGAAGTAGAAAGGATGGTATTTGGCTAGGGGAATGGGGTGGACAATGGTAGGTCAGTGAAGCCTTCACCAAGGACAGACTTTTTGCACTAGATATTGAGAAGTCAGTAGAAACTTTATAGAAGTAAACAAACTCAGTGACATGAGGGTGAATGGTGTTTTAAGGGAATAATCAATATCTTGTGAGTCTTTTACACTGACTACATTTTAGGGAGATGATGAGCTTAGAGAGGCAGACTGGCAACAGGTTGAGAAGAGTCTTGCTAAGGAATTATCTTTTTTTTTAAAGATTTTATTTATTTATTCATGAGAGAGAGAGAGAGAGAGGCAGAGGGGGAAGCAGGCTACCTGCGGAGCAGGGAGCCCGATGCGGGCTCAATCTCAGGACCCTGGGATCATGACCTGAGCTGAAGGAAGATGCTTAACTAACTGAGCCACCCAGGCACCCCTAGGAATTTTCTATTTATCTTGTGGACTACGTGGAGCTTTTGAAAGGTCTTTTAAGCAAAGATTTAGAGGCATTTATACCTTAAGGAGAGAATATTCTGGCTACATTGTGGAGGATGGATAGGAAAAGAAAGAGAGAGGGAAAGAGAGAGAAAGCGAGCACTTAACTGTAGGTAAGAAACTGGCTGGAAAGTTGATGTACTTTCTTGGAGTGTATAGAACAAAACATCCTAATCATATTTTATTGTTACTGTAACATGGGACAGAAAAAAGCATAGCTTTTAAAGAAGTAAGACCTAACTTAAATCCTATTCAGTAGCTATGTGGTCATGGCAAATGTGTAGACTTATCTGAGTCTGTCTCTACTTCTACTTAATGACATCCACTTCACAGGAACCATGTGAGGATGGACAGGTAAAATATTAAATGCATCAATACTGGGCCGGGCACATGGAAAGTACTAGGGAAATGGTGATCCCTCCTGACTCTATGGATCTGGGTCCTTGCTCTTCTTCATTTCCCCAGAGACACTGGCTTGTCCTGGTCAGTGCAAAGGTATTCAGGAGGCTATGGTATGCATTCAGTAGGCTGTCTCAGGCTTGTGGTAATTTCATGTCAGTGTATCTGCACACATGCACACATACACACTACACATACACATTACTTAAAATGGTCTGAAAGAAAATTTTCCTGTGGAATATCACAAACAGAAATAGGTCTGCAGAGGAGGCGGAGCAAGATGGCAGAGGAGTAGGAGACCTGGATTTCGTCTGGTCCCAGGAATTCAGGTGGATAGGGATCAAACCATTCTGAACACCTACAAACTCAACAGGAGATAGAAGAAAAGAATAGCAACAACTCTCTGAACAGAAAAGCGACCACTTAAGCGCTGTGAATTGTGCAAGACTGTTGACTCTCAGATCTGTACCTCTGAAACAAATAATGCAATATATGTTAAGAAAAAAAAAAGAAGAAGAAGAAGAAGAAGAAGAAGGTAGCAGGAGGGGAAGAATGAAGCGGGGGAAATCGGAGGGGTAGACTAACCATGAGAGATGATGGACTCTGAAAAACAAACTGAGGGTTCTAGAGGGGAGGGGGGTGGGAGGATGGGTTAGCCTGGTGGTGGGTATTGAGGAGGGCACATTCTGCGTGGAGCACTGGGTGTTATGCACAAACAATGAATCATGGAACACTACATCTAAAACTAATGATATAATGTATGGGGATTAACATAAGAATAAAAAACTAAAAAAAAAAAAAAAAAAGAAAAGAAAAGCGACCACTTTCTGGAAGGTAGGATGTGTGGAGAAGTGAATCTGAGGAGATATTCAGGAGGATAGACGGCGGGGGAAGGGGCCTCCGTTGGCCGCTTTTGGCAAGTGATAGAGCCGGGAAGCACAAAATCGGAACTTTTAGAAGTAGGCTCCACTGAGGGACATTGCTCCAGTGGTTAAGCGGGGGGCAGAACCCTTGCGGAAAGTGTGGTCTCAGGACCCTCGGGGTCACAGAAAGACCGGGGGTGCCTGAGTGTGGCAGAGCTCCCAGGTATCGGAGCAGGGAAGCCGGCTACAGAGACAGAGCCAAGGCGTGGGCTCTCAGCTTGGGGTTGCCATAAACCAAGATCTGCGGCAGAGTCGGCCCCTGTTCCTCCAGCAGGGACCCAACAAGTGGCAGATCCAGGGAGACTCTCCTTCCTCCCCTGGAAGGAGCAGCGTGGGAGCGCACTGCAGGGATCTGCTGGGTTTGGAGACTCCACACGGGGTCGGGTGCCAGAGGTAGAAACGCTCGGTCACAGGCCAGGTGAGTGTGGAGTGTGGCTGGAGACTGGGGAGACGGGAGTGACTGACTGCTTTTCTCTGGGGGTGCACTGAGGAGCGGGGCCCTGAGTTCTCAGCTCCTCCGGGGCAGAGACTGGGAGGCTGCCATTTTCACTCTCAGCCTCCAAAGCTGTACCAAAAGCTTGCAGGGAACAAAACCTCCCGAGAGCAAACCCAAGCAGATTACTTAGCTCGGACCGGCAAGGGCTGGGCAATTCTGCCTCCAGCAAAGACATTTGGGAACCACGGCAACAGGCCCCTCCCCCAGAAGATCAGCAAGAACAGCCAGCCAAGACCAAGTTTACCGATCAAAGAGAACGGCAGAACTCCAGAGCTAGGGGAATACTGCACATAGAATTCATGGCTTTTTTACCATGATTCTTTAGTCTTTCAAAGTTAATTTTTTTTAACTTTTTAAAAAAATTTTTCTTTTTCCCTTTTTCAACCAACATCTTATCAATCCCTTTTTTAAAAAACATTTTCATTTTTCATTTTTAGAGTCATATTCTATCCCTACATAGTAGTTACCCTTATTTTTGGCATATATATATAAGTTGTTCTCTCTTTAAAATTTTGAGATAGTTTCTTCTAACAGATCAAAATATACCCTAAATCTCTAGTGTATGTTTTTTTTCTACTCCACTGCGTGATCACATTCTCTCCCCTTTTTTTTCTTTTTTTTTTAAATCCTCTTCTTTCTTTTTTCAAACAACTTCTTATCAATTCCTTTTATAAAATTTTTTATAATTTTCAACTTAACAGTCATATTCCATCCCTTCATCATATTAACCCTTATTTTTGTACATATATAAGTTTTTCTTTCTTTAAAATTTTGGGAGGCACTTTCTTCTAACAGACCAAAATACACCCAAAAGCTAGTGTGTGGCACTGATTTATGCACCAGCCTGATCATATTTGATCATATTCTGTTTTTTTTATTTTGTTCTGTTTTTGTTTGCTTTCATCTTTCTTTTTCCTTTTTTTTTCTTTTTCTTTTTTCTTTCTTTCCCTTTCTTTTCCCCCAGCTTCAGGTCTTTTCCGATTTGTTTAGAGTATATTTTATGGGGACATTGTTATCCTGTTAGCATTTTGTTCTCTCATTTATCTATTCTCCTCTGGACAAAATGACAAGACAGAAAAAATCACCTCAACAAAAAGAACAAGAGGCAGTACTGACTGCCAGGGACCTACTCAAAACAGACATTAGTACGATGTCAGATCTAGAGTTCAGAATCATGACTTTAAAGATACTAGCTGGGCTTGAAAAAAGCATGGAAGTTATTAGAGAAACCCTTTCTGTAGAAATAAAAGAACTAAAATCTAACCAAGTTAAAATCAAAAAGGCTATTAATGAGGTGTAATCAAAAATGGGGGTGCTAACTGCTAGGATAAATGAAGCAGAAGAGGGAATGAGCGATATAGAAGACCAAATGATGGAAAATAAAGAAGCTGAGTAAAAGAGAGATAAACAACTGCTGGATCACGAGGGCATAATTCAAGAGATAAGCGATATCATAAGACAAAACAGCATTAGAATAATTGGGATCCCAGAAGAAGAAGAAAGAGAGAGAGGGGCAGAAGGTATATTGGAGCAAATTATAGCAGAGAATTTCCCTAAATGGGGGAAGGAAACAGGCATCAAAATCCAGGAAGCACAGAGAACCCCTCTCAAAATCAATAAACATAGGTCAACACCCCGACATCTAATAGTAAAACTTACGAGTCTCAGAGACAAAGAGAAAATCCTGAAAGAAGCTCGGGAGAAGAGATATGTAACCTACAATGGTAGAAACATTAGATTGGCATCAGACCTATCCACAGAGACCTGGCAGGCCAGAAAGGACTGGCAGGATATATTCAGAGCACTAAATGAGAAAAATATGCAGCCAAGAATACTATATCCAGCTAGGTTGTCATTCAAAATAGAAGGAGAGATAAAAAGCTTCCAGGACAAACAAAAACTAAAGGAATTTGCAAACACGAAACCAGCCCTACAAGAAATCTTGAAAGGGGTCCTCTAAGCAAAGAAAGAGCCTAGTCCAGAAAGGAACACAGACAATATACATTAATAGTCACCTTACAGGCAATACAATGGCACTAAATTCCTATCTTTCAATAGTTACCCTGAATGTAAATGGGCTAACTGCCCCAATCAAAAGACACAGGCTATCGGATTGGATTAAAAAACAAGACCCATCGACATGCTGTCTGCAAGAGACTCATTTTAGATCCAAAGACACCCCCAGATTGAAAGTGAGAGGGTTGAAAACAATTTACTATGCTAATGGACACCAAAAGAAAGCTGGGGTGGCAATCCTTATATCAGACAAATTAGATTTTAAACCAAAGACTGTAATAAGAGATGAGGAAGGACTATATCCTACTTAAAGGGTCTATCCAACAAGAAGATCTAACAATTATAAATATCTATGCCCCTAACATGGGAGCAGACAATTATATAAGCCAATTAATAACAAAAGCAAAGAAACACATTGACAACAATACAATAATAGTGGGGGAATTTAACACCCCCCTCACTGAAATGGACAGATCGTCTAAGCAAAAGATCAACAAGGAAATAAAGACTTTAAATGACACACCAGACCAAGTGGACTTCACAGACATATTCAGAACATTCCATCCCAAAGCATCGGAATACACATTCTTCTCGAGTGCCCATGGAACATTCTCCAGAATAGATCACATCCTAGGTCATAAATCAGGTCTCAACTGGTACCAAAAGATTGGGATCATTCCCTGCATATTTTCAGACCACAATGCTTTGAAACTAGACCTCAATCACAAGAGGAAAGTCAGAAAGAACTCAAATACATGGAGGCTAAAGAGCATCCTACTAAAGAATGAATGGGTCAGCCAGGAAATTAAAGAAGAATTAAAAAAATTCATGGAAACCAATGAAAATGAAAACACAACTGTTCAAAATCTTTGGAATGTAGCAAAGGCAGTCCTAAGAGGAAAGTATATAGCAATACAAGCCTTTCTCAAGAAGCAAGAAAGGTCTCAAATACACAACCTAACCCTACACCTAAAGGAGTTAGAGAAAGAACAGCAAATAAAGCCTAAACCCAGCAGGAGAAGAGAAATAATAAAGATCAGAGCAGAAATCAATGGAATAGAAATCAAAAGAACAGTAGAACAGATCAATGAAATTAGGAGCTGGTTCTTTGAAAGAATTAACAAGATTGTTAACCCCTGGCCAGACTTATCAAAAAGAAGAGAGAAATTACCCAAATCAATCAAAAAAAAATCATGAATGAAAGGGGAGCGATCACAACCAACACCAAAGAAATACAAACAATTATAAGAACATATTATGAGCAACTCTATGCCAGCAAATTAGATAATCTGGAAGAAATGGATACATTCCTAGAGATGTATCAACTACCAAAACTGAACCAGGAAGAAATAGAAAACCTGAACAAACCTATAACCACTAAGGAAATTGAAGCAGTCATCAAAAATCTCCCAACAAACAAAAGCCCAGGGCCAGAGGGTTTCCCAGGGGAATTCTAGCAAACATTTAAAGAAGAATTAATACCTATTCTTCTGAAACTGTTCCAAAAAATAGAAATGGAAGGAAAACTTCCAAACTCATTTTATGAGGCCACCATTACCTTGATCCCCAAGCCAGACAAAGACCTCATCAAAAAGGAGAATTACAGACCAATATCCTTGATGAACATGGATGCAAAAATTCTCACCAAAATACTAGCCAATAGGATCCAACAGTACATTAAAAGGATTATTCACCACGACCAAGTGGGATTTATCCCTGGGTTGCAAGGTTGGTTCAACATCCGCAAATCAATCAACGTGATACAATACATTCATAAAAGAAAGAACAAGAATCATATGATCCTCTCAATAGATGCAGAAAAAGCATTTGACAAAGTACAGCATCCTTTCTTGATCAAAACTCTTCAGAGTATAGGCATAGAGGGTACATACCTCAATATCATAAAAGCCATCTATGAAAAACCTACAGCGAATATCATTCTCAATGGGGAAAAACTGAGAGCTTTCCCTCTAAGGTCAGGAACGCGGCAGGGATGTCCACTATCACCACTGCTATTCAACATAGTATTAGAAGTCCTAGCCACAGTAATCAGACAACAAAAAGAAATCAAAGGCATCCAAATTGGCAAAGAAGAAGTCAAACTCTCACTCTGAAGATGATATGATACTTTATGTGGAAAACCCCAAAGACTCCACCCCAAAACTGCTAGAACTCATACAGGAATTCAGTAAAGTGGCAGGATATAAAATCAATGCACACAAATCAGTGGCATTCCTATACACCAACAACGAGACAGAAGAAAAAGAAATTAAGGGGTCGATCCCATTTACAAATGCACCCCAAACCATAAGATACCTAGGAATAAATCTAACCAAAGAGGCAAAGGATCTGTACTCAGAAAACTATAAAATACTCATGAAAGAAATTGAGGAAGACACAAAGAAATGGTGAAACGTTCCATGTTCATGGATTGGAAGAACAAATATTGTGAAGATGTCAATGCTACCTAGAGCAATCTACACATTCAATGCAATCCCCATCAAAATGCCATCCACTTTTTTCAAAGAAATGGAACAAATAATCCTAAAATTTGTATGGAACCTGAAAAGACCCCGAATAGCCAGAGGAATGTTGAAGAAGAAAAGCAAAGCTGGCGGCATAACAATTCCGGACTTCCAGCTCTATTACAAAGCTGTCATCATCAAGACAGTATGGTACTGGCACAAAAACAGACACATCGATCAATGGAACAGAATAGAAAGCCCAGAAATGGACCGTCAACTCTATGGTCAACTAATCTTCGACAAAGCAGGCAAGAATGTCCAATGGAAAAAAGACAGTCTCTTCAACAAATGGTGTTGGGAAAATTGGACAGCCACATGCAGAAGAATGAAACCGGACCATTTCCTTACACCACACACAAAAATAGACTCCAAATGGTTGAAAGACCTAAATGTGAGACAGGGGTCCATCAACATCCTAAAGGAGAACACAGGCAGCAACCTCTTTGACCTCAGCCGCAGCAACTTCTTCCTAGAAACATCGCCAAAGGCAAGGGAAGCAAGGGCAAAAATGAACTATTGGGACTTCATCAAGATAAAAAGCTTTTGCACGGCAAAAGAAACAGTCAACAAAACCAAAAGACAACTGACAGAATGGGAGAAGATATTTGCAAATGACATATCAGATAAAGGGCTCGTATCCAAAATCTCTAAAGAACTTATCAAACTCAACACCCAAAGAACAAATGATCCAATCAAGAAATGGGCAGAAGACATGAACAGACATTTTTCCAAAGAAGACATCCAAATGGCCAACAGACACATGAAAAAGTGCTCAACATCGCTTGGCATCAGGGAAATCCAAATCAAAACCTCAATGAGATACCATCTCACACGAGTCAGAATGGCTAAAATTAACAAGTCAGGAAACGACAGATGTTGGCAGGGATGCGGAGAAAGGGGAACCCTCCTACACTGTTGGTGGGAATGCAAGCTGGTGCAGCCACTCTGGAAAACAGTATGGAGGTTCCTCAAAAAGTTGAAAATAGAGCTACCCTATGATCCAGCAATTGCCCTACTGGGTATTTACCCCAAAGATACAAATGTAGGGATCCGAAGGGGTACGTGCACCCCGATGTTTATAGCAGTAATGTCCACAATAGCCAAACTGTGGAAAGAGCCAAGATGTCCATCGACAGATGAATGGATAAAGAAGATGTGGTATATATATACAGTGGAATATTATGCAGCCATCAAAAGGAATGAGATCTTGCCATTTGCAATGACATGGATGGAACTGAGCAAAATAAGTCAATCAGAGAAAGACATATATCATATGACCTCACTGATATGAGGAATTCTTAATCTCAGGAAACAAACTGAGGGTTGCTGGAGTGGGGGTGGGGTGGGAGGGATGGGTTGGCTGGGTGATGGACATTGGGGAGGGTATGTGCTATGGTGAGTGCTGTGAATTGTGCAATACTGTTGAATCACAGATCTGTACCTCTGAAACAAATAATGCAATATATGTTAAAAAAAAAAAAAGAAGAAGATAGGAGGGGAAGAATGAAGGGGGGAAAATCAGAGGGGGAGACAAACCATGAGAGACGATGGACTCTGAAAAACAAAATGAGGGATCTGGGGGGGGGGTGGTGGGAGGATGGGTTAGCCTGGTGATGGGTATTAAAGAGGGCACGTTCTGCATGGAGCACTGGGTGTTATGCACAAACAATGAATCATGGAACACTACATCAAAAACTAATGATGTAATTTATGATGATTAAGATAACAATAAAAAAAAAAAAGAAAGAAATAGGTCTGCAAAAAGGAAGCCCTTAAATGAAAAATTCCAGATATACCAGTTGGTACATTCTAGAACACCAAGGATCAGACCAGCATTTCCATCACTCTTTTGGCCTCCCGTTTCCAACCATGGATACAGACATTTTGTCGCCTTCATTTTAAATTTAGATTTTGACATCATCTCCTGGCCTGAACGTGGGTCATGGTGGACTGCCAAGTTCACATGGCTGTTTTCTCCAATTCCAGCTTTTCTCTAATCTGTCCTGTCTTGACAGTTTTCACTCATTCCTTCACAGAGAGCTTACCACTCACTCCACTTTTTTTTCACCTTCAATTCATGGAAATGAATCAGGTCTGTGATGGCGTCATTCAAAAGAGAAAGCTAATTAAAAAGGTCCCCTTTCCTTCCTCTTAGAGACCTTGCAATAGTTTTCTCCTTTTAGGAGACACAAGCCAGGAAGGAAGCTCTTCAGTGCAGCTGTAAATAGAGAAGCCTGGCTGGAGTTTGGGGGAAACAGGGTGATCATTCCCAGCTAAACTGTTAGCTCCCTGGGGACAAGTTTTAAGCTGCTTTGTCTTTTCCAAGGTCAGGATAAACAGAATAACCTCAGGCTACTCTAACCAGAAGGAACATGTAATAATGGGATACAAAAATTAACTATAGTGTAAGTGTGATTAAGTTGCTTTATGGGGAAAGATATTTTGTAGGAGATGTTCATCCTGGGATGAGAGTTCTAATAAGCACCAATATTTACATAGCTCTTCCAATGTGTCAGGAATTATTTTAAGTGTTTTATACATATCAAGTCATTTGATATTCACAGCCACTAAAAGGGGTAAGTACTATTTTAAAGATAGGGAAACAGAGGTGTAGACGAAATAAAGGGACTTGCACAAGGTCATTCACTTAGTTAACATCAGATCTGAACCCCAACTATTTGGTTCTGGAGTCTGTGCTCACAGTCACTGCATTACATTTTTTTTTTTTTTAATGAATACTCAAGTAGTCATAACTCAAATTGAAACAGTGTGTGTGAGCAAGAAGCAAACTGTCTCTAGAGTAGGTGGCCCAGAGAATCATATTTTTGGACTATATAGTGTTGAACTAAAAATGTGTTACGTTTGAGTTAATTGCCTATATTTTCAAGTTGAGGAAAACTGGAAGTTCTGAAAGTAGAGTAAGCAATGGAGACTTTATATTCTCTCCAACTGAAACTTCCATTCTATAGATTTGAAAATTGAGGCCAAAGTGAGTTAGAGGAGTTGTCTAATGTTGTCCAGCCATGTAAGTGCAGAGATGGAATGAGTTATGGACTGAATGTTTGTGTCCTCCCCACCCAAACTCATATATTGAAGCCCTATCTCCAATGTGATGATGTTTGGAGTGGAGTCTTCGAGAGGTGATTAGGTCATGAAGGTGGAGCTCTCATGAATGGGGTTAGTGGCCTTATAAGAGGAGACAAGAGAGAGATGGTCTCTCTCTGCCATGTGAGCACATAGCAGGAAGGTGATCATCTACAAACCAGGAAGAGAGTCCTCACCAGGAACCAAATCAGCCAGCACCCTGATCTTGGACTTGCCAGCCTCCAGAACTGTGATAAGTACATTTCTGTTGTTTAAGCCACCTAGTTTATGGTATTTTTGTTATAGCAGACCAAACTGAGGCATGAGACCCCAGATCTGACTCACAGAGGGAGGCTCTTCTTCGAAGATCCTGTGATGCCTCTTCCCAAGTAGATCCAACTTCAGACTCTAAAGTCCCAACCCGAGCTATAATTTGACACAGGATTTTCATAATATTAAAACAACCTTGACAGTTATTAGAGTGGACCGGGAAAAACACTAGACTAGAAGTCAAGTTCACTGGACTTTACACTAGACCCTGCCACTCGCCGTATTAGTGACCATAGGCCAGTGTGCTAACCCTTGATGCCTGACTTTACTCATCTGTAAATGGAGACAGTGTTATTTGCTCACTCTGCCCCACAAATTTGCTATGAAACTCAACTAGGTAGTATCAGTGACAATATGATGTCAGTGTAAATTAGTACCAGGATGTATGTATCCCTTAGCCTCCTGACTAAAGATTAAACTTTTTGAGGGTATGTTGTAGACTGTCCTCTCTATTTTACATGTTCTTGTGGTTCTCATATAAGGGTGCATAGAATGATTAGACAGGAAAATATCAGTCATCCAGTGGCTCCAGCCAGAGCAATAGAAGAAGCCATCAAGTGATTCTTCTGGGGGATTACTATCAAAAATGCAGGAAGATGTTTAAAGTGAGGGTTGTTTGCTTTCCATCTGTGTAAGCTAGGCCTGTGAGGTGCCAGGGCCTTCCTGACCATCACTGGTCAGCAGTCCACCCTGGCAGAAGCCAAGACTTAGTGTTGGGGGAAGGAACACTAGACTTGGAGTCAAAAGACATGGCTTTAAATGTCAGCTCAGTTCTTCGGAAGCTGTGTGTCCTTAGGTAAGTTATTTTACCTCTCTGGGCCTCAGCTAGGTTGTCATGATTAAAGGACATTTTTATAAGTATTAAGCATTAGTTCCCTTCCTTCTCATGAGCTTTATTACAGCACACAAATTTTCACTGGGGGTCTTTTCCAGGTATGTATTTTATTATTTTTTATTTGTTTTTTTTTTTTTTTCCTCCTTTCTCCTCTTCTTTTTCCTTCTGATGAGTCAGTTTGCTTCCCCTTCATTTAACCCCAACTCACCCTGCCCAGGTTAAGGGCATTTCTTTCTCTCAGGGTGAAAATATCCAGTGAGTAAACCCACAGTCCTTAACAGCAGGAAAGACAGATCCATTTAATGTAATCTGGTTTCTGCCCCTTCTTCTTCCTGAAGAATTTGAATAAGCTTTGTTGTCTCTTTTTCCTGACAGAGTTTCAGACTGGATCCTAGAAAAATTCTGGTCAAACTAAACAAATGATTCACTGAAGAATGAGGGGGGAAAAACTGGCTTCTTGTTCCTTCTAGCTAATGAATTGAATTGATACAGGAACTTCATCACGTTCTCAGGGAAATCCTCTTGGCTGGGACTCACTCCTCAGCACCACTAAATTTAGGTCACAGCTCAGTGAAGAACAATTACCGATCCTTAATAAAAGATAATTTATCCAGTGACATCAAGCAGGACAGCTGGGCAGGCATCCTTATTTTCTAGTTAATGCTGAGGGGGTGGGGGACACGGAGTGGGGATGGATGTTGACAGAAAGTCATTTTCTGACCTTGCATATCCGCTGGCTGACCTGTTCTGGGGCATATGCCAGTCCATGCATTTACAGCAAGTGAAAGCTAAACCTAACAAACCCCCCACAAAACAGGTTCTTAAACTGGGCAAAGACAAAAAAGAAGGTGGGAAAGAGGCATATTGGGAAGAGAGAATTCAGAAGTCCTGCATTTGAATCCTGATAGCTCATGCTTTCTCCAGATAAATCTTTCTCTATTCTGCCTTCTGCCCTTTAACCACTTCACTCTCTACTTTTCATTCTTACTGAATTACAGTTGACTCTTAATAAGGGAGGAGTTAGGGGACCCAAAATCCACATATAAATCTGCATGTAACTTTTGATTCCTCCAAAACTTACCTACAAATAGCCTCTTGTTGACCAGAAGCCTTACTGATAACACAGTTAATACATATTTTACACATATATGTTAAATGTATTACATATGTGTACATATATGTTAACTGTATCATGTACTGTATTCTTACAATAAGGTAAACTAGAGAAAAGAAACTTATTAAGATCATAAGGAAGAGAAAATATATTTATATTACTGTACTATGTGTATTGAAAAAAAATCCAATTATAAGTGGACCCACACAGTTCAAACCCATGTTGTTCAAGGGTCCACTGTACTTTACAACTCTTCATAAACTACACTTTCTCTGTTCTTTGTGTCTTGGCCCACCCTATTCCTCCAGAATGAAATTTCTTTCTCTCCACTTTGAATACTTTTTCATGCTCATCTTTTAAAGCCTAGTTCAGTTATCACCTCTTTCAGAAAGCTTTCTGTGACCCTTGTAATGTTGCCTTCCTCTGAATCTTCGTTTGACTTCTTCATTAGACTGAGCTTTGTCAAAGAGGCTCAGTGCCATAATGTTCTTGGTGACACACTGGTAACACAAGCCACTGCAGCCAATTTTCCTAAGGACTTAATGACTTCCTTGTTGCTGAATCCAACAGACATTTCTCAGTGCTTATCTCCTAGCCCTTTCAATGGAACCTTACACTGTTTACAAGTTTTTTCTTCTATTGTAGGTTGAATCATGTCCCCCTCAAAAGATATGTTGAAGTCCGAATCCCTAGCACCTGTTAATAGTTTGTCCATTCAAGATCCTACACAATTTTGCTAAGAGGAAATCTGATCACATCATTTGTTTCCTCAAAGTCTTCAAGGACCCAGTCTTTAAGGTCTAACTTTTCACTATTGCACACCATCCTGTTTAAAATCTAAATCGTACCAAATTTTCCATGCTCCTTCTCACCTTCTACCATCTTATTTTTTCTTCAGCCAGATTAAAATGCTCATGAGTTTTCACATACATTGTGTTTTTCCTGCTTATAAGCACTTTCGCACGATATTCTCAATACCTGAATCCTCTTCCTTATCTTATCCACCAGCCTAAACTTACTTATCTCTCAAGAATTGACTCAGTCACAATCTTCTCCAAGAAGCATTTCTGATCGGATCACCTCTCCAGATGAAATAAGGGGTCCTTTCTCTGTGCACCCATAGGATTCCATGCCTACTTCTTTTTTTTTTTTTTAAAGATTTTATTTATTTATTTGAGAGAGAGAGAATGAGAGAGAGAGAGAGCACAAGAGGGGAGAGGGTCAGAGGGAAAAGCAGACTCCCTGCTGAGCAGGAAGCCTGATGCGGGACTCGATCCAGGGACTCCAGGATCATGACCTGAACCGAAGGCAGCCGCTTAACCAACTGAGCCACCCAGGCGCCCCTCCATGCCTACTTCTAACATCATTTATTCCATGCTATGTGTAAGTATTTTCACATCAGATTCTGAGTACCCTGAGGGTAGAAATTGAATATTACTTATCACTATATAACCAGGATCTCAAGAATATCACTTACTAAGTATATGTTTTTCAATAAAAGATGATATACATTAATGAACCAAATTCTATGGAAGCAAAGGGGGAGATAATGACCAAAATAAAAATGGCCTCACAAATCTGAATATAAGATTTGTTCAGGGACCAAGATAATCTCTCTATTATGGTATGTATGCCATGCAGTGTTGTACCTAGACACATGATTTGAAGAGGACAGAGCCACATTTTGTGCGCGCGCGCGCGCGCGCGCGCGCGTGTGTGTGTTTGTGTGTGTGAACTAGCTAGCTATAAAACTCTGACACACACTGTTGTAGGGGCTGGGAAAAGTAAAATTCTACCTAATTCCTATATAATAGTCTCTCAGTAAATTGAAAAATACATCTGGAGTCCAGAGCTCAGTCCTGGATCCACTGCTTACTAGTTTTATAATTTGGGAGAAGTTCTTTTTCCTCTTGAGAATTTTAGTTTCTATACCTATCACACAGAAATTAAAAATGCTTTGCAGGGTATTCTGATAATCAAATAAAATATATGAAAGAGACAAAGGGCCTGATCGATACTGGCAAATTTCAACTTCTTTTCTTCTCAAGGTAGAACAGGACAGAGTGGGAGAGAAAAATAAGAGTAAATTTTAAACAAATGAAAGACACAATTAAAAATTTTTTTTGTTAGCTCAGAGGGACAAATATATCAAGAGGAACTTTCCATAGAAACTCAGTAAGGAGAAGCCATTACAGAAATATTAGGAAGCTGTTGTGAACAATTAAGGAACACTTTGTGTCAAAAATTTTAAGTCTGAGAAAAAGAAAAATTTGAATTAAATTAGAGTAGTAACTAATTCTTGGATGCATAAATAGTGTCATTAAGTTTTCTAGTAGGATATCCTTGATTCTGATTGGCACCACTCAACTCTAATGATGAATACAGATGGCATATATTAGTTATGATTTTTCTTTTGAGCACTGTATATTTTATCATTTAATTTTTCCCTAAAGCTCTGCTTTTTATGTTACTTCAGTGATGTATGTTTACAATCAGAGACCAAAAGAAGAAAAAGTAAAATGTCTATACTCTTACTCACCTAGAAACTGTTATTAACATTTAATGTATATATTTTCAGATCTTTTCCTAAAATATATTTATATTTTTCCATAATGGGACTAGATTGTGCATGTTTCACTAAAATGTGCTTTTTTCATTCAAAACACCATGAGAATTTTTGTGTGACAGGAGATCATCTGCTGCCAGCCATGAGGAAGTAACCTTCTTCAGATTTACTTTCCTATCACAAACCACTTGAAAATGGTATTAAATATTTATTTGTTTGTTTATTTTAGAGAGAGAGAGCAAGAGAGAGAGAGAGAACAGGCACAGGTGGAGGGTCAGAGGGAGAGGGAGATATAGTCTTAAGCAGACTCTGCGCTGAGTACGTGGCCCGACATGGGGTTAGATCTCACGACCTTGAGATCATGACCTGAGCCAAAACCAAGAGCTTAACTGACTGTGCCACCCAGGTTCCCCGCAAAATGGTATGAAATATTTAAAACAACCATTTTCAAATGCTGGAAAACAGGCAGTGCAGGACTGTGATCCCCAAAATAGGGAACAGAAATGAGGTTAGCCCTACAATCATCCTGGGTTTCCCCTAAAGATGATGTATGAACTGTTGTCAATGGGCAGGCTCTGAAACAGCATGGCGGTCTCCTGAGTTGAGGAAGAAGAGATCATTTGGGAGAGAAGTAGACGTAGCTGGGGTTTGCTGGGGGAAAATACTGGAAAAGATGAAGTGCTCCAGAAATCTGCACAGAGTCTTAGACACCATAAGTAGGAATTTCTAGATGCATGGGATGAAACTCCATAAGACTGAACAAACAGTAACTTCATGGAAAGAAGAATTATCAGGCAACCCTAAGTTGAAACACTGCCAGCACTCATGTGGAGCTGGGGAATTGGTTGAGTTCATGCCAGCCAGAGTTTAGAGACCTTGTTGAAAACACAGGGATTTTGCTACAGATGTCAGAAAGATCACACTTAAGGGGGTGCTAAACTATCTCTGGATCAGCCCTAATAAATTGCTTAAAAACAAGCTTAGGAAAAGCCAAATGGAACCACAGATCTCCTCATGTGATTCTGGGCAAGTAAATTAACTTTCTGCGCTCAGTTTCTTTACCTGCAAATTGGGGTAACAACTGAAGTTCTATAATGATAATGGCATTCATTGAGTGCTTACTCACTATCAGACACAGCTCTAATACAGACGGTGCCCTTGCTTCAAGTACCCAACAAATTCTGGTATTATTATCAATGGTTCTATGGCATTCTGTTCTCAGAAAAGAGCAATGGCCAGTAGCAGAGCTAACACAAGGCATTACTCTACAGCCACCAAACAAAGTCACATTAATGGGTGAGAAATAGCCATATCTAAGAAAGACCCTATTACTTTGGCAATCAGCCAATTTAGGACTTACTCACAGTCCTCAGTGACCTGTAAAGTGAACTCAAAGACCTTTTGAACTCCCATTGCTATTCACTTACTTACAGACTTTATCCAACTGAACTGTGAAGTTTTGAGGGCAATGACTATGTTTTATTCATTTTTATATTTCCTCATATTACACAGTGTCTGTTGCAGAGTGACTCACAATAAATGTTAGTTTAGTTAAAGTAAATTCAGAAGGTGTTCATTCATTTACAGAACAAATTAGCTGGTAACGAAATACTATGTCCTGTTCGATTCTGCCGAGGGACAAGTAAGCTGCCATATGAATGCAATGAAATTTCCTGTCCAATATGTGGTAAACAAATTCTTCTGGTATCAAAGGAGATTAGTGCTAACCTTTCCTCTACCGCATTGAACATTTATGCCCTCAAGACACTCCTCTGGGGCAAATTTGTGATGTGAGCGCTGGAATGTTGTAATGCACTCAGAATGAAAAGCCACTGCACCCAGAAATTAAAATAAGATTAGGAGCCAAGTAGCAAGAAAGTTTATTAGAATATGTTCTAGAGAAAAACCTGGAGGATGCTCCATGGTCCCTTCCTGTTGGGGAAGGAAACCCTGAATTTAGATTTATCCCCTGGCACTTTAATTGTCCTTCTCCCATATCTTCCTTTTAAAGCAAAAGAAAACCTGCCAATGAGATCAGTTTTCATTCCCAGACTTTGTCAGGCTCTTGAGTATAATGTAGCTCATTCTAGCCACTTGGTGAACACAGCTTGGTCTTTGGACTCGGGTCATCTTGGGTGTGATCCTGGTTTTGCCTCAGACAAATGAGATGATGCACAAATGTGCTTTCCGTCCCCCGTTTCCTTATCTGAGGTCGGTGCCCACTTTGAGAATTGTTGTGAGAATTAAACCATGAAGTGCTGAGTGTTCAGTGAAAGATGGTGCCCTTGCTTCATGTTACTTGAAAGTAGCATAAACAAAATTCGATTCTGAAAGACATGTGAAGGGCAGGTATTATTTTCTTGTTCTTCATGTTTGTTCTGAAACACCACCCAAAGTTCTTTTCTTTCTTTGATGGTTGGAGAAGACCCTCTGTCCACTGTGTCATGCCAAAAGAGGTGCTGCTTTCTTTCTGGATCTTTGTGGCTGCTCTAGCATGGGCTTGTCCTAGTGACTCAACACAAGACCACCTTCAGAACTTCTTGAGGTCAGATCAGCCTATGATCAGTGTCCCCAGCTGCTCTGCTCTGCCTTTTCCTTCAGATCACTGATGGCCACTTTGCAAGGGTGCATCATGAATTGGAGAGTGAGTCTGCAGCTCCAATAAGCCAATGTGAAGGTCATCAGATTCTGTTGGGGTAGTTTAGCTTTTGACCTCCAGATTATTCCTGAGTGGTAAGAAATACACATTTTCATAATTCCATGATAAAAGCTATTATTCCTTTGCCTGGATTGTTCTTTCTCCCTTCCCCTTTTCCTAAAACAACTTGGCAAAATCTTACACTTTTTTAAAGTTCCAATTTTACATATTGTTTCTTCCATAAAAACTTCTTCCTATGTTACATTACCATTTAATGGGCTCATACTACTATAACTGGAGTTTTTTTTCCCTATTAAGTTTGTGGTACAATGAATGCACCCCTTTCTACATCAAGAATGTATAAAATTAGGGGCCCCATATATCCCTCACCTATATAAAAGTTGGAGAATCAATAGTTCAGACCTGTCCGAATTTCCCTTGTTTTCCTTGCTATGAATTTTGGGGTCTCCAGGTGACTTGAAGTGCTTTTAGATGGAAGGTGGTTTTACTGGCTTGGTCTTACCTCAATGTACTCTCTATGACATAGGGATGCTGGTGGATAAACAGAAGCTGGCCTTGGCAGGTTATGTCCAAAACCCAGTTGTAGGGAAGTCCACAGCTCCAATGGCTGCCACAGATGTTATGACAACTTGGTGTCCTTCAGAGAAACTTTTTGACTGAATTGGACAAGGTCTTTCCTGTGTTCTAGTGACATAAGGCAGTGGAGATTGGGGCTGTGGCAGAACAATACCCAGGGAGACTGTGGTACTGCTTAATTATTTCAAGTCAGAACAGAAGCACATATATTCAAGTCTCATCTGCAGAAAACAAGAAAGTCTTGGGACTTTGTAACCAATGATTAGAGAAATGTTTGGGAGAAGCAAATGTTACAGGGGAGTATGGCAGTACCAAGTGTCATGTGTTCCCCACACTACCTTCTCTCCTTGGGAATGTAGGAAGACACTTTCCAATCTCCATTGCAAAGACATTGGGGTCATATGACCGAATTTTGGGCAATGAATGTACGTGGAAGTGTCAAGTCATGTCCTTTAAAACCTGACCCTCCAGCTTTCTTTTCCTTTCCAAGGTTATGTAGAAGGATATAAGTTCCAGAGTTTCAGGATGGTGGAGGGGAGGAACCCAACTCTTATTGTGTTGTGATGTGGGTGGGGAACTTGTATTAAGTCTCTGAGATATTAGTGTTTATTTTTACCCCAAAGTAGCTTAGCTGACTTAAGATAAGAAGCTTCCCTTGTTTTTAAAGCTATGCCATAGGTAGGTCCAGGAATTAAAAAAAAAAGTAGAAACAGTAAGCTCCAAGGAGCTACAGTCTAGGGGGAAAACATCTACTAGGTTATAGCCAAAAGTAATACAGCTCTAGCAATTAGGTCTGTCAGTCTAGGACCATAGACTCATCTCAGGGCACCTGAGTGAGGACTGTTTCTAGCAATGTCCACCCTACCAACTCAGAAACAATCCAATTCCTGGTCTCCTTGGTGATGATCCCTCTCCTAGGTCTTGTCTCTTTTTTCTTTCAATATGGTCAAACCTTTGCCTCCTGTATCTGCCTTCAAGGGGAAATCACCACTGGCGAGGTGAACGTGACTTGAATTTTCTTCCTCTAAGGGAGGCCCTGCTTAGCAATTCTGGCCAATTTATTGTTCCCACCTACAATCTGAAGTAGACACCAAGTCCTTTTGCTAAAATCATAATTTCGATCTGTAGGTGGCTGTCTGTATATTATAGTAATAATATTGCCTTAGTTACTGGTAAACCTGCCCTTGTAAACTGTGGTCTCCTTAAAAGGGGACAATGTTTTTGCACCTTTGTCATCCCTGCATGTCCAGCACCCAGCAACCATGCTTGACACAAAGTGACTTGTGACCCAGGAAGGAATGACCAAAGTACTTACCCTCCATGACACACCCAACAGCACTTTGCTACTTCTTCACCCTGTTTGTGGTGGTGATTTGCCTAGAGTTGGAGGCTACAGTTCTGCCATGTATTTCTAACAATTTTTCTCTTCAGAGTGCCTTTACCTAGGATGACCTCTTTGGGGTGGGCACAAGGATATGTCCCAGGGATCTGCCCCTCATCCCCATGTCCATGAATGTAACAAAACAGTTGCCTCATGCCTGGAACTGTTCTCTAATCCCGTTGGCAGCATCCATTGGCTTTTCTGGGCCAGCAGGCTGAAGTCATACTTGGAACTTGCTTTGCTCATGGAGATTCATCTCAAATGCCAAGTGCAAGGGTGACTGGCCATTACACCCAAAATAAACCTGGGCAGTAGCCCTCATAATTTTTTCTCAACTGAGGGAAATAGCTTAGGAAACATAATTCTGAGGAACTCAGATAGTGAGAGGACATAGACTCATAAGTGTTCAAAGATGAAAGGGGCCATCAAGAGCTTTTAACAATCTTTCCACTTTATAGGCAAGAAAACTGAGGACCAGAGAGCAAAGTGACTCACCCAAGATCAAAACACTTGACAGGAAAAAAGCCAGGATTAGAATTAGGTTGCCAGAGCTCCTGAAGATCCTCATCAGCCTAAGCTGCTAAAACATTTTTTCTGATCACGTGTAGGAGCCCAAAGTTGGGCATAAAGGCAATAACACCTACCAATATGCTTTGTTTGCACTTTAAGTGAGTTGTCTAATCTTACCTCAAAACCCCTATTCTCTGTTTTGCAGAGGAGGTAACTGAAGCTTGGGGCAGGGTGCCACCCAGCCACTCAATGTCTCAATAGACTCTCAAATACCTACCTGCCTGTTTCTGGGGCCCAGGATCTTAACCACATTCCGTGGCAATCTAGTGGCACTGAGAAATGAATGAGCATGTCATAAACCCAAAATTCAAGACATTCCTAAATGCCAGAGCACGCCCTTAGCCAAATTATGAGACATGAAATTTGTCCTTAGGCAGATGGTCACAGTCACTCACCCAACCCACTTCAAGTCTTCTGGAGTGGCTCCTTTTGCTTTAAATGTCCTGTTTCTGGGCACCTGGGTGACTCAGTCAGTTGAGCATCTGCCTTCGGCTCAGGTCATGATCCCAGGGTCCTGGGTTGGAGTCCCACATTGGGCTCCCTGGTCAGTGGGGAGTCTGCTTCTCCCTCTCTTTTTGCCCCTCCCCACTGCTTGTGTGTACACACACACTCTCTCTCTCTCTAAAAAATAAATAAATAAAATATTTAAAATAAAATAAATGTTCTGTTACTAAGTGGTAGGGATTTTAAAAAAAGAAAGATCTGACGGAGGATCTGGTTTTATCTCTGCTACCAACTTCCCGTGTGATCTTTATAAAATTACTTCATCTCTTTCCTTCAATTTCTTTATACTTTCAAAATAAGAAGGTGGAGTGGAACAAATCATTCTGAAGCCACAGACAGGCTTGGTAGGGGAGTGTGGACAATCAGTGATGCTTGTTGTAGGTGTATTAAGGGGTTGGTATCATAAATGACCGGGATTTGCCATCCAAAGACCAGAGGGTCTTTGAGATCCTTTTGAGGTCCCTTCAAGTTCTAATGAAATCCTCCCAGAATTGCAATGAAAGAACTAATCCGTGAGTTACCCTTCCTTCCACTCCAGAAACCTGCAGTCTGTGGGAAAGATCTTTGGTGGTAACTCCCAGGAAATAGTGAATCCAGTACTTTTCCCAATGGAGAAGCACCCTCCTAACCACCAACCAGAAGGGAACATGATGTTTCCTCTTCTGTTAGAGCCTGGAGTGATCCACAGGTGCTTACAGCAGGGAGGGAGAGGGACACTGACATGCCACAGGACTTGGAAGATGCTGTTTTGAGGTTTAAAAAGTTAACAGCTCATTATAAAATTTATTTGAGGTCTAGGCAATCTCCACATACCTATGTAATTAGGAATAGGGCAAGCTAGAGCCAGAGAAGTAAAATATCACTTTATTTCACACACATTTATTTAGAACCCTCCCTGTGTTATGTATTATTTTAGGCAGAGAAAATAAACAATAACACGAGTAAGACACAGTTCTGGCTCTGGAACGTACTAACTATAGCAGAGATGACTGGCTGTCCATCAGAAATGTATGCTTCCCCTCTGGAGATGAGGGTTGTTGCTGGAAAGGGGCTGTCCTGGCAGAGCCTACTTTTCTCAGCCTTAGAGTGAATTCTTGCCAATGAAATGAATGGGAAGGATGGGTATCACTTCTAGGGCAAACTGCCTATGGAGCAAAGGGTCTTCTTCTCTCTCTCTCTCTCTTGCTCTCTCTCCTCATTTGCTGGCTGAACATACTTCTCTGGAGGAGTTGGGGACCATGATTCCCTGAATCACATGTGGAAAACTAACTGCTGACAATTAACACCTGCATCCACCTGCTAACATGAGCAGAAAATACATTTTCATTATAAGTAAGACTATAAGCCACCAAAGTTTCAATTTATTTGTTAAATCAGCTAGGGTTTCCTTAACAAATACACCCAAAGTGTTCATGGAAGATGAATAAACCAGAATTTACAAGTTACTTAATTTTGTGTCATGATAGGAGTCAGTTCTATGTGCTATGGAAATACAGATCTGGGATCAGGGAAAACTTCCTCTTGAAAATAGAACAGCCCATAGGAATTAGCTATGGGAAAGGGTATGACTGGGGTGGAGTTGGAGGGATTCAAGGGAATGGCAGGTGCACGGGACCAGAGGAAAGAAGGAACATGATACCTCCTATAAGAAGCAGGGTTCAGTGCTTGCAGCTGAGGTTCAAGCAAGGACTGGGGAATTGACAGAATGGAGTGGTAAATAGGCCAGATGATGGCGTGTTGGAAGGTTTGACAGGAAGACAGTGGGGACCAAAGCACAACAATATTGTGATTGCCCTGGATCAGAGAAGGCAAAACCAGAAGGAGGAGATCATGCCTATCTGATCCATCATTGCTTCCCACTCTGTAGAGCAATGCCAGCTCCAAAGCAAGGAGTGAATATATATATTCATTGCTTGATGGATGAACAAATGGGTAGACCATTTAAGAGCCTGTTATACTAGCTCAGATGAAAGATGATGGGACTTAAGCAAAGGTAATGAAAGGTAGCTGATGTGGATACAGTTGAGAGACTGAGTTAGTGAGGGACTGATTGGGCGTGGCAGTACAGGGAGGGCTTCCAGGTTAGTTTCACTTGGTAAATTGCTACTTGTAATAATTACCATGTATCAGGGACTTTTTTTTTTTTAAAGATTTATTTATTTATTTTAGAGAGACAGAGTTCTTGTGAGTGGGGGGAGGGCCAGAGGAAGAGAATCTTCAAACAGACTCCCCGTTGAGCACGGAGCCCCATGGCGGGGAGGGGGAGTTCAATCTCATGACCTGAGCTGAAACCAAGAGTTGGATGCTTGACCAACTGGGCCACCCAGACGCCCCACCAGGGACTGTTACAAGTGTTTTACACATGGTAATTTACTTAATCCTTCTAAAAGCTCTATGAGTTAACTCATAAATATCAGATAAGAAAAATGAGGCACAGAGGGATTAATCATATACCACAAGTCACACAGCAAGTTACTACTGGAGCCAAGAGTTAAACAGTCTGGTTTTGGAGTCTACGCTGTCCTAGGTATGAGATTTTTTTTTTTTTAAGATTGTATTTATTTATTTGAGAGAGAGTGAGAGTAAGAGTGAGAGTGAGAGAGAGAGAGCACGTGCACAGAGGGAGAGGGAGAAGCAGACTCCCCACTGAGCCCGACGCAGGGCTCGATCCTAGAACCTGGAAATCATGACCTGAGCTGAGGGCAGATGCTTAACCAACTGAGCTACCCAGACACCCCTGGGTATGAGATTTTTATTTGCTATTATAAAACTTAGTAGGGAAATCTGAATTGGGAAGAAGAAAATGAGTTGACATTCAGGCTTGTGAAATTTAAGTTGCCTGTGGAACACACAAGTGGAAATATCAACCAGGCAGGTGGATATTTGTAGTAAAATTGGTGAAGACTGCACCTAGAGTATAAACTCTGAGAAAATTGGTCAGAGAAAGACTGAGTTCATTGCAGGTAGTGTCAAACTGCTAAATACAGGATGCAACCATGTGAGTGTAGACAATCCAAGGTACAAATTTTGTGCAGCATGAAAGATATGAGTGGACATTACAGGATGTGCATAAAGAAAGAGTAGACACATTGAAATGGAGTAAAGACAGGGACATGTCCCTTAGTCGTATCCAGCTAGGTGTGCCATCAATCCTAATGAAAGAGGGCCTGAAATTGTCAGCAGAGATGTAGTACATCATGCATGTGGCTTGTTCTCTACGTAGTTTTGTTTTGTTTTTTCAATAAATGCTACAGTAATTATTTAATATTACTGTAACTACTTATGCTTTTCATTACACATGGTGTGTTTGGTCATTTAAAATTAATATTTGCAATAGAATGTAGATTAAAGGAATCCTACCACATTTTGCAAGGGGAGAGAGGTGCTCAAACCAAATAAATAGCAATTGTCATCACAGTTTTAGCACTTCTTACAGAATAACTGGAACAGGTTTGAGTCCTATTTGAGCATTTTGTAAGCACATTAATATTCTGTGTATCTGTTAGTCTAAAACAAGTACAGTAATATCAACCATAAAAATACTTCGTTGGGAGATATTAGTAAATTAGTGAATACATTAATAAAAAATACAAAGAACATAGAACATGCTAATAACAGTAGCACTTATTTCTCCAGTGTGTATTTTTTTCAGGCTGCTCATACATAAAGGTACTGCTCTTTTGTCCTGAGCTAAACCCACACAAGTATTTTGGCTTCTCCTGGCTAGCTTTCGACCCTTAATTTGTCATAATAATAGTATCAATAATAGATTCTCAGTTGACTAATAGTTTAAATTTAGGAAGTGCTTTGACATGTGTTGCTTATTTAATCTTCACACAACTCAGGGAGAGAAATAAACGCCATTTTATAAGTGAAGGACATGATGCTTAGAGATGGTTGGTTATTAATACCGCCTTCACTATAACAGTGGTTAACAAAGAGGATTTATTGAGGATTCATCCTGTTCTAGGCACTTTGAAAGCATGCCATGTTTTACTTTTTTTTCCCCTCCAAATCCTATATTGATCTATTAAAAGAAAAAAATATTATAAGGTAAATCATCAATTATTACAAAATGTAAATATTCAAAAGTATAGCATATCCAGGAGATGATCATTCTTCTGAGATTTTCACAGCCTTTTTAGTTAACAGTAGTAAAATCTCACCTTACAAATTTAACCATGACTAGTCCATTAACTCACTTTCCTTACAGTGTAAACAATTCCTTTAGAAAATTTGGAGCCTTATAACTTGCAAAGAACATAACAGATAAAAAAAATCCTTAGAAAATAAATAAAATAAAATGGTGACAATTCCTGTAAATTAGTCATCAGCCTGGTGGTTAAATTTTGGTATTTTTTTAAAATTTTGGTAATTTAGATCTATAACTGAAAATTCATCTTCAAGTTCAAATGCAATATTTATTTGCAATAACAACTATTTATAGGGCAAAAGACAAGTGCATGTAAATTTGACAGTGACAAAATGAGACAAGGGGTAGCATGTTAATCCAGTAAAATGCACATTTAAATGGAAAAATTTTGAAGTGTTTTGTCAAAAATTCTTTGGTTTCATTGCAAATGAACTTTGCAAGCTATAAAGCTGCAAATTTTCTTACTTTCTTTTTTAATCCTCTTAACAAACCCATGCACTAAGTATAATTATTATTCCCATTTTACCTATGGGGAAGCCAAGGCTCAGAGAGGGGAAGGAGCCACCCAAGGACCCAGGAGCAGGTTTTGGAATGACACTTCCACCCGAGCCCTCTGGCCCCTGACCCTGCCCACTGCTCTTTCTCCTATTCTTCACATGCAGCCTCATCTAAGCCAGATTGTGCTTCTGAACTGGGAAGTTTCCCAACGTGCACAAATTGTTCTTTATGTGTGCTGTTCAAGACAAACCATTGCCTTGTGGCTGCCCTTTTCCCCAGTGGCTTATCTTGGGACTGACTAGGAGGTGGACACTGTGCTTACATGTGCAATTCCCAGCTCATTCCTTCTTGGTGAACTTGATTTCTTATTTTGGGGCCCAGGAGGGTGATTATTGCCCAAGAACATTCTAGGGTTTACTTGAGGCAAACTCTGAAGAAGGTAAATTTTGTCCTTTCTTCCTTTATTCTCCTTCAGTGACTGCTTTTTTGCTGGTATTACTCAAGCTCCCCAGCTTTATTACCACCTAAAATACTTCCACTGCACCTCTTTTGTGTGCCTGGACCTGTGCTCTATGTTCTACATATAAAGAAAAATAAGATACCTTTTATTGGTAGGCTCAGGACCATAAACAGGTAGGAATAGTGACATGACAGCTGTTATTAAAAGATTCTTCAAGGTAGAGAGAAGCACAAAGCATGGAGTGATCAACCACTTCTAAGAGTAAGTGTCTGATGGTTCCAGGTAAGCTTCTCAGGGCTAGAGCAAGTTGAGCTAGTTTTTGGAGGACATAAGATTCCCTGGGCTGGATTTGGAGGTCAGGTTGAATAATAGGCAGAAGACTCAGTCTCTCTGGAGGTGCAGAGGTCTGAATTACCAGGGCACATGCTGGAAACTGTGAGTGATCCACTATGTCTGGGGCAAAGTCCATGAGATGGAGAGAAATGGGAGGTGAACCTGGAGAGGCAGGCCACAGACAGATAACAGAGGGTTTGTATATCATACTAAACTGTTTGTGCTTTCTCTTGTTGTGACTGAGAAAAGCCAACAAAGGATTTTAATCAGGGTGGCAGCGTTATGAGATTTTTGTTCTGTGGGTTCATTCCAATGGATAGCTGGGAATTAAGATCTCATGGGGAAGATTTTGGAGATATGGCTTGAAGGTGGAGCCAAAGGTAGAGGTAACAGCGCCTCAATTAATGTAGATGCTGTGGAAAAGGAAGACGAGGGTTCTGAGAGCTATTTATGAGAGACTCATGAGAACCAGGATGGGAATGTTGACCATAGGGTTGGGAAGGGTTCTGACGTGAAAAAATCTCATGGATGGTGATACTATTCACCAAGAGAGGGATTCCAGGCCCACCAGGTTTGACAAAGGGTGAAAATAAATAAGTTTGTTTCGAGTGTGTTCTCATTTGAAGTTCTTCTTTTTTTTAATATTTTTAAAAAGATTTTATTTATTTGTCAGAGAGAGAGAGAGTGCACAAGCAGGGTGAGTGGTAGGCAGAGGGAGAAGCAGGCTCCCCAAGTTCTAATAGGACATCCAAGTAGAGACAGTAAATGCAGAGTTAAAAATACACTGCTTAGGCAAACTGGTGCTTAGGAAAGCAATCTAGAGATAGAGATTGGGAAGTATCAGCACACAAGTGGTCAGAGATGGTTTTTGTAAAAAAAAAAAAAAAAAAAAAAGGGAGAGAGAGTCTTCATTTCATTCTCCAGACTGAAAGAGAGCTAGGTAGAGAATAGAAACTCATGGCATGCCAACATTTAAGGGTGAAGAAAGCACAAGGAGATAAAGAAATAGTTTCCTGGAAGTTTAAGAGAAACCAGAAGAGAAAGTTTTCACAGAAGACAAGGGAAGAAAGCATTTTTAAGGAGTTAAATGTCATCAGAGCAACAAGGAATAAGATAAGGAGTGAAAAGAGTCAGTTGGCGGGAGCAGTTAGTAGGTCATAGAGCCCCTGGAAGAGAAGTTCTGTGAATTGATAAGGTCCAGAGCCAAATAGTAGTAGGTTAGGAGTAAATGAAGGTTGAGCAAGTGTTGGGAGTAAATGCAGACCACGGGTTTATGAAGCTGAGGAGAGGGAGGTTAAGTGACTTTGCTGAAGATCATAAGGCTCCTAAGTGGTAATACCAGGACTTCATATCAAATGACCTGATATATTAAAATGCCCTTTGGGGGCTCTCTCTCACTTATTCATTCCTTTATTTATTTAAGTATGTATTGGTCACCTACTCTCTTCTAGACACATCATACAAAGCAAGTTATGGATGATTATCAAGAAGAGTGAAGGGCCTGAGATTTTATTCTACTTGCAAGCTAACTAGTTAGCCTCCAGTTTCATGGATGCTGGCAGGAGACAGAAGACTCTTGGGTCAGAGACAGAGGACAGTTGATTACCTATAGCAATCATAGTACCAGAGTAATTAGAGTAATATCATTTTCTTAAGCCAATTCCCTGAGCCTTAATTCCCAAAGGGTACCACCAACAGAGCCATGTGATGCCTGCACATACAGCAGGCAGTGTTAACAAGGGAGGAATACTGAGTTAGGAAACTTGGATCTTTCTATAATGGGCAGTAAGAATGCCTAACCTTTGCACCAGAGAGAGATTTTAACTCTATTATACTGGACAGTAAACAAATCTACCTTCTGCTCTTAAGGAAGGCACTATCTCTAGTTTCCAAAGCTTTTTGCTATATGACTGTCCTTGAAAAAACAGTCTAGAACAAAGGAGGGAGTGCCTCTGCTTGCAACATTTGTAAAAGTGCAAGAGATCTATGGAAATTTGTCTCCTAACAATGATGTAGTACAGATTATATATTTCCTACCCAATATTCATTTTCTTCCAATAAGTGATAGAAAATTGAAAATAGGCCAGGCAGCAATGTACCTAATTAAAGACTATGTGATAGCTGGAGTCCTAGCAGCCTCCTTATGACCATGAAGATTGTAGCTACATACCAGAAAGGGTAAAGTAGAGTGACAGAAGGAGTCTGGGTCCCTGATAGCAGTTATGGGCTGCCTATCTCTGGATGTCACGTGAGTGGATAAATCTTTATGTATTTATGCCATTATTTTGGGCTCTGTTATTAGCAACCATAGTTGCTATTAGTAACTGAATGCAATTACTAACTAATATGGATGAGGGAGAGACACTAGATAGCAGAGCCCCAAGATAACTAGCAGACTGTAATTGTAGTCTTCATTTTACTACTAATTTACCGTGTTAACTTGAGCATGCCAATTGATCTCTATGAACTTCATATTTATCAGCTAACCGTTAGGTACTTCCCAGTTCTAATATTTTTTGGTCCTCAATTCTTAAAATGTCCTTCCTTTTTAATCTTTCAAAACTCAATTACTGGGGCATCTGGGTGGCTCAGTCAATTAAGCAACTGATTTAGTTTCAGCTCAGGTCATGATCTCAGGGTCATGAGATCAAACCCCATGTTGGGCTCCATGCTTAGCATGGAGTCTGCTTGGGACTCTTTCTCCTTCTCCCTTTGCCCCTCCCCCCTGCCCTCTCCCTCGCTCTCTCAAATAAATAAATAAATCTTTTTGAAAAAACTCAATTATTCAGTATTCCATTCTTTTTGGAAAGGTGCCCATCTGAAAAATAACTAGATGAAAAGAATCAGATAATAGTTTGATTTGCTGCCTCCCTTTTCCCAACACCTGAATATATACACTTTGGAGATGTCTTAACCTAGGGGTATGACTGTCTAATGGATTTCTAGGCATCTTTAAGCTTGGTAGGGCAGGGACTTCAATGGAAATCTCTTGAAATAATGCAAACAGTCTGTCTTCTATAATTTCTGTATTCCTAGTACTTAGCACAGAGCCTGGTATGCAATAGGTCCCTTAAAAACACTTATAGAATGAATAAACAAACACCCTCATTTTAGAGAATAGGAAATTAAGGGCCAGAAATAGGTGGGTCATAACCTCTTTGGTCATATCTGGTAAACTGCTAACTCCAGTGCCCTGCAATGTGGCTTAAAAGTTTTCATATGAAATAAATCCTTGGTAATCTAAAATAGAAGAGGTCAGAAAGAAAAAAAGTGATATTTGAGTTAAATGGTTTCTGATTATCATTTTTTCCTTTCTTAAAGAACAGTAGGTCATTTGTTCACTGGAAACATAGCTGTCAGTTTAAATTATGCCCTTGTTTGAATAAATTGATATTGGATAATGAGGTTTCACTGAATGACTACATGTACTTTTTTCTCTGGGCTAAATAATTCCAATTCCTCTAACCTTTTCTCATGAATTGTATTTTCTCAGCTCTTAATCACTCTCTTTGTTCTCCCATGAGATTGAATAAAAATGTTAACCAGCAACAAATATCATAGAATGATTTTTACATGAACATTAGCCCTATGCTCACCTTTAAATACATCATGCCATTGGTGACGCGGGCGTCAGATTTTGTCTTTTACAATATACTAGAATACTTTCTTATCTTACTAATGTCTAGAATTGCCTCTAAGTTGATATTAATCTGTGGGTCCCTGATGCTAGCTATCTGTATTTTGCCAAGTATCTATATAATTAATATCAAGCAAACAAAACAGCAAGTTGGCATATGGGCTTTTCTCATTTTCAATCTGGATATTTCATTTTTCCACTCATGAATCCATCCATCAATTCATTCAACTAGCATGTGTTATTGCCCTACTCTGTGACAAGCTTTGTGCTAAATGCTAGTGTAGCAATGAAGGAGAACCCAGAGAACTCATAGCCTCAGGGCCAACACCTACTACAAATCAGCAATTATAATAGAGCATGGCCAATGCAAAAATATCAATACAGGATGCTACAGGAACACAAAGGCCCCCTAATGCAATTGGGTTCAGATGTCTTGATAAACAAGAGTAACCAGGCAAAAAAAGGAGGTGGGACAATTGCTGAACTAGGTAATACTAACCTATACTATACATTAGTTATGACTAAAGGATTATAGGATTTAAGGAGATAATTTTATTTATGCTCTTGCCATGACACAAGACCATGATTGGAGTAGAGAGCCTTTCCCATGTCAGGTACTGTGGTAGGTACTGGGGTTAGAGCTGAGAATAAACTAAATATGACAGGAGTTTGATGTCTAGGGGAGGAAACAGACAAGTGAACTGATGGTTAAAATTAGAGTGACCTAGTTCTTTTTAGAACAGTCTTGTTTATTTCCATTATCCTGGTTTAATTATTAACTGTGTCCCCTTGCGCTCTCAAGAGTGTCCTGGTTTGAATGATGAAATTTTATATGGTCATCCTTGTCATAGGACAGTGTGGTAATAGCTCCCCTAGAAGTAGTATAAGGTGTGATGGGAGCCCTGAGGGAAGAATACCAAGAACAAGCTTCTAACCTAGTCGGTGGACCAGTAAACTGACACTACAGATGACTTATTCCTAGAAATTTGCAAAAGACAGTGATGAAGTAAACTCCCTATCAGATAAGAAATACTGGAAAAAAATGATCCAGGTAGCTGTTTTAATAGCCTGGTCCAAGCAAGTGTTGATAACTCTGTTACACTCGTTTAGAAAGAAAGATGTCAATGAAACATCAAGTTGTGCGCATGAAAGTCAGTTCTTCTCATGTGCAATTGAGATGTACAATCAATAGTGTGTGCTTTTGGAGGGGTAACAATATCAATCACTTACAAGATTAGGCAGGTTTGGAAGGCTGTCAAAATGAATCCTGAAGTCAACCAAATGAAACTATTTAAGAATTCCTTGCAGGTCCAAGTAAAATGCTTATGCATGTTTGGAAAGATGTAAATGCACATTTAATCATCAAAGTATTATTTTTTTCCCATTAAACAAATTTATATACCTTAGAGAAAGAAACTTAGGGATGCCTGGATGGCTCAGTCAGTTAAGCATCTGCCTTCTGCTCAGGCCATGGTCCCAAAGACCTGAGATGGAGCTCTGCATTGGGCTCCCTGCTCAGCAGGGAGTCTGCTTCTCCCTCTTGCCCCTCACCCTGCTCATGCTCTCTCGCTCTCTCACTCTCAAAAAAAAATAAATAAAACAAACAAATGAAAAAGGAAACAGGAGCACTTAAACTCAAATGCAAAATATACTTTGAGAATGGACTGAACTGACAAACAACTTACTGAGTAAAAATGACCCCTTTTCTTGTATGTGTGAGGTTGGGGGAGGGGTTCTTTGAGCTGAGTTCATCCAGCCAGGAGACCCCAGCAAGCTAAAGGGGAGGGGGGCTGAAGAGACATCTCTTGTCATTTATCCATGTATTACTCTCAATTTCCTGTAGCCACAGGTCCAGGTGAAAAGAAAGAAGGATAGGCTCTGAGCAGGGCTTTTGAAGGGTCAGGATTAGAAGAAAGAAAGAAAGGAGAAAGACATTTTTAGCACCCCTACAGGCCAGACACTGGTCTGAGTGCTTTACATATGACACCTCCTTGACTCCAACAATGATTCAGGGATAGATTTGACTATGGGAACCTATGGCTTAGGAAGCTTCAGTGATCGGTCCAAATGTAGGCCACAAACACTGATGGTGCCTCATTGAAAGCCCAGTTTAGCTAAACTCCAATGACTTATTTCTTCTATTCATTCTTCAAGGCATAACTTAGGTCTTAAAAAATGGCTATTTTTTAATATGTGAAGTTGTTTAAAGGAGAGGAGATTCCAAATGGCGAGACTGGCATGAATTAAGGTGTTATTTTAGCCAGGGACAGAGCATGTTTATAAAATGTGTACCACAGAATCTTCCATCATGACCTGAGGTAGCCAAAAATACAGCACAAACTTTCTAACAGCAGAACAAAAAAAAGAATAGAAAAAAAAAAAAAACCCAACAACAATGAAATTAAACAGAAATTATCGTGTTCTCTGTAAAAGAATAAACAGAAAATCATAGGCCCCTTATCAAACTTCTTGGTTGCAACCAACAATAACCACTTTTGGTTAACTAAAGCAAATGAGGAATGACATGCCAAAGAATTAGGCTTCAGGAAGTGCAAGAACCCAGGCAGGTCCTGGAATGAAGGAAGCAAACACTGACAGTTTCTTCTGGAAGCTTCCATCAGCAAAAAGATTCAAACTGCAAGAAGGGAATATCTGAAAGATCCAGTTCAGATATGGGTTCGCATATCCAAAAACAAAGGAGGTAGTTTCCCAGAGCAAAAGCTACCTTATAAACTACATGATATCAAAATAAACGATTACGTTTAATTATCACCTCTATGGCTTTAATGCCTTCCCCCTATATATTAGTTTCCTACGGCTGCCATGACAAAATGCCACAAAGTGGGTAATTTAAAACAACAGATTTTTTTCTCTCAAAATTTTGGAGGCTAGATGTCTGAAGTTAAGGTGTCCTTAGGGCCATGCTCCCTCTAAAGGCTCTGAAAAAAAGTACTTCCTTGCCTCGCCCTAGTTTCTGGTGGCTTAAGCAATTCTTGGCATTCCTTGGATTATCAGTGCATCGCTCCAACCTCTGAGTCCATAGTCACACAGCCTTCTCCGTGTGTGTTTGTGTGTTCTTCTCCTCTTATAAAGGCACAAGTTATTGAGTTTAGTGCCCACCCTAACCCAGTATGACCTCACCTAAACTAATTACATCTGCAAGGAACTTATTTCCAAATAAGGTCACATAATGAAGTTCTAGGTATCTATGAATTTGGGAGGCCATGAATTTCTTCGAGCCCTGTCTCTCCTTAAAGCCATTTGCTTCTTTCTGTCAGAAACCAACTACACTGACCTCTAACTGCTGACTTACATGTGTCTTTCTATGGGTCCAAGAAACTTTAAGAGTATGGACGATGTCATGTTCATATTCATTTACTCCTTATGTAGTACAGTGCTTGTACACTGCAGGCACAGAATCAGTTTATTGAATGAATGACTATATAAATGAATACACAACTAATAGGAGACACAAGAAAAAAAAAAAAAAAAAACTACCGGGAACTTGGCATGGAGCCTTACATAAGATTACAGAGCCCCATGGCCCTGTCATAACACCAGAGTAACACTATTGCCGAAACAGCAAATAAAATTATGTTTCCTGTCCCCCAGGCAGGTTTATAATGAATTGAATATTGAGAAAATTGACATTGCTTCTACTTTGATTCTTACAAGTTCTCAGATAAAATAGACAATTTGAAGCTTCCATGTATTTTCCTTATATTTCTCATCTAATTTGCCTTTTCATAGTGTGATTATATCATGCAATCCTGTTTATCTCCTCTTTGCCTTGGCCAACTTCCTTTACATTCACACCCATTGCAGATGAGTTTTGCTTTTCCTTCAAGGATTTTATTTTTATACCCTGCTTGTCTGTGCTTAATTTACATCTTCTTCTCCAGCTTCAAGGGTTTGCCAAACCTGTGACTTCACCTCCTCAACAGCGGTCACTTTCTTCTTTGAAGCTGAGTTTTCACTGGAAGAGAGATGCTGTGTCTTTTGGCTCCTTCTCCTTGTCCATGCTGTCAGAAGATGAGGGCAAACCACACTTGCCCTAAGGATTTGAAGGGATAAGCCTGATACTTTCTGGATGTGAGGAAACAGTCTGCTTCCCTGCTATGATTTGGAACAAGACAGAAAAATGATTCTAAGTTTACGTGAAATCTTCAGAGATTCCATTCCTTAAGCATCGTTCTGCAATGGGCCTGTTTGGGGCATAAGTGGGCACATGCCCTATCTCACAAATTACCTAGGGGAGGCAGGAGGTGGGCTGTCTTTCACTGTTGACCCCAATTCCCACAACATAAGCTTCCTCCTTTGCTGAGCCTGTCCTGATTGCACTTTGAGTTTACAATATACGATTTGTTTTTCATCCTGTTCCATGTCCTTGGAGAGAGTTCTCTTTGATAACCGTGCCAGAAACTAATTGTGAGGAGAACCAATTGTACAGGAGGATGAAGTCCCTGGAGGCCAGAGGTCCTCAGCATCCTGAAGAGAAGGGAGGTGCCATAAGAGGATATGATTCCAGGGAAGATTCCAGACTTCCTTTTCTTGAGAGCTCTCAGAATGGGACACTCAACTCTTCCACTGGAATTACTGAATCTGATGTTTGGAAAGAGGCTAGAGAAGCCATTCAACTCAAGTTCTTTAATTTTGTGAGTTTCTTGGGCTATAAGGTTCATGCTGTGGCCCAAATCACTGGGACCGAAATGGTGCTATAGAAGAGAAGCAGCTTAGAGTCCGATCAACTGGTGTCAGAATCTTACCTCTGTCCCTGATGGGGTTACTTAGGCTAATATTAATAATATTGGTAAGTATGGATTGAGCACATACTATGGGCAATGCACTGGAATGAGTGCTTTACCCCAACAGTATATTTTATCTTAATAACAGTTCTATGAGTAGGTATTATTATTATTGTTATTATATTATTCTTATCTTTTTTATTTCTTACAAACTAAAACACAAACACATGAGTCCAGGCATGGCTCCTAAGGTTATGGAAGTAGTAAAGAAAAGAATCAAGTCTTAGGGCAAGGCTCATGTGCTGAACAACTATGAAATACTGTAAATAAGTATACCTTGCCAAGCCTTGTTTCCTCATCTGGAAAATGAGGCCAATAACCTTACTTATAGATTAATAGAATTCTATAAAGTTGTGCTGGACTATGAATGTGACTAGTCAGTTATCTAGAACATAGCTTGTTGACATGATTGTCAATGCTCTTCTCTTTCCTCCCTTCTCTCTCCTGGACACCACACACCTAAAATCTCACCTGGAGAGACACTGGACAAAAGACATTGCTGTTCCCCATTGGCCGGTGAGGACTGCGTGGTGATTTGGATGACTTGCCCTTTCCCAGACAGCCCCATGAGAGCAAAAGCTTGGAGGAGACTGCGCAAAGCTGCCAAGTCTCACTTTCTCCTCGCAGTACATCCTGCTTAGCCCATGGCCTGATGTGTGTTGGCCAGAGGAGGTTCCCTTTTGCTCCCTGTTTCACAACATCTGAATGAAATGTGGTTCCAAAGGGCACCAACTGAGAGTTACACAACCCCCCGACTCATTCAGGATTAAGAAAGGAAAGCATCCTCTGCAGCCCAGTTGGGGAATCCAATCAACCACTCAGCCCCTTGGAATTCCCGATGGGAAATTCTAAAACTGAGCCCTCTGCAGCCTTACTCCCTAGGGAGCTGTTATTAGGCTTGCTTCGTGAATTCTCACAGTGGTTGTCCTGTGTCAGCCCCCAACTTTACACACAGGAAACTGGGACTCAGCAAGACTCTCAAAGTCAGGCATGAAGGATTCAAACCAAATCTGTTTGATTTCAAAGCCCCTTTCCTCCATTTTCCATTGTTACACCAGACTGGCAGTCCAGGTGACAATATTTAGAAGAACCATTTACAAATATTTATTGAGAGTCTATGATGTGCCAGATAGAGGCGATGGGGATACAGCAGTGGAAAAATGTAACTTTTCTGTTTTGACACAGAGCTTTTAATAGAATCAAGTGGGAAACAGACAATAAGCAAACATGTAAGTATATGAAGTGCCAGGTAAATGTAAGTGCCATGAAAAAAATAAAAGTAAAGCTGAAGAAAGCTTCTCTGTTAAGGTGGATAAAGTGGGGAAGCGATTTGTGCAGATATTGGGGAGAAACATTACAGAAAGTGGAGACAAAAGTTCCATATGCGGAGTCAGGAGTGTGCGTGGCATGTCTGAAGAAGAACATGGAAGCCCGTGTGGCTGGTCAGAGTAAGTCACATCACAGATGATCCCTGCAGGGCAGGGACCTGGTGTTTTCCTGAAAGGGGTAAGGGGTAGTTTGGTGGGCGCTGCGATCTTCAGCGAGTCACTTCATTCTCAGTACCAAAAAGTGGATCGCTGGGACTCCACAGGCACACCCCAACCCCACCTGCACAGCAAAGCCCCTGTGCACCCAGCTGAAGATAGAACTGCCTGGGCCCTACCCCCAGAGACCATGATTCAGGAGGTTTGGGGCTGTGGCTCCATTGGAGGTTCTGATACACAGATTAACTTGGCAGCCAATTCCCTAGATCCACTCTGGGATTTTCCTGATTTACCCCTCTATTCATGATCTGAAATCAAGGGCTGTAAATACAATCTGGAATATAAGCAGGTGTGAAAAGGTTTCTGTTATTGTTATCTGTGTAAGCAATTACAGCATGATCTCATTACTCCCCTCTCTCATCACTGCTTCCTTTCTTTCTCTGAACATGAGGAAGAGATTAAATAGCTAAAGAGGGAAAATTACTACATTCTAATGCAGAAGGCTTTTGGATCAAACCAACTATTTCTCTGTGTACATTCTGATGGCCTGCAAATTGACCCAAACTGGAAACTCATGTACTATCTAAATAATCTGCTTGATATTCTGTAACATTACTCCAATTACTCAACCTTTAAATAAATTTAATCTATTGATTTGGATGCCTTATTCTATTTCACACTCTCTCTTGCTCAAGAAAAGCCTCAGTGGTCTCATAATGACAGTGAAATAGACTTAAAACGGACTCAGGAAATTTCCCCCCCACCCCTTTATAACAAACCCAGACATGATAAAAAGCATAAACAATTGCTGTATTTTTAAGTGAATGAATTTTGAATTTGAGAATTGACACAGATAGCTTTGCCTATAGATCCATGTGCTGTGTTCTAGATTAGGAGAATGCATTTCACAATATGCAATCACAGGTGGAAACTTTGATGCCCAATCTTTTAGAGGATCAATTTAGACCCTAGCTTTCTCTGGCACTAGTTCAGCAGACTTTGTCTGTAAAGGACCAGAAGCAAATATTTTGGCTTTTGGAACATGTGACCTCTGTTATAACCACTGAGTTCTGCCACTGCAGCACAGAAGTAGCTATAGATGAGATGTAAATAAATAGGCGTGGCTGTATTTCAGTAAAACTTCATCCCAAACAGCTGGTTGGCCAGATTTGACTGGCAAGCTGCAGTTTGCCAAATCCTGACTAGTCTAACTCCCCTATTTTTGTTTCCTCTTTTCATTTTAGATTATGACATTGAAACCTGGAAGCAATATTGATTTCAACTTGTGGTACCCCTGAGAAGGAAACCAAGGTCTCTTGACCCTCAGATCAATACTTTTTTGATTCTACCAGGCTGCCCTCTCTTGGGTGTTCATGTTGATATTCAGCCCACACACTCCATCTTCAAATGTAGAACCAGGAATGAGTTGAGTGCAGGCTGGTTAGATTTTGATTTGGGTATGAGTCCACCACCAGTAAGCCTTGTAGCTGTTGCCTATTTGTCTTTTCTTTTTGGCCGTGGGGCTATGGAAGGCACTTCTCACCCTAATCTCTTTTAAAGGTACATTTATACCTTCTGCAACCACAGCAGTTTAAGAACCAAGACACTAAATGAACTGAGAGTAAAATTTTTGTGGCCAGCGGTGAAGACAATATCCATGTTCGCGCCAAACAGATCTACAAATGCAATCCAATTTCCATTTCTTTTGGAAATAACTTGTCCTCTTAGAAAGCTTCTTACTTACTTTCCTTTGAGGATAATTTGTACTCAGATAGTACCATCAATTCCAGCTAAAATTTCCCTCGCTGGGGCCTAAAATTCCATTCTTTTTTTTTTTTTTTTTTTGAGAAGTAAGATAAAAGAAAGTAGATTGCTTATCTTGATGGAACAGGAAGTACCAAACTCCAATTTCCTGTGGATCCTGCAACCTTGCTCCAAAATGTTGGGTACATTTTTTGTTTTCTTGTAGTGTTTTATCTTCCTCTTTTCCTCTTTCTTGCAATAACAAAGTAACAAAAGAACAAAACTTAACATTTATTCCTTATTTTACTCTTTCCTATAGGAATCCCCCATATTGAGTTGACTTTTGATCAGAGTGAAGAGTTCTGGAATTTTCTGTGAAATTGCCACTTCCTGTTTATTAATGAAGGTTGAAAGACAACAGTCCTTCAAGCTAATTGCAACTTTCTCTTTCCTATGCTATTAACTCCTCAACAATGATTCCAGCGTTACTTTATGCTCCTTTGCCCTTATTATAATGACCACACCCATGTCTTAAACTAAAACTCAAATCCTGCAGTGGTTTATTTCCTATTCATTTCAGGAATAAAATTGAAAAAGATGACATATGTGGACATTTGTGGAATATTTTGGACAAAATATGTTTAGTTGCCATTTTTATTGTTTTATTTTCAGCATTTTTTCCCCCAGGCTATTTTATTTTATGCCAGTTCTCTGGATACTGGAATAAAAAACTTCAGTAGGTTTCCAGTATCTGGTTATCAGGCCTCCTATTTCTTAAGTTCTAGGAGTAAAATGTCCTTTCCTCACTGTTACTAAAAACTAATTCTCTTTAGCGATTTAAAAGTGTTTGAAGGGAAATATAGCCCTGCCCTTTTAAAGATCAAAAGCCATTTGTATCAGCAAAAAATCAGGTTGTAAAAACCCCATAAGACAAAAGCTATAGTCAAAAAGTCATCTTAAATAATTCTATGCAAAATAAATTCTACCCAACAAAATAGTTCAAGGGAAGAAATAATGTCGACCTATGATTTTCTATAGACCTTTTGGAAATTGAAGCGAGAATTGGAATAACTATTTGCAAAAGCATCAGAGATGAATCATGCTATTAGAAACTGTCCTTCCCTCACCACACCCACCTATGAGAGAACCAGCTGGGGCCATGGGTAAGATAACTAAAGTAAAATAAAAGTATATCTTGGTTGTATATTTCTATCAATTGTCTTCATAAGAACTTACCCTAACAAAGAAAAGTTGAATGGCTAGCAGGGTTGCCTTAGAAACCTTAAGGCATATTGATTTCAATGTTTGTGCCAATTTCTATCCCAACTTTTGACAGATTGATTGATCGACTGGTTGATTGCCTACTGTGTGCCAGGCATTGTGTGAAGCACTATAATGGTAGTTTCTGTTTTATGGGTCAACATCACTGCCACTAGCATTTGACTTTGCTGTAGTTACTCACATGAAGTTATCTTTCGAACATCCAAGGGCCTCCTCACTTCTCCTTACATTATTCATTTCTATGGTTATAACCATTCTGCTGACAATAAAGTATACAAATACCTTATTTCCATAACAGTTACTCTTGGTGTGATGCTTGGTGAGCTTACTCTTATTCTTCAAGCCTTAGTCTATATCTGAGCAGCACGGACTCTAGGACTGATGACATGTAGGCACTAGTAATACAGAATGAGTGAAGCATGGAACCCTTTGCTCTAGCTGGAGAAACACACATATGAGCAAAGAAATGTCATTTATTGTGACAAATACTTTAATAAAATGCAAGAGTCATTTGGGAAGAATATAACAGCATCATCATGGATGACAATCTTCCCATAAGTGAACTTGATTTGAATCTTGTAAGTACACAGGGGTGTTATTACTCCTTTTGTGAGGTCAGCTCCACTATTTCTGATAGCTCTCCTTTCCAGAATATAAATTCTGACCTCCACTTCCTGCCTCAGACTTGAAAGGCATTCAAATGTATCTTCTTCTACCCCAAAGTTCTTACTCACTGATAACTCACTAGCATCCCAAGACTAGACTAAGGACAGAACTCCTTTCCTGCCAAGAAATATTTATATCTACTTGTGACACCATCCCAGAGATTGCAGATGAATTTTGATCATGATTTATTTGAAAGTCCCCCAATACACATATCTTTATTACTTCTCCAGTGAGTTCCACTGGGTCTCTGAAAATAGATCTCCTTGTTGCTTGACTGACTTGACAGATGCTATTCTTGTACAGTAAATTCTATACAACTCTGGATTCCTCAATATATGTTTGTGAACTCCCTGTTTTTTCTCTCTTTCTGCTCCAGTCACATGATAAAATTAAGGTTGTGTATGTGAAAAGGTGTGACAGAAAGAAACACAAAAGAGGGACCAAAGGAGGAATTTCTCTAATACAAATGGAAGTAAAATGTAGTCCATTTGGCGGGACACCTACTTAGGAGGCATACCTACCAGAAGAAAAATGTGCCTGGGGAGGAGGAGATGTGCAAGAGATGAAGCTGGGAACACAGGTAAGAGCCAGATTATGAAGTGTTTTTTTATGTCATGCTGAGGATTTTGAGCTCCATCCTTAACATAATAGGAGATTCATGGAAGATTTTAACCACATCAGTGAAGCAAGGGGAGAACACAATTTTTTCTTAAAGTTACCTTGGTGGCAATAGTGAGAATGGATTGAAGCGGCTCAAAAAGAACAACAGGTTTGGAAGCTGTTGAAAAAGTTCTAATGAGGAGGAACTAAATAGGAGCCGAAATAGAAGAAGCCAAGAACAAACAGGAAATGAAGAAACTTTTTAAAGAGATGAAATTGTCCAAATTTAGTTCATAAAGACACTGGGGACTGAACTGACTCATTCATCATCCATTCATTCATCCATTTGTTTGTTCATTCATTTATTCCACAAATATTTTTGGCTGCTATATGCCGGGCATGCCTATGCAGGGCAGTGAACAAAATGAATGCTCAGCTCTCATGTGGTTTACAGTCCAGTGGGAGTGCAGAAGATTATAAGAAGCAAATACAGATATAGTCACAGAGTTATTACAAATAAAAGACTAGATAATTTAGGGGGTATTTTTTTAGTGGGGTTGTCAGGAAGACCTTCTTGAGAAGGAGATATTTGAAAAGGCACCTGAAAGAAGTGAAGAAACAAACACTGTAATATAGTTAGAGTGAGTTTTCTGGACAAAGCTGATAGCATATTGCATTCCCTAAAGCAGTGCACTCACTTAGGGTAGCATTGTAAGAGAAGCATCAGGTTGGAGGGTAATGCATTTTCAGAAGATGTCATTTGCCTCCCTTCAGCATCCCTTCCCTTTGAGTCCCAGTCATGAATCCATCCTTGCTCTCTTTTCTGAGGGTCTGGAATATTCCCCTGGCTTATTTTTAACTTGCTGAAATCCTAAAGGCACAAGGTTATGCTTGGCCCCTAGAAGCACCAGGCATTTGAAGGGTCTTGATGCTTCACTTTTGTTTCCAGTATGTTTTTTTGCTTCCTTTTAAAAAAATGTCCTACAGAGGCTGTTTATTACACTGCAGCAGTCAGCATGCACCAAGCAGAATTGCTTTTCATAATAAACCTATTCATCTCTGGCATGTCAGAAATTTCTCAAATTGATACTTATAATAAATATGATTAATACCATATTGTATTTCAGTTGTTGCTGTAAAATAATTGGGAACAAATATCGTATTGTGATGTTGACAGTGTTGGGTCGGTTGGTGCCAAATGGCTGGAGCAGCCAACTGTATTTCATTAACAACCACATTGCTACAATGCTATTAAGTTTTTCATAATCCTTTTACTCAGGGTTGATCATTCATTCTGTTAAATTCTTGCAACAATCACACTGGAAGTAAATCTGCCGGCGACATTCTGAGCAAGATGGGCTCCCACAGGGACATTAGGTGGCCTGCCTGTGAAATATGCTAGTCAGGTATTGCAATGTTGGGCTTAAGGATATGAAAAGGCGGGGCGCCCGGGTGGCTCAGTTGTTAAGCGTCTGCCTTCAGCTCAGGTCATGATCCCAGGGTCCTGGGATCGAGCCCCACATCGGGCTCCCTGCTCAGTGGGAAGCCTGCTTCTCCCTCTCACACTCCCCCGCTTGTGTTCCCTCTCTCGCTGTCTCTCTCTCTGTCAAATAAATAAATAAAATCTTAAAAAAAAAAAAAAAAGGATATGAAAAGGGGTCAAGGCCAATAGAAATGTAAACCAGGACTTGCATTTGGGGGGCAGGATGGGGAGAAAGGGGCATGATTTTAAAAGGGTGGTAACATGCCTCATGATCCCACAGCCTTCTCTAACCTTACCTGTTTCTCCCTTAGCATCAGCTGAGAAAGGCAGATGGAGAGTTAGTTCCATTTCAACATAATTAATATTATGCCATAGGAAAGTCCAGAGGAACCAGCAATGGCTTCCCAAGAAGTGGAGACAGACACTTCAAGTAGGTCTTTCAGGACGAACAGGACTGAGCCAGAGAAAGTTATGGAAGAGGATTTGAGTCAAGGAAAAGCACGGAACTTTGGATACAGAAGCTAACACAGAGTAGGCAGTTAACCTTCCTTCTCTTCTTTCCTCTTCCTCTCCCTTCCTTTCTCCCATAATCAAGTCCTCATCCTGCCCTGTCTCCATTAGCTCTATCTTTGCCTTCCTCCTCCCAGAAGATGTCTGAGTTTTTTAGCTCAAGCTATTATCACGTCCTTCCCATCCATGCCAAAACAAATTACTACACCTTGGCTACTAACATACTTCTACCACTTCCTGTTTTCCTGACTCTTCAATAGCCTTCTACTTTCTACTGCTGTCCTTCCTCTACGCTAAGGTTCACGTTGCCATCTGTAAGCTCAGGCTCCTATACTGACACTCATACTCTAGCATGTTACAGTTCCTAGAAGCACTTTCTTATATCAGCATCTCTTTGTTGTTGGATGGTGTGGAACATGTAATTCCTACCCTATTTTTCCCATGATGTTCAGAGAGATGTCAGAGCTTCTACAAGTTCACCCAGGTGGGGAGGGGCAGAACCAGCACTTAAATACAGTTTCAAACATCCAAGTCCAGTTCACTTCCAACCATATCATGCTATCTCAAAATACCGTTGGCCTAGATATAAGCCACACTACACCAAGAACCCCATCCCCAGGACGAAGACCCCACATTACCCACAGCTTGCAAATGGCTTCAGATGTATTTGCTAAACTTTGAACTTTGTATCATTTTAAATTTTGTTATTTTATTTTCAGAAGTGGAAACAGCTGGCTTTACTAAACCCTTGGGCCCTTTCACTTTCCTATGAAGGTCTCCACCATATGTAGCTGTTCTCTCTTGAATAAGTGTTGCAAGGTTGAGTTATGTGCCTCCTAATGATGTCACCCAGGAGGGGAAATCTGGCTTCTCTGCTCAGTTTGTTCTCTTACCAAGTGATTGCATGAATTTGCTCCCCAAAATGCAGTTCCGTCTCCACTGACTCCTACCGGGAGGGACCCGGTTGGATGCAGTGTCTCAATCTGGGCAGCTTTCTTAACCTCTGTGTGTGGGGTGGCATCCCTTGCGATTGGGTGGGATGTTGCTGTACATTCCATTTCGAATGCTCTGGCTCATACTCGTTCAGGATATGCTCCCCCATGTCAGGGTCTGCCTGTCGTTTCCTCAAGAACTACTTGGATATTCAACACACTCTCGGATCCAGCACTGCTGAGAGACCCCAAGGAAACTCTGAAACTTTAGCCTGAGGCCTCTCCACTGTTGTTTGCATTTTGGAAAATGCCAATTTGCCTCTTTGGCTGCCAAATATCTCCTCCAAATACATTCTGTGAGCCTTTAGTCTTGTCCAAGGCCCATATAATGTTGGGTCTTGTTTCAAGCTGGGCCCCCATCTCTATTTCAGGGGCCATATTGTTTACTTGCCATTTAGAGAGAATATAATTCATGAGAAAAAAATTGCATGGGGCAGATAACAGCTATTCTCAACTGATTGTCATGTCTAATTTATATATCAGAAGCACTATTTTTTTTTCATTTATTTAAAAAGTTAGTGAATATTTCTGAGTGCCTACTGTGTGTCCACACATCAGGTTATTTCCATATCACTACTCAGTTGATTTCTATATTGACCAGCACTATCTTTATGACTAATGTTACAACCTATTTGAGCCAATGTAGGTAAAAGAGGATATTTATGGGAAGAATACTGGGGAAATCGCACATAACCACAGACTGGGCAGGGTGGCATGGCCTCAGGGTCTATTGGACTTGTGATTTCAGCTGTTCATCTTGTGTCTCTGTTTCTCTCAGAGGGCCAGTTTCATTCTCTTCTTCACCAGGTTGGCTTCCAACAGGGTACGGAATAGGGGCACCAACAAATTCTGAGCTTCATATGCCATTTCTTCTACCATCATAGATAGTTTACACATCTTTTCTGCATTCCAGTCGCAACAGTTCCTGGGAAGTTCTCTAACTGGCCAGTCTTGGGTCAGATACGCACTCACAGCCCAGTCAGCTGTAATCACAGAAGGCGGTAGAGTACTGGCTGATTCATAGAGCCATACATTGTATGAGGATGCGTTCTTGAGTAGGAGAGAAAGGACCGGAGTTACTTAGGTCAAACACATTAGAATTCCAATATTTCATCTATAACTAGGGAGCGAATTATCTGACTAAACATCTTTGTACTGAGTGCCAGCATCATTATTTTGCTTAAAGGTTATATTCAGGGGATCTTATTTGAGCCAGCACAGCTCTAAGCACCGAAAATGGTGGTGACTAAGACAAAGTTCTGTTATGGTGGAGCTTAAATTAAGTAGGGAAGATAAAAGTGTGTGAACAAATGAAGAAGAAAATTAAAGACAGTGATAAATACTAAATAAAACCTTGAGAGAAAGAGTATGAGGAAATGGGTGAATGAGTACTTTACCTAGAGTGGTAAACCTCTGTAAAGAAATGACACTGAGCTGAGGCCTGAATAATTTGATGAAAGAAGAACATACCGCGCAGAGAGACCAGCCAATGCCAAACCACTGCAAAGCCCCTGTGGCCAGAGTGAGCCTGGCAAGTTCAAGGAATAGAACGATTACAGTGGCTCGAGTATTACAGAGCTGACACTGGGGTTCAACCACAGGTCTTAGGGACTCTTAAGATTTTGCCCTTTCTACTCTGTCTCTGGGGTCTCTGCTCAAGGTCAAGGCAAGAAGGAGTAGGGAAAGCCTCCCTGACTCTCCTTTCGTGCTTCAGAACAACATCGGTGACAAAATCTGACATCCCAGACACACATTCCTTGAGTCCCACTCCACCTTACATACTTGGAGTGGCAGAAAACTCACTATCATTTAATTTTTAGACAAGTCTAGCAGCTAGAAAATCCTTTCCCCTTTCAAAAATGCATATCTTACTTTACCTTATCATATTTCCTGCACATTGGAGCTTGTGTTGCTTTTGTTAACAGGCAGGATAAAGCTAGTCCCTCTTCCTTCGAAATGTCTGTCAAATATGTGAAGTTAATGCCTACATTTCCTTCATTCAGTTCTTTTCCCCTCATAAGAAGCACCCCCAGGTTCCTTTATTATTTCTCAGGGGTTAGGTGTGAAAATCCTGACCACCCCTTTCCCCACTGTCTTTTAAGAGGTGGCATCTGAAGAGAGTGGCATGACCACTGCCGGATGCTTTGGGATTAACACCTGTCTTGTTTTGGACTGAAGATCTTTATTAATGTGGCCTAAGAATTGAATGTTTGGCAATATCAATATACTATTTTCCTACATACACCATCCATCAAAGCCCAGAAGCATCTCCCCTAACATATCTAATCCTTGAGTGCTTGCTTTTATTGTCAGGAAGCTCTAGCATCTGAGTTTGGGAAACCAGCCCAAATACTCTGCATTGGTGATGCATGCCACACTACACTATCTCACAGAATTGAATCTTTGGAGCACAGGAACACTGGGCTTCTCCATTACGTGGACTCCACACCTCCAGTCCCCAACTAGCCAGGATTAGAGGTTCTTGACAAAGAAACAAGCTGGCAGGAAGGGTTTAGAATATAGAAGTGTACACACACACACACATTTATACACATACACATATGCATACATATTTACATGGCTCTATATAAGTTCAGCCTACTTTATTATATTACATAAGGAATAGAATAACTAAATAATTAAAAGTACAACCTAACTTTTTTTTTTTTTCCAGAGAGAAAGAGAGAGCAAAGAGGAGAGGAGAGACAGAGGGACAGAATCTTAAGCAGGCTCTACACTCAGCATGAAGCCTGATGTGGGGCTCAATTTCACAACCCTGAGATTATGACCTGAGCTGAAATCAAGAGTCAGATGCTGAGCCAACTGAGGCACCCAGGTGCCCCACAACCTGACAATTTTTAAGGGCCATAACAATCAAGAGGAAACTATCTTCAACAGTGGGCCTAATGAAGTTGGAAAAGTATAATCAGTCCCATAAAAAAGGATTGCGATTGCAGGGAATGGAATAAAAAGAGATTTTGGATTTCTAGTGCAAGCTCTAATATTACAGTCAACAGGTTATTTCTGTGTAGAAAAGGAATTGCTGCCTGACTTTATTCTATGGCTGTGAGTCTGGGTAAGCTGGGGAGAAACTGGAGGAAGCTGATATGAACTGAGCTAGACACAGTACATTCATGTGTGTGATCTTACTTCATCTCACAATTGTCCTTTTAAGATTTTATTATTCCCACTTTCCAGATGAGGAAAGAGAGGATCAAAGGGCCCCAGATGTAACCGCCTCTGGATGAAGCCTGAGTCCCATGACCCTGAATGACCCGAAGGATCTGTTAAGCATGTGGCACAGGATCCTTTGTGTCAAGTCCTACGTCCACAGCTTCAAGGAACAGAGGTTATTGAAGAGGGGCTAGAATGACTTCATCTCCAATTTCTAATTTTTCTTTTCCTTTGTCTCTTTCTTCCTTCATTTCACCTTTCAAAATAATTTCTCCAATCACATTTCCTTTCCAAATTTCCTCTTAGCCCATGTAGCATTTCCTCTTTTTCGACTGTTACAAATGGCTGTCTCCTAATTGGCAAATTGGAAGAAATATGTTATTCCCTGAGAATAATTAACTCTGCTAATTGTATATTTGTAAAGGGATAGAGAGAAGCCTCTTCTTAGCCTAGCCAGGAAATGCAACATGGCACTTGATTTATCAGTAGAAAATGGCAGTGGGTATGTTAGGAATGATGTTACAAGTGGTGAGAAGATCCCAATTCTTTAAAATTCAAAATAATGTAATATTAAAAACTGAGAGGGAATAAATATAGTGGAAGTGCTCTGAAATATAATCCCTGAGATTTCTGACTTTCTGCATATTTTATTTTATTTAGGTGGGTATCAGTTGCCATGACTTTAGTTCCATGCTTGGTAATGTATTTTTGAAAGTTCTAAAATATAAGTATTTCTTCAGTGACAAAAGACACTTTACTATATTCCCATTCCTTTCACATGCTACCTACACCATCTGGTAGACTCATTTATTAATTTAGTTATTTACTCAATTAATAAATTTTTTTGACATCCATTACAGGACAGGCATGTACTAAATACCCAGTGATAGGGTAATGTTAAGAGAAGACTATTCCCACTTTTGTGGGCTTTGCAGCCTCTGGGGAGAGAAGCCATAAACAACAACAACAACGAAACAACTAACTGTTACAAAATAGATCAGATCTATGCAGGACATAATGTGGGTGATGAGTGATGTGGCTGAGCACGTGCCAGCTTAGCTAGGGAGGTCAGAATTAAGAGGTGGCATGAAGATTTCCTAAAGAGGAAAAGGAGTTAGTCATGTGGGAGAAGAGTAAGTAAAGAGGATCCATTTCTCTTGTAAATGAGGACAAGCCCTTATTTAATAGGCAGTACTGGGGTGCACAGAGACCCCTGGAATTGTACAAACCACTCTGCACACCAGCTGCACAGTGGAGATTAGAGCATTTAGAGACCCTGCTTCCTGACTCTCAGCATTTTGACTCTTCTCACTGGTCTGTTTCCTGTTTTCCCCATTTTGCCTTTTTTTTCCTCCTTTTTTGCCTCCCTCTCTCTCTCTGTCTCTCTCCCTGCTGTCATCTCCAGAGTCCTGCTAGATTTCCCTTTTCTCTATGCTGGACAATATACTTTGAATAAACAAACTGAACAGGACAGGCTTAGACATGTTTATAGTGTGTGCTGGAGAATATCAAAAGCAAAGCGCGAGTGAGGCCTGGGGACCCTCAGCCAGGCAGGCTTCACATTGTTTCTGGGTGAGAGGGCGGGTCCCCTGCCTCAGCTGGCTTGTGCTTGGTTCCCTAATAATGGAGTGTTATCTAATTGGTGCTTCCTTTACATCAATGGAAGTAGGAGCACAAGACACGGAGACAAAGCAACATGCCAGGAGTTAAGTATAAGTGAGGGTTCAGACCCATCATTCCAAGGGCTTTGCGGTAATATTTAGGACACCTCCTAATGACTAAGGCATATATCCTAGGGCGGGTCAGCTTCATATAAGACATCTGGCATGTATTTTCTGGTCTAAAATTATAGCACTCCCCCCTCCAGCAATTTATATTTCTAAGAAGATGGGAGAGAACTATGATGTACCATTCGACAAATTCTTTGTCACTTAAATATAAGATAAAAATTAAAAGTCCAGGACTGTTATTATATTGGGGTTTAAAAAAATACACACAAGTGATGGAAGTTTGCCAAAATTAACTGTGGATTTGTTTCATTTTCTTACCATTCTTGTGAATACTATGCATTGAGAGGGAATTGCTGATCATGATTTTGTAATTAATTAAAAAAATAAAGTAATTCCAGAGTCAGGGAATATTATCTGTTACATGAAAAGCTTGACACCCTCATTCCCCATCTTTAATCACCTAAAAGCCATCAAGTCAGATGGTTCCTCTCCATTTCTTCCTAAATCCTTATGGGGAATATCACAGAGCAGAAGGCAAAGAAACTCAACCAAATGTAGGGCTTTCCCAGAGAACTTCCTGAGGCACAGAAGCTTCTAGTCAATCTTTGTTGGTTGTGAGCAGCTGCCAGATAGGAATTTCACTTCACAATTGTCAGATATGTCTATGATAGCCTGTGCTGGAACAGAAGAAGAGTGGAGAAAGTGACAACGAGGATTCCTTTGGCTATACAATAACAGAATCACTTCCCGTGGTGGCCCCAGCTCCCCGGGAGATCCACACTGACTGGCTGTGGTCAAGGTAATTACTGCTGGGAGGATACTGTCCTTCCCCAAGACATCAGTCTTCCGTTTTAGGCTACATCTGGAGCATCTCCCCAGGAATCATCCCTTACCTTTTGCTAGCTCCCAAATGTCTTGCCTTGAGTTGGCTAAGAAAGGGATACAAGGATGTATTCTTCCCTTCCTTAATTCAGTGGCTTTCAAATGCTGTTTCCAATTAGAATCTTATTTCCAAATCTTTTGTAATATCTCTGCATGTGGTTCAGAGAAGAGCAGGACTGCCTGGTTTAGGTCAGGGAGAGGTTCGGGGCTCTGCCTTGTTACTTCTCCCTCACTCCCATGAGGGGACTTCTGAGGTACATTTGAGCTTCTTGAATCTAGTTTGGAGTCTTGGAGAAGTTCCAACTCTCTTTCTATGGCTTTTCATCAGTTCAAATCAAGGAATATTTGTTGAGACTGTCTACCCACAAAACAGTGAATGAAGGTCTTAAGGGCATGTGGACCTGGGACAGCCTGAGCCAGCTCTTTAGTCCTTCTTTTGCCCCACAGATGAACTATGAACGTAGTTCTACTGTATTATTAATCTTCTTTTTCTCCAAATAAGTTCCATCATGGGCCTCTACCACAGACCCCTTTCTGTCCATGTGTGTGGTGTATGTGTTCCTACCACCTGAATCCTATTCCTGGGCATCTCTCCTCACTCCACTCCTTAGACTGCCTAGCCCCATCTTCCCCATTCTCTGACCTTGGTCCTGCCTTTGGATACCCTTCTTCGTGTCTCCTCTAACCACTCCCCTGGACTTTGTAGTCTTTGATTCCTCATCTTCCTCTCTCAAGACTTAGACATAGTTCTCCTTTCCACATTGCCCAGAGATCAACACAGACAATTCCCATGTTCAGTTCTGTCCCCCAGGACTCCATCCTGGGCTATATATTTTATCTGATTGCCATAATGTTTATACTTAACAACATTTATCTTTAAAAGTCCTGTAGGGTGGGTCAGATTCAAAGATGTATTTCCTTCTTTTGGGGGGTTTGGATCTCAGTACTGTGCTTCTGAACCCAGTACAAACTTGGATCGATGACTCTGCCTTTACAGTGTAACCCAAATGCATAACAGGCAACCTGCTAAGCAAACGTCATGGTTAAATTCTTATAGTATTATCAACATCTTGAGTGTATGTGTATGTGTGTAACTATCCTTTAACTTAACTGTACATGTCTTTCATACATTTTCCTTTTGCTTCTGAGATGACTACGAACCGTAGGATTAGTGCTGCAACATGCTAGAATTTATTTCTGGGTCCACATTAGAAAGCATACCCACCATAAGCATGATCATCAGACTTCTCTTAGAAAAGGTGGAATTAATGCTGGAAATCCCATTCATTTCATGTATGGAGAACATATATATCAGCATAATATCAGCAACATGCCTGCTCTCAGATGTCCCTTCAGCCACGCGGCTCTCCTGACACTTGCATGGTCTCACCCTCCAGCCTCCGCATCCTCCTCTTATGCCACTTTCCCACTCAGCCCCTGTGGTCCAGTCACCTCATCAACATATTGGGCTTTGCTGAGCAAGGCCTTTGGGTTTGTTCTTTTTCTATCTGGAATGTTCTTTTGGTGACTGGGACATTTTCCTCCATGTAATTTCAATTCAAATGTCAGTTTTTCAGAATGGCCTTTTCAGATCACACCATCTAAAGCAGACAGACAGCCCCGTCCACATTGTTTTGTAATCATAAAAATTATATCTGTGAGTGTGTGTATACATATACATGCATATGTATATAAACACATGTATGAGTATGTGTATGCATATACACACATATGCATATAAATAGACGTGTGTACGTGTGTGTGTAGGGTTGAAAACTTATAAAGTATAAATACATATAGAGAGAATAGACCTCTAATTCCGCCATCCAGATAAATACGCTGTTACTACTTTGGTATATATCTTTTCTTCTACATACGCTGTTATACAGAATGGATATTCTAATTCAAATATAATTATGTCTTGTTTTCACTTAACTTTTAATCATGGCTTCTTTGTACTTATCAATAACCTCTTTGTAGTTACAATTTTAATAGTGTGCAATGTGCTATCTTATGGAATTATTATAATTTACTTAACTATTCTTCTCGTTTGACCTTTCAGTTGTTTTCACATCTTTTTTTTCAATAAACATATAGCACTGTAATAAAGACGACAACAAAAGTGAAAGATAAAGGCAGAATCTGGTGTCTCTATCTTGCTGATATTTGAGTAGGATTGACAGGTTTCAAGATGACCAGTTGTAGAAGTAAGGTATATAGTCCTGAGGAAGCTCTTTGAGCTTAAGGATGTATACATTCACGTGTGCATGTATGTGTGTGTGTGCGCACATATGTGTAGTAGTAGTGATAGTATTAATGCATCAATAATTTGGAGCCAGAAATATTAGCTCTGGTTACAGAATTCGGTAATTTGAAAGATCACCTTAATGATTATGTATGCAAATATGCCAAAAGTAGCTAATCTTTAATGTAATTAAAACAAACAGGTAAGTTTATGAAGAAGATATTCCAGCTGTTGAAGTCAATCAAATACTCATAGCTTACTATAATGAACCAAAAGAGAGAAAGACACGTCCTCTCTCCTGGTAATAGCACTCAAGTTCATAGCTACTTATACACACACTCACCCACACAAATAGCGAAGCCTTCACAAAAAGAGACATTGTACATCATATTTCAATTTATGGATGACACTTAATTGAAATACAATTATAGCATAATGATTAGGAGAATGGACTCTGGAGTCAGACTGTCTGAATTCAAATTCCAGCTCCACCCTTGCTAACTCTGTAAATTTCAGCCTATTCTTTGACTTTTTTACACCTCAGATGCCTCACCTATAAAATGAGATTTAACGTTACATAGACCATAGTTAATTCTTTGATGTAGATATAATGGGGTAATACATGTAATGCTCTTAGTCCTGGCTCACGAGAACTCCTCCATTGATGGTAGCTATAACTGCTGTTTTATTAGACTCACTTCTAGCATTATTTGTGGAAGATCCAGTTTTCACTTCAGTATGTGCTTTGATTTCTCTAAGAATTATACCAAGGCAAAATCCCCCAAGAATTATGCCAAGTAGCTTTGTATAGGGAGAGGCAACTGATCTCACTTCATTCTCTTGAGTATCACTTAACTCTTGAGTCATTAATTCATTAATTGAACAGCTGGTGGATACCTACTATGTTCCAGGCACTGTGCTTAGTGCTAGGGGTTCAGGAAATAATAAAGACATGGTCCCTGGTGTCATGGAAGTCTCATCCTACCAAACATTTACAAAATTCCCTAGTACATATCAGCACGTCTGTTTCTTGGAGTCATGCCATGCTCTCTTTAAAAGCCTGGATAAGTTTGTACAAAATTTCTCTGTGTTCCCAGGGCAAACAGGAGGTGCAATGGAGTTAAGAAAAACATTTGCTAAGGAAGAACATAAAAGAATTGAAGGCAGAAAGTACAAGCAGTGTCCAGCTAGATATCTTCTCAAGGAGCAGGTGTTATATTAAGGAAACCATCCAGGTCTTGGTCTCCAAAATACCAACCTGTTTCTTAGAGATCACTGATCCTTGGCTCCCTCTAGACCTCTGACCTCCATGAGGCCAACCATTGACTCTTCTGCCCTGCTGTAACTTAGATGCAAAATACTTTTCCTCCTATGAATGCAAAATCTTTTCCTAACTTGTTTTCCCCAGGATGAATTTTCTACAGTCAGGGCGCAGTGTTGCCAGACATCCTTTGAATCCCAATGACCTCCTCACCTAGGTTGTCAGTCCCATACCTTCTCAAACCAACTGCTATGCTAGACTTCTCCATTCCAACAGGGATGTATCCAACCCACTGACAGGCTCAAGCTGGTGTTGCCCAACAGAAATATAATGTGAGCCACATATGAATTTTAAAATTTCTAGTTGCCACATTAAAAAGGTAAAAAGACACATGTAAAAATTAATTTTAACATTTTTAAAATTTTTAATAAAGTGTGTTTTATTTAAATCAGTATAACAAAATTTTTACCACTTCAATATACAATCAAATATAAAGTATTAATGAGATATTTTGCATGATTTTTTTTCAAACTGAATCTGAAATCCAGTTTGTATGTTATGGTTACAGCATATCTCAATTCAGACTAGCCACATTTCAAGTGCTCAGTAGCCACATATGACCAATGACTACCATGTTGGACAGTACAGACCCAGGAAATCCAAGACCTTCACTACACAGCAGTGCTAACATACACATTGCAAGAATTCTCCCACCCACCATTGCAGGAGGGTCATTCTCTCATAACCTCTTACTTCCTTTCTCCCATGTACCCTTCCAATACTAATAAATCAACTCCTTGTCCAAGTATCATACCCGAAAGATGTTTCCCACCATGCCTTCAGGAACCTTCCATCCATATAACTCTGCCTCAATCCAACCCTCCCTATTGTAAGTCACAGTTTCACATTTCTATAGCAATGCTTTAATACATCATCCTCAGCAACCATCATTAAGAATCTTACTGTACATAGTTCTGGACTGAATATGGATTACATAAGGGACACTGGGATATTCTCCTGTACTTTAGACCAGATTGTGTCTGTAAACACAACCGCAGCTTTGCTTGCGTCTTTGCTGATGGTTTTATTCTGTTAAATGCAATTTTTGTGCAGTTAGAAAACTAATTTGAAAGGTGAAAAGAACAAACACACAGGGTTGTTGTGTTACTTGATTGTATTGATTGGTCTGTAAGTCCAAAATAACCAAGCCAGTCCTATGAACAGATAAAAATTAACGCAACTACTAAGAGAATCTCCTGGGACCTGAACTCTGGCATACACTTTTACAGAGCTAATTTTCATTTTCCTTTTCTTTCATTTTATTTTTCTATGAGATAAAACAAATTCAATGGTCAAACAAGATTATATACCAGTATGTGAAAAATAGTTTAACTTTCCCACTCAAGCTTCACTGCTTCTGAAAAGCCTTCTCTTACTTACCCAGCAGTGGGGCAGGTGCCCCTAATCTGTGTGCCTATAGATTTCTTCCAAATCTCCTGCCAAAAGAGTGTAATGGCTTTTATAAAAGTGCAGACTCTGGAGCTAGACTCCTGAGTTCAATTCCTGGCTCTTCCATTAATTAGTTATATGGCCTCAGGCCACAGTTTAACTTCTCTGTCTCAGTTTCCCCCTTAATAGTGCCTGTTCTTAGAGGTGTTATGTTCATTGAATGAGTTAACGTGCAATAAGCAGATAGCTGCTCTTTGAAAGCATAATTGTTGTCTGGCAAGTAGTAAATGCTGGCTAATACTAGTTCATAATTGTATTTTGGATTTTGTTCTCTTGATGAGCAGTCCTCTTCAAATATAATTAACCCAAAACATTAATGATTTCCAAATGAAATAAGTTCCTCTACTGCCTTTCCTATTTCTATCAATGCTCTGATCATTCTCCCTTTTAAACCTGCTCAGAACTTTGGGGTGTCTTTGATCCCTCTCAGTGTTCACCCATGTCCAGTTTGTCATTATGTCTATTGATGTTTTGCCTTTGTAATTGCTCCAGGAGAAGTCAAAAGGTAGATCACAGGATCCAGAGTCCAATGAGCTACTCTAGCTCTGAAATTTATGAGCTGACTGGTGTGGGATAATTCTTCAGTCTTTGATCTTCAATTTCCTCTGAAATACAGAGATTATTTTAATGCCTATTTCATATTTTAATTATCACATCCCCAAATATATGTCAAAGGTGTTTCTCAAACACATGAACCATACACACATTGGAAGTTGCTCTTTGCATCTCTCAGGCTCCTTGGACTCAGGGCTTGAAACATGTCGCATTGCAGAACATTTTCTCTCATTCTTCTCCTCAGAATCCTAGAGTCTCAGCACTTGAAATGACCTTAGAAATTATCTATTATAATTTACTTTTCCAATGCATTTTTTTTCCTCCAAAAATCACCTGAAAATTGGTATCTCCAGTCCCTGACTAGGAACTCATTCTACTTTAGCCCTGTCATTGCCAAGAGTTCTTTCCCTAACTGTACTACATCAGTGAGTTGATCCATGCTTCTTCAGGACATGCTACCACTACCATCCAGTTGGCTAACTGCTGTCATATGAACATATCAGAAAACCAGCCCTATGTGTGAAGAAAACAGCACCTGCGTGGGGTCCTGCCAGCCACGGGGTACAGCTCGCTCAGCTTGTGGGCAATCCCAGGAAGACCCAGCTGAATGAATGCCAAGCTGAGTGAACAGTGGTGAAATGGCTGGTCTATTAGACTACAACGTTTTTAGTGCCCAATAATGGTATTTGTCCTTCAAATTTTATGAAAATATTTTAAGAAATGTAGCCAAGCTGAATGAGTCTCAGGAACTTTGATGAATTGTTTCTACTGCCTAGAAAACATTAAAATACAGAATTTTCTTCCACTCAAATCTCATTAAACTCTTAGACATTTTTCTGCTTTCCCTAGTAACCTATCAAGATATTTGGGGTGTGTGTGTGTACTTGATAATCAGCTGTGATGGGAGGGGAAATGCTGGAAGAATGTCTGACATTTTAATGAGAGTGTGTGACATCTGTTTCCCAAGGCCCCACCCCATATGGAAGGAGCTCATTAATTTCTGGTGGCTCTGCACCTTCAAAACCTCCACCTCAGACCCGAGCTGGGCAGAGTCCTGAGGTGACTAATTCGTCTATGGTATCCCTGAGGTTTTGAGTATTTCATTCCTGGCTGATTTGTGCTGCTCAAATTCTCAAGTCCTCATGGCAGGACCATGTCCCTTGAGCATGCATTACCCTCTGGGAAAGGTGGGAACTCCTGGTGTTCCAACCAAGCGTCCATGACACGATTTGCCAGGCATCCTGGTTTCCAAGCTAAAGGAGGGGAGCCAACATGCTGGAATTTCCAGCACAGTTTTGTTTTTTCTTTCTTGGTCTTCCATGATGACTCTATTATTGCTCCCGGCACTGGCTGTCAATGGAGCTTCTTATGGTGCCATCCAGACCCTCTGTTTTCTGGGAAGTTTCTAGAGATTCTCACAGTGTTTGCTTTGGGGTGAAGTTTCAAATTATAACTTCAGGTGGGGAGTTTCTCTACTCTTTGGTACTGGAGGTGGGGTGGGAGCAGGGGGAATGTTGATGGACCTCGTGATGATGGAAAACCGGAATGAACAGAGCACAACAGGAAGAGGGATGACTTTGTTGGGGTCCCTGACAGACGTCGAAACAGGTGCTTAGTTGCATGTTATGTCTTTCAGTGCCTTTGCATCCCCGACAGGCAAGCATTATCACCTTCATTCTATGAACGAGAGGAATAAGCTTAAAGAAGTTAATGGACTTGCCTACGTGGCAGAGCTGTGATCTGGAAGTGGGTCTGGGGAATTCCCTGGCCTGCTTTTTCACCCATCCTGTTGAACTCAGGCTGGCAATTGTTTTCCTTCCCTGGGCAAAGGCCCTTGGCTTCCTGGAGGGCTGCACCAGCACCTTCAGGCTCTGCCCCCTCCTCCTAATGCACATATATCTGCAACAGCAACAAGGAGGAACTGCCCCACGCTGTGTCTCACCAAATCCCCACTGGCACAGGGACACTCCCAGGCTTTTGTTCTCGAGATGGGTGGGGAGGCAGGGAAGGTGGCAGCAGCCCCCGGACTGAGTGGGTGCTTGGTTCGCTCAATATCAGACTCCTCACCTAGAAGGTTTACCAGTCTTCTTTGTCGTCAATTCTTTAGTAGGTTCGTTTTGAGATAATGAACAGATAAACAATAGCGACAAAGTGTACTGGGTACAATCTCAGTTTTTTCACCTGTTAAATAAAGACTTTAATGCCTACATCAAGGATGTAGTGAGGCCTCTGTGAAACACTGTGTGCAGCACATAGGAGGAGACCAAGTAATGGTATGTATACATGTATATACTATTTTTATTGAAATTATATTTAAAATGATATGCTTACTATGTATCAGGCATTGTTTTCAGGACTTTATAGATACCATTTAATCTCTCGCAACACCATGAGGATGGTACTTGTATTACCATCGTTTCATGGTTGAGGAAACAACATAGATGCTGATGATTTGAAATAAAGAAATAAAAATAGTAATCTGTGGGTGCCTGGGTGGCTCAGTTGGTGAAGCGTCCGACCCTTGATTTCGGCCCAGGTCATGATCTCAGGGTTGTGAGATCAAGCCCCAGGTTGGGCTCCGTATTGAGGCTGGAGCCTGCTGCAGATTCTCCCTCTCCCTCTGCCCCTCCTCCCACTTGCGTGCTCTCTGTCTCTAATAAATAAATAAAATCTTTAAAAATAGTAATCTGCTATTATTAATTATGTATAAGAGTAATTCTTAATAATGCCATCTCATAAATGGTAAAGAACCCTCCTGTAGCCCCAACATGACCTACACAGAAAGTGGGCAAATTCTACCTAGTCCCTCATGTAAGACTCTCCCCTGTAACTTTGTGTGAATCTTACAAGATGATCTTTCCCACTATTGTACATCTGTAAATACTAGAAACTTCTTTCTTCTAGCTAACCGAAATCCGTTTTCCTTGCATTTCCTCCCAGCACTCCTGAATTCACCTTCTGGAGCTGCATTACCTCAGGTGAATCACTTTTCCACTTGATGCCACTTAAAATATTTTAAGATTGTGATCCCACCTCCCTAAGTCTCCTTGGCTCCAGACCAAATGCTCTCAGTCCCCTCAGCTGGTTCTTGTGCAACGTGGTTATTGGGCTACTCGACATTCTGGCCAGAGGCGGTCCAGGTAGCTAGGGCCCTCCTCGTCTGAGATGAGCAAGGCCAGAGTAACAACCTGGATGGGCAGTGCCGGCAGAGAGGAGGAAGAGGGGCATGTTGCTTTCCAGCTGTCTGATACTGGGAAAAGGTGGGACCTTTCTTTTTCTTTTTCTTTTTCTAGGCTTTACATCAGGATTACCAGTTGTTTGTTGAGATGTGATGTGAGATAACCAACTATGTGAAGCCCCTGCCTATGGTATTCATTACATACATTTATATATTCTACGATAATAGAATAAAGAGTATTCCAGAAATAGTCTAATGAGCCAATACCACGTGGCACTGAGAATACAGACTGAGAAGACAGAATCTGTAATGTCATGGGACATAAATTTCCTTATGGTCAAGTGAGAATAATTTGTATTATATCAAGTGTCCTTGATGTGCAGTGGTCATTTTATTATTGTAATTATTGGTTCTATATATTCTATAAGTTTGTGATTCTCATTTTGAAATTGGACACCAAAGTTTGTTTTTCCTCACTTCATAGAACCTAGGCTCTGGGAAGAGACCACTTGTATTGTATCTCAGACAACTGACTAGATGCTTTGGGATGACTTCCTTCAACCACATTTACACATTGAGGATAATAACAGTACATTCCCATTAGGCCCAAGGGAACATTAAATAAGAAAATATGTGCAAAGTGTTTTGATCAGTGCCTGGTATATAGTAAACATGAAATAGGTGAAGTGTTCGCCATTGCTGTGGTTATTATTACTGTTACTGTTAGTATTATTATTATGTTGGCTAATGATTTCAGTCTGTGGATCCACTGTATGTTTGTGTGTTAGTCCATGAGATGCTTCTCATTTGGTAGGACATTGCTTTGTTCCTGATCTCAATAAACGTACAATTCTAATGGAGGAAATAGACATATAAATAACATATTTTTTTAAAGATTTTATTTATTTATTTGAGAGAGAGAATGAGAAAGAGAGAGCACGAGAGAGGGGAGGGTCAGAGGGAGAAACAGACTCCCTGCTGAGCAGGGAGCCCGATGCGGGACTCGATCCCGGGACTCCAGGATCATGACCTGAGCCAAAGGCAGTTGCTTAACTAACTGAGCCACCCAGGCGCCCCTAAATAACATATTTTAATACTGTGTTTTAAGTATAATAACAGTATATGTGCAAAAGTTAAAGGGGAGGGACCAAAGAGAGGGCTACCTAACTGGCAGGATGATCAGAATTGTCTAACTGTAGAATAATGCCTGATCTGTGTCTTAAGAGATAAATTAGAGTTAGCCGAGCTAGGCTTTTTTGATCCAATAAATAAATAAATCACATAATGATGTAAATATTTCCAAACGCATATTTTCAGAATGCTCTCCATAGCATAATTTTCTCTTGAGAGCAGTTCTCTTACTGTGAAATGTCACTTTTATCTTGCAGGGACAGACTGAGTGGGTTTATTTTTACAAATACATCTGCTGGCTACTGACAGTCACTTCTCATTACAGAGAAGGTCAGCAAATTTGGAACATTGGCCTTTTTTGTAAAAGAGAAATGCATATGTCTCTTTATTGTTGTGCAGCCCCTTTAAAAAGTTTGCCATGAGATCATTTTCACAATAAAATCTGTGGTATAAAAATGTATTTTCTCATGGAAAATACTGCAAAAACTTTGCTTAGAAAAGTTCAGAGATATTGTCTGCATTAATTGAATTATATATAGCATTTTTAATGCTTTCTACTTCAACTTTGATGCAATAGCTTGTCTATGACTTATGCAGTAAAAAACTTTTAGATGTGGTGCTGTCTGCAAACGTAACACAGTATTTTCCCCTTTACCACTCCACTACGACTTCTACTTCTCCTCCTCCTCCCCCTCCTCCCCCTCCTCCTTCTTCTTCTTGTAAATATGTCTCTCTCATTCTCTCTCTCTCTTTTTTATTAGTTTCGGAGGTAGAATTTAGTGATTCGTCAATTGCATATAACACCCAATGCTCATTACATCAAGTGCCCTCTTTAATGCCCATCACCTCGTTACCCCATCCCCCCCACCCAACTCCCCTCCAGCAACCCTCAGTTTGTTTCCTAGAGTTCAGCATTTCCAAGAATGGTTATATTTATAAATTTCTTTGATAAAGCATTGTGTTTATTAAGTCAGCTACCATGTGTGAGGGTCTCTTTGCTTTCCAGAATCACACAAAATATTTTTTCATATGCTTTAATATTAACTGAGAATCTAGGAAATTCTTATAAACAGAAACATATTAGAAACATTTGTACTTCCATTCCACCATAGAGCATACATTCTGTTGTGTAATTGCTTGAATGTCAATTTCTTTAAATATTTAGCAATGCTCTCTATTTATAGCATCATAGTATTTGTTGACAGAGGAATTCATTTGGCTTGTTACCATGTCGTTTTCCAACTGTCAGCCTTTCAATGTACCAGGAGATAGCCACAATGATATATGACTTTTTATCTTTTAGAAATCAATTAAGACGGGCGCCTGGGTGGCTCCGTCAGTTCAGCATCCAACTTTTGGTTTCGGCTCAGGTCATGATCTCAGGGTCATGGGATCGAGCCCTGTGTTGGGCTCCGTGCTCAGCCAGGAGTTTGCTTGACGATTCTCTCTTTCTCCCTCTCCCTTTGCCCCTCTCCCACCTCTTCTCTCTCTCTCTTAAAAAAAAAAAATCAATTAAGAAAATTTAAACATAGCTTCTAAATTATCATTAAGTTTACTGAAATTTCATGAAATATTTGATTGAGTAATGCATCATTTTAAACATTCCTGAGGGGGAAAAACTGTTAACATTTGTCCTCATATTCTTCATGCTTGCTTGAAAGCTTTGTTCATTGTGATAGCTCTGTCCTGTTGTGCACTAATCTCTCAAGGCACAGTTACACTTGAGGTGAGATTCCTAGTTAATGTTAGTAGGTGTGATCCATATTTCAAATAGATTTCTTCATAATGTCAGCATTTGGGGATAGCTTCCTGTCAGGTCTGATTAGATCATCCTTGTTTTGTTTTTTTTTTTTTCCCCTTCAAGATTTAGATAATAAAAGCCTTGTAGCCAGATTATGGGAGATGCCAACTCTGCTATTTTCTTGTTGTTGTTCAGTACTTGCATTACGGGTGTTTTTCAGTTTCTTTACGGGAAGATTTTTAAGCTACTCAGCCACCTTGTGAGGGGTAGTTTAATTAAAACTCGATAATATCATCTCTCAATCCCCAGAGCAGAGCCTGGAGAGCTGCAGTGAGCTGGCAGCAGGTCAGCTGGAAGGCTGGCCTGGGGACATGGGGATGAGAGAAAGGGGACTGTCATTTATTGAGCATAGCATTCCCTTCCCAACTGGGAATGTCCCTCATGCAAAATATAATTACATAAGAATTTACATCTGTATAATTTTTGACAATGACAAAAATTTTGGTTCCAGTAAACACAAATTTTGCGACGTCTATTATAGATAGAAAGAGGGGGCAAGTGGAGCATAGAGATAAAGCAATGGCAATGCAGTAAATAAGAAAAAAAATTTTTTTGGAAGCTTTTTAAAAAGGCAATGAAGATGAGGAAAAATAGAACTTAATTTTAGAATTGCAGTAATAATTTTAGAATTGGACTAGGTATATGTTATTAGGGGCAAGTCCCAGGGTGGGCAGGAGGGTGTGTGTGTGTGTGTGTGTGTGTGTGTGTGTGTGTGTGTGTGTGTG